>NC_072405.2:118097968-118403750 GCF_028858775.2 Pan troglodytes
CAGTGGTGAAAGTGGTCATCCTTGTCTTGCTCAGTTCTCAGGCGGAATGCTTTCAATTTATCCCCATTTAGTATGTTGGCTATGCTTTCAATTTATCCCCATTTAGTATGTTGGCTGTGGGCTTGTCATAGATAGCTTTTATTACCTTGAGGTATGTATGTCCCTTATATGCCAATTTTGCTGAGGGGTTTTTATCATAAAGGGATGCTGGATTTTGTCAAATTTTTTTTTGCATCTGTTAAGGTAACTGTGAGATTTTTGTTTTTAATTCTGTTTATGTGATGTATCACATTTATTGACTTGCATAGGTTAAACCATCCCTGCATCCTTGATATGAAACCCACTTGATCATGCTGTATTATCTTTTTGATATGCTGTTGGATTTGGTTAGCTAGTATTTTGTTGAAGATTTTTGCATCTATGTTCGTCAGGGGTATTGGTTTGTAGTTTTCTTTTCTGTTATGTTCTTTCCTGGTTCGGGTTTTAGGGTGATGCTGGTTTCATAGAATGATTTAGGGAGAATTCCCTCTTTCTCTATCTTTTGGAATAGTTTCAGCAGGATTGGTACCAGTTCTTCTTTGAATGTCTGATAGAATTCAGCTGTTAATCCATGTCGTCCGGAACTTTTTTTTGTTGGCAATTTGTCTTATTACTGTTCAATCTTGCTACTTGTTATTGTTCAGAGTTTCTATTTCTTCTTGATTTAATCTAGGAGGGTTGTATATTTTCAGGAATTTATTGATGTCCTCTAGATTTCCTAGTATGTGTGCATGAAGGTGTTAATAATAGCCTTGTGTATTAGTCTGTTATTGTGTGCTAATAAAGACATATCCAAGACTGGGTAATTTATAAAGGAAAGAGGATTAATTGACTTACAGTTCAGCGTGGTTGGGAAGGCCTCAGGAAACGTACAATCTTCGTGGAAGGGGAAGCAATCATGTCCTCCTTCACACGGCAGCAGCAAAAAGGAGTGCAGAGTGAAGGTTGGGGGAAGCCTCTTATAAAGCCACCAGATCTCGTGAAAACTCACTCACTATCACAAGAACAGCATGGAGGTAACTTCCCCCATGATCCAGTTACCTCCCACTGGGTCCCTCCCACATCACCTGTCAATTCTGGGAAATACAATTCAAGATGAGAGTTGGGTGGGGACACAGCCAAATCATATCACCTTGAATGATCTTTTGTATTTCTGTGGTAACAGTTGTAATTGTAATATCTCCCATTTCATTTCTAACCAAGCTTATATGGATCTTCTCTTCTTTTCTTGGTTAATCTCACTAATGGTCCATGCATTTTGTCATGATTTGCTAGTTGGTTGGTCTCCAAAACGTAACCAGCTTTTTGTTTCATTTGTTGTTTGTATTTTTTTTGTTTGTCCCAATTTCATTTAGTTCTGCTCTGATCCTTGTTATTTCTTTTATTCTGCTGGGTTTGGGTTTGGTTTGTTATGGGTTTTCTAGTTCCTTAGTGTGTGACCTTAGATTGTCTATTTGTGTTCTTTCAGATTTTTTGATGTAGGCATTTAATGCTCTGAACTTTCCTCTTAGCACCACGTTTGCCATATCCCAGAGATTTCAGTAAGTTGTGTCATTATTATTCAGTTCAAGAGATTTTTAAATTTCCATCTTGATTTAATTGTTGACCCAAAGATCATTCAAGAGCAGATTATTTAATTTCCATATATTTGTATACTTTTGAGTGTTGCTTTTGGAGTTAATTTCCAGTTTCATTCCACTACGGTCTGAGGGGATATTTGTTTATAGGTGCCTTCACACTGGACTCCTGTGGAGAAGGCCCCAGCTGTGTCTGCCATGGAGTGCCAGAGGAGAATAAGGACGCCTTCTCCAAGGCCCTTCACAATCACAGAGGCTGCCTGCCTGTTGGAGTATAGGTGCAGACTTTCCCTACTGCTTCCAGCACTACAATTGTGTCTCTGCTGTTAGAAACTACCCACCATTGGAAATATCTGGAACCCAGGGCCTGCTGTTCCGATTCTCTTGTCCCACAGGGTGATCCCTTGAGGTGGTGCTCTCACCCTTCCCCTATGGGTGGGGCTTCCTGAGAGCCAGACTGCAGTGATTGTTATTGCTTTTCTGGGTATAGCCATCCAGCGGGGCTACCAGGCTCCAGGCTGGTGTTGGGGATTGTCTGCAAAGAGTCCTGTGATGTGATCTAATCCATCTTCAGGTCTTTCAACCATAAATACCAGCACCTGCTCTGGTGGTGGTGGGAGGGGAGTGAAGTAGATTCTGTGAGAATCCTTGATGGTAGATATGTTTATGGTGCTGGCTTTCTTAACTGCTGTTTATGCTAGCAGTGAAGTTGTCACATGGACAGACTCAGGACCTCTGGTTAGCAAGGATGTTGCAGGCAGTGGTATTAGCTGCTGTTTTCTCCTTCCTGGGGACATTGCTATTCTGTCATGAGTTGCTGTAATGGCCTGGGTTGGTGGGCCTACAGCCAGAAGGTGGCACTTGCAAGAGAGCACCAGCTGTGGTATTAGCAGTGGGATATAAGCTTGCCCTAAGTTGGCCAAGAAAGGTATTCTGGTTTCTCAGGTGATGGGCAGAGCCATAAAGCTCTCAAGAGTGTATGACTCTTGTGTCAGCTACCAGGGCAGGTAGAGAAATACCATCAGGTTGGGGCAGGGTTAGACAGGTCTAAGCTCAGACTCCCCTTGGGCTGGACTTGCCATGGCCACTGTGGAGGATGGGGGAATAGTTCTCATGCCAATGAGGTTATGTTCCAGAGAGGATTATGTCTGCCTCTGCCGTGCCATGTAGTTCACCAGAGAAGTGAGGGATAGCTGGTAGCAAGAGATCTCACCCAGCTCCCACTCAGTTGGTAAGGCCGGTCTCACTCCCACAGTGCCCCACTCATAGCACTGAATTGAGATCCAGGTAGCCTGCACGGCTGGCGGGCAGAACTCAGGCCTTGTCCCAGGTTATGGGCTTCCCTGCTGGGCAAGCAAGCTCTGCTTTCAGGCCTCACCTCTCCCCCATCTGCCCACAGTGTTGGCTGTGGCTCCAGTCCCTACCTGAAGTAGTTCTTGTTTCGTCCCCCACTCCCCCCCACCAACTAGTGCCCAATGAAAATTATTGTAAAATTTAGTTTGAAGTTTCTTATACCCTCTGACCCCTCCCTAATTCCACTGCCTTCCTTCCCCAAGGGCCCCTGCGAGATACAGTCAGGATGGCTTCCCTGGGCTCCAGCTGGAGAATGGGAGTGCCTATAAGCACTGCTGCTTACTTTTATGTTTCATCCATTTCAGCTCCAGGTAAGGTTAAAACATTCTGCTGCGATCTGGATTTTCAGATTTCCCAGTGGGGATGTGTGTTCGGAGGCATCTTCTCCCCACGCTCACATTTTGGGAGCTCTCAGTTTTTCACTTGTCTCATGGAATTTGCAGTGGCATGCAGCTTCTTTCAAAGGATCTGTGAATTCTTCTGGTTTTCCCAGTATGTTCCTGTGCTGGTTCTTGGAGCAAAAGTTTGCAGTGTGACTCCCCACACACTGATCTGTCCATCCAAGTGGGAGCTAGCTGCACATTAGCCCTGTCTCCTATCCACTGTCTGTTCCCAGGATCTGCATTCGTTGTTTACAAAGTGATTTGTGGACTAAAAAGATTGCAGTGAAGTTTGTGCTTCATTTAATCTTTCACAGCTAACATACCATGGTTACTAAAATTTGAACTGCGTTGTTAAGGCACTGGTATTATTTAATTAAACATGATCATTGAAATCCATGTATCTCAGCACTGTGCAAAATGAGGACTGTGGGTACATTGGTTGTCCAGTTTGCCTTGGAGGACAGATGACCTAAGGTATAGATTGGTAGTGATCCTTAGGCACAATTTGGACATACAGAGACTCAGAAGGAAGGATTTTTGCATATTAGAGATTTGGGGAAGGTTTATGTGGATAGCCCCTTCAAAATAGGCCCAGGGTGAAAGAATAATATGTGTGAATGTTCACTGAAGCTCCCCTCTGTAGAACAGTCTCTCAGTAACAGGAACAGGATGATTCATCCCATGTACATTAAGTCATTCTTATTCCCAGTCTCCCTAATGATTGATCAGTAGATTCATGAACAATGTGGTCACAAAAGCAGAAATGTATTTTATGCAACATAAGTTGCTCTCACCAAGGCTGGTCAGACTGTTCCTTCTTCTGGGTAGTCAATATTCTGTAGAAACCAGCATCAAATCCCTGGAGGTCCAGCTAGCTATCTGGTAGAATGCTGATTATATTGCAACCCTACCTTCATGAAAGAAACCATGATTTGTCTTTATGAAATAGATTCTTAGGCATTTGGGTTTGCCTCACCTCACCACCCAAGACTTCTGATGAATATAACATGCATAACTTCTCCTGTTAGAGTTTTCTGCATGACATACCTTAAGCAAGACACCCATCTTTCAGCAAAAGAAGTGGGCCAGTGGGCTGATCCTCATGGAGCTCACTATTCTAACCATGTAGCTCACTACCCACATAAAACAAGATTTATCAAATAAATAATTATGGTGCCAGCTAGTGGTTAAGACCTTACAAGGTTGGGACGCAGCATAAACTCTGACGAGGGACTGATATGAGATGCTACTTCTCCCACTGTTATAACACATGGGTCTGGAAATCAAGGGGTTTATATAGATGTGACATCTTCCATTATTATACCTTATTAACCACTTGCAAAAATTCATTCCTGTTTCCAAAATTCTGTGTTTTGCTGGTTGGAGAATTTAGCACCCAAAGAATTGCTTTCACAAGGGGACATAGCAACCATTGCATTGAATTGGGAGCTGAGACTGATCCCTTGCCATTTGGGGCTTCTTATGCTACTTGACAAATAGAAAGAAAAGGATATCCCACTGCTGCCTGGGTGATTGATCCAGATCAAGTATCTGCAATTGTTTTTTTATAAAAGGACAGATAGTGGAATGTTTTGTGGCTCTGTAGGCCATATGTTCTCTGTCACAATGGCTGCTGTTGTGATCTGAAAGCAACCACGATTAATACTTAAATGAACAGGCATGGCCATGTCTTTTCCAGATAGGATCAAGGAACAGAATCAGAAAATGAAAGGGTCTCTTCCTCCTCCTGAGTCAGCCTCATTTAATCATATGAGTGTAGGAGTAGACATCCCTTCAAATTATCTGCATTTCTGCATAGGCCAATAAAACAAGAATTCCTATCCCCTCAGATGAATTGGGAAGAAATGTTCTACCATTTATTTACCCATTCTTCATTCATACTTCTCTCCAAAGCTTGAGGAATGTCTGAGCACTGTGCATGTGAATGTCAGCTCCATCTGTCCTCTTTCTGTCTTTCAGGGAGTTTCATACCTGTACATTCCTCCAAACACATGCTTTTCTGCTCTGGTCTCTTGTCCGTAGAAATTTAGAGAGAGTCTCAGAACTTGCAAGGGCAGGTAGTTGTGAAGGTGAGGAAGTCTGCAATTTTGCAGCTGCTTTTGTCTGCAACTTTGGGTAAACTCAGCTTCTTCTTTAATATCACTAGTTTGTATGTACCCATTTCTGTTTTATTCCCTGATTTCTCTGTCTTAAACCTCTGCCACATTCCAGGCTAACCAAGAACAAACTTAAGACTCCTCAAATGATAGTTATCTATAATACCTAAAGTGTCTTGCCATTCTAAATAATAATTGTTTATATAATTTATAAATCTCAAGATCAGGAACATCCTTTAGAGCAAGAATGAGAGAAAACAAATTTCCCATGTAATAAGAAGATCAGGAATTCTGGCAGGCCAGAAACCGAATAACAATTGTTTTGGTTTTTATTCATTGTCCTAGCCAATGAGCCTGAGCACTTTAGATGTATTATTTCATTTAATTCTTACAACAACCTTACAAATTAAATATTACATTCTCACTTTAGATGAAAATTGAGTAACCAGAGATCTTAAGTAATTTAGTATTGTTCACAGAAACTAGTAAGCAGCAAAACCAGAATTTAAACATGGATGTCTTTGACTCCCAAGCCCATTCTCTTAATCACTGTGCCATATTAGTAATTAGCCAGAAGGGAAAGTGTAAATGTAAGCCATGATGTTTTTTGTCTATCTCCTTTCCCAAGACAGGAAATACTTCAAAGTAGCAGAAACTATCCAAGAAGATAGTTTGTTTGTGGCCATTCCTAAATGAGGATGGAAGATTCTGGTGATCAAACATCTTCTGCTTTATAGAAACGTAAACCCAGGAATATTTAAATCATTCCTTACCAGGGATGCAGTTCCTGGCTTAACACAGGACAGTGATCCATTCATGGCTAGCATAACCTATTAATGAACCGACAGGATAAAAGAACAAGAAATGGGATTTTGGTATGAAGAAACCTGAGGAAGGAGAGCTTTCATGGTTCAACAGTTCAGTTTCACATCTTTTACATACTCTCTACAATGTCTGCTTAACTGGCCCCCTGGAAATCCATGATACGTACAGTTTAGCTGATATTCCACAATCTTTTTATACATCTTTTGCTGGCTTAAGTACCCTCCTCCATAGACACTATACCAAACCTTCACTCTCCTCAATAATTTCACACCGAACAAATAACTTCACCTACTCTTACTGAGAACTGAGCCATGTGATATATTTATTTATCCTCTTCAAAATATCTCTGTCTGAATATCATATCATTAGAGAATTTGCTTTGTAAATCTAGAATATTTACCTTGTAAAATAAAAAGACAAGGGGGTGCACAATAGATAATTACAATGATTTAAGTTACTTCGGTTTGTACAGCTAAAAATTTATGTAACAGTTCAGCCATCTGGCTCACACATGGAAGAGAGTAGACTAACAGAATTGGCTGAGAACACAGAAAGAACCATCTGGTCATCTAGCTAACATTGCCTGAGTGCCTACTCTGTGCCAGCAGCTGAAATCAAGGTCAAAGATAATAGTTTGTTCATATGAGGCTCAGCACAAGAAAGGCTTTTCCCAATTGTTTGAATTCTCAGACAGTGAAATAGGCTACCTTGAAAACATACAAATACTTCATTTGTTAACCAAATACTTAATGGCCACAGCAGATATAAAGTTTTACTTTTTTCCAGTTGCAGAAGAGATTAAAATAATTTAGTTACCTTAAACTCAGTGCTTCTATGGAATGACAATCCTACGTCCTTTTCCCAGTATTTATTTTCTACTCAGCATTTCTTCCACATATTTTAAAAAATGTATCTACTCACAGATTTACCTTTTTGATGATGATGACTCATAAGCAAATGACTCCTAAGTATGACTCCAAGCCAGTCATACTTAGCAAACCTACTGGTCATTTCCATTTGGACATCCTGCTGCCTGCCCAAAATTATTTACTCAAACTTGTCCTTAACTTAAAACTAAGTATTATTCCTGAAACCTGCAGTTCTATCAGTAGTACTATTTTATTCTCTCAGTAATTTTGGCACAAAATCTTGTAGCATCCATTGATGCACAATGTCTCTCAAGCATTTAGAATTGGTCAATCATCAAATCAGTTGCCTCGAAATTTCTAATGCTCTCTTATACAGAGCCCAGAAATAAGGCCACACCCCTATAACCATCTGACCTTTGACAAAGCTGTCAAAAATAAGCAGTGGGGAAAGGAGTCCCTATTCAAAAAATGGGATAACTGGCTAACCATATGCAGAAGATTGAAACTGGACCTCTCCCTTATGCCATATACAAAAATCAACTCAAAATGGATAAAAGACTTAAACGTAAAACCCCAAACTATAAAAACCCTGGAAAACAATCTAGGCAATATCATTCTGGACATAGGAACTGTCAAGGATTTCATACAAAGATTCCAAAAGCAATAGAAACAAAAGCAAAAATTGACAAATGGGATCTAATTAAACTTAAGAGCTTCTGCACAGCAAAATAAACTATCAACAGTTAACAGAGAACCTACAGAATGGCAGAAAGTATTTGCAAACTATGCACCTGACAAAGGTCAAATATCCAGCCTCTTAAGGAACTTAAACAAATTTGTGAGAAAGAACAACCCCATTAAAAAGTGAGCAAAGAACATGAACAGACGCTTTTCAAGAAAAGACATACAATGCAGCCATCAAGCAAATGAAAAAAAGCTCAGTATCACTGATCATTAGAGAAATGCAAATCAAAACCATAATAAGATACCATCTCACACCAGTCAGAGTGGCTGTTAGTAAAAAGTCAAATAATAACAGATGCTGGCAAGGTTCCAGGGGAAAAGAAACACCTATACACTGTTGGTGGGAGTGTAAATAAATTCAACCATTGTGAAAAACAATGTGACAATTTCTCAAAGAACTGAAAACAGAAATACCATTTGGCCCAGCAATCCCATTAGTGGATATTTACCCAAAGGAATATACATTGTTTTGTCATAAGGACACATGCACATCTATGTTCATTGCAGAGCTATTCACAATAGCAAAGACATGGAATCAACCTAAATGTTCATCAGTGGTAGATTGAATAAAGAAAAAGTGGCACATATACCATGGAATACAATACAGCCATAAAAAGGAATGAGATAATCTCCCTTGTGGGAACATGGATGGAGCTACAGGCCATCATCCTTAGCAACTAACACAGGAACAGAAAACCAAATACCACATGATCTTACTTATAAGTGGGAGCTTAATGATAAGAACACATGGATACAAAAAGGTAAACAACAAACCCTGGAGCCTACTTGAGGGTGGAGGGTGGGAGGAGGTAGAGGATCAGAAAAATAACTATTGGGTACTAGGGTTAGTACCTGGTTGATGAAATAATCTGTACAACAAACCCCCGTGACACAGAATGTTGCATTTAGTAAATTTGTTCAATAAAGAAACCCTAATCTTTTGCTCTGTGAAGGCATTGCTAAAAGAATGAAAAGACAAGCCACAGATGGGGACAGAAGAGTGGCAAATGACATATCTTATTAAGCAATTGTGTCCAGACTACATAAAGAACTATTACAACTAATAGAAAACAAACAATCCAGTTTTTTAAATAGGCAAAATATTTGAACAGACACTTCACCAAAGGTGACATAATAGCAAATAAGAGATGAAAATATGCTAACAGCACACAAATTAAAACATGATCATATATCACTACATATATATTAGAATGTCTAAAATTAAAAGGACTTACTGTATCACATGTTAGTGAGGATGTGAATAAACTGGAACTCATATCTTTCTGACATGGATGTAAAATGGTACCATCACTTTGGAAAATAGCTTGTCAGTTTGTAAAAATCCTTAACATACATCTACCATGCAACTTAATCCTTCCACTCCTAGGAATCTCCCCAAGAGAAAGGAAAGCATATGTCCTCACAAAGACTTATACACACATGTTCATAGCAGCTTTTTAAAAAAGCCCAATACTGGAAATGACCCAAATGCCCCTAAACTGGTGAATAGATAAACAAATTGTGGTATATTCAAATATGGAATACTATACAGCAATAAAAAGTAATGAAGTAATTATACATATGACAACATAGATAAGTATTTTTTTTTAATTTTGTGGGGTTTTTTTATATTCTAAAAAATGGATACATGTGCGAAACGTTCAGGTTTGTTACATAGGTGTGCGTGTGCCATGGTGGTTTGCTGCACCTATTGACCTGTCCTCTAAGTTCCCTCCACTCACCCCCCACCCCCGAATATGCCCTGGTGCATGTTGTTCCCCTCCCTGTGTCCATGTGTTCTCACTGTTCAACTCCCACTTAGGAGTGAGAACTTGTGGTGTTTGTTTTTCTGTTCCTGTGTCAGTTTGCTGAGGATGATGGCTTCCAGGTTCATCCATGTCCCTGCAAAGGACATGATCTCATTCCTTTTTGTGGCTGCATAGTATTCCATGGTGTATATGTACCACGTTTTATTTATCCTGTTTACCATTGATGGGCATTTGGGTTGGTCCCATGTCTTTGCTATTGTAAATAGTGCTGTGATAAACATACATGTGTATGTATATAGTAGAATGATTTCTGTTACTTTGGGTATATACCCAGTAATAGGATTTCTGGGTCAAATGGCATTTTTGGTTCTAGATCCTGGAGGAATCGCCATACTGTCTTCCACAATGGTTAAACTAATTTACATTGCCATCAACAGTGTAAAAGCGTTCCAATTACTCCACAGCCTCACCAGCATCTATTTTTTCCTGACTTTTTATAATTGCCATTCTGACTGGCATGAGATGGTATCACGTTGTGATTTTGATTTGCATTTCTCTGATGATCAGTGATGTTGAGCTTCTTTTCACATGTTTATTGGCCACGTAAATGTTTTCTTTTGGGAAATATCTGTTCATATTCTTTGCCCACTTTTTGATGGGGTTGACCTTTTCTTGCAAATATGTTTAAGTTTCTTGTAGATTCTGGATATTAGCCCTTTGTCAGATGGGTAAATTGCAAAAATTGTTTCCCATTATGTATGTTTCCTGTTCACTCTGATAGTTTCTTTTGCTGTGCCGAAGCTCTTTAGTTTAATTAGATCCCATTTGTCAGTTTTGTCTTTTGTTGCAATTGCTTTTGGCGTTTTTGTCATGAAGTGTTTGTCCATCCCTGTGTCCTGAATGATGTTGCCTAGGTTTTCTTCTAGGGGTTTTATGGTTTTGGGTTTTACATTAAAGTCTTTAATCCATCTTGAGTTAATTTTTATATAAGGTGCAAGGAAGAGGTCCAGTTTCAATTTCTTCATATGGCTAGCCAGTGTTTCCAGGACCATTTACTGAATAGGAGATCCTTCCCCCATTGCTTGTTTTTGTCAGGTTTGTCAAAGACCAGATGGTTGTAGATATGTAGTGCTATTTCTGAGGTCTCTGTTCTGCTCCATTATTCCACATGTCTGTCTTGGTAACAGTACCATGCTGTTTTGGTTACTGTAGCCTTATAGTATAGTTTGAAGTCAGGTAGCATGATGCCTCCAGCTTTGTTCTTTTTGCTTAGGATTGTCTTGGCTATACAGGGTCTTCTTTGGTTCCATATGAAATTTAAGATAGATTTTTCTAATTCTGTGAGGAATGTCAGTGGTCATTTGATAAGAATAGCATTGAATCTATAAATTACTTTGGGCAGTATGGCCATTTTCACGATATTAATTCTTCCTATCTGTGAGGATGGAATGTTTTTCCATTTATTTGTTTCCTCTCTTATTTCCCTGAGCCATGGTTTTTAGCTCTCTTTGAAAAGGTCCCTCACATTCCTTGTTAGCTCTATTCCTAGGTATTTTATTCTCATTGTAGTGATCATGAATGGGAGTTTATTCATGATTTGGCTCTCTGCTTGTCTATTATTGGTGTAAAGGAATGCTTGTGATTTTTGCACTGATTTTGTATCCTGAGACTTTGCTGAAGTTAATTATCAGTTCAAAAAGTTTTGAGGCTGAGATGATGGGGTTTTCTAATATAAAATCATTTAGATTTTCTATTTGTCATCTGCAAACAGAGACAACTTGACTTCCTCTCTTCCTATTTGAATACCTTTTCTTTCTATTGCCTGATTGCCCAAGCCAGAACTTCCAATACTATGTTGAATAGGGTTGTGAGAGAGGGCATCCTTGTTTTGTACCGGTTTTCAGAGGGAATGCTTCCAGCTTTGTCCATTCAATATGATATTGACTGTAGGTTTGTCATAAATAGTTCTTATTATTTTGAGACATGTTACATCAATACCTGGTTTATTGAGAGTTTTTAACATGAAGGGATGTTGAATTTTATCAAAGGCCTTTTCTGCATCTATTGAGATAATCATGAATCATGTGGTTTGGGTCATTGGTTCTGTTTATGTGATGAATTATGTTTATTGATTCACTTATGTTGAACCAACCTTACATCCCAGGGATGAAGCTGACTTGATCGTGGTGGATAAGATTTTTGATCTGCTGCTGGATTCTGTTTGCCAGTATTTTATTGTCTATTGATAAGTCTTAATTATCCTGAGTGAAAGAAGACAGATATAAAGAGTATATACCATATCTTTCCATTTATATAAAATTCTAGAAAATGGAAACTAATTTGTAGTGTCAGAAAGCAGATGAATGTTTGCCTAAAGACAGATAGGGTTACAAGGAAAGTTTAAAAGGGGCTACAAGGAAATTTTTGGAGGTGACGGATATGTTCAATATCTTGATTGTAGTAATGATTTTATGTGTGTTTACATATGTTAAACTTTATCAAAGTACATTTTAAATATGTGCAGTTCTTTGTATGTCAACTATACCTCAATATAGCCGTAGAAAAAGTAAGCAAGAGAAAGGAAGGCAGGAAGAGGAAAAAACCCCTACTGTTCACTGTATTTGAATACACCAATCATGTGAATTAATAGTCTTAGAGGAAGTCTTGTATGTTTTAAATTAAAAATCTGGTTAAGGGTTATTGCCACAAATGTAAGATGGACTTAATTATTCATTAATTTATTTAACATATATTTATTTGGGACTTATCATCTAGGCACTATTACATGTCCTACGAATGTATCTGTGAACAATGCAGGTGAAGTTCTCATCCTTTACAGAGATGAGGAAGTCAACAACTGTCCGTAGATTACATTTTATGGAGAGAGGGGAAGACATGCTTACCACAGAGATAAATTGATTCTATGTGATTGTCAGGAAGAGTAAAGCAGAAAAATGAGATAGACAGGAATATTGGGGGAAGGGTTGCTATTTTAGATTGGATGGTCAGGGAAGACCTGGCAGGTGATATTTTAGCAGAAACACCTTTTTATAATGTTAATGCTTTTATTTCATATGTTTTAATAATTTTATCTTTTTAAGATTTTGGATAACAAGTAATGATCTGAATAGTAGCTGGTAATTCTTGGACCTTATGTGACTCACCTCCTCGATCTTAAGAAAGAATTTGAGGGGTTCGTTGGTGGTTGGGGTGAGCTATGAAGAGTTAAGCAAAATATATATAAATTAAAGGCCTGTGAGATTTCTAAAAGCCAAACACCCATTAGAAAACCAGTTTAAAATTAGAATCATCTCCCGTAATTACCACTTTGAAGGGAATTACCTTAACCCCTGTAATAGAACATGTAGCTCCCTTTCATTTTGCAGCTGAGCCCAAGTATTCTGTTTTTGATATACCTTTTCTTGTGTGTGCTGATTTTTACATGTTGAAATCAATACAGTCATAGCAATGAATGATGAGGTCATCTCTATATTATCGTATTGCCCCATTTATGTTATTATCGGTTCATTCACTCACCCAGCGTGTATTAAGCACCCATTATGTGCTGAACACTGACCACAGCATGAGGCTAGGACAATGAATCATACATAGACTTTGAATACTTGAATAGCTTATTGTCCACTAGTCATAGACAACCACGAAAATGAATGAGAAAGGAAATTGCAAGAGGCAGTAACTTACGATGTAAAGCAGAAGAAGGAAAGCTTGTCAGGACCTCTATTATGGGGTGTCCTCAATAATTTTTTCTGGGAGCTGGAGCTTTTTCTCCTCTCTTTGTAATCCTGGGTCTAGTTCTTTGGAACCAATCAGACTTGGCCAAATCCCTCTTGTATCTTATACTTCAAAGTCTTAGAAAAAATTATGAAATATTTTAGATACAAAAAGTGTAAATAATAAAACAATAAACCCAGCTTCAGAAATGAAGCATTATCAACAACAGTTGACATATGCTGTGTATCTGATGCTTGCATCTCCCACCTAGCCATATCAGTTTCCCAAAGAAGTAAATTCCATCTTGATTTTGGCTTCTATCAATCCCATGCATTTCTTTCTAATTTATGTATATATATATGTTATATATATATATACACACACACACACACAAATACATACTACATATGCATACAATGTTGCTTTTTGTTTTTAAACTTTATGTAAATGATGTCATACTCTAGGTTTCTGGAAACCAGATTTTCCTACAAGTATATAAGATTCTTCCTTGTTGATACGTATAAAGTTAGTTTGGTCACTTCTCTTTTCATGTTCTTCCATCATGTGAGCATTCCATGACTTATTTCTGCTGTGGTTGTTAGACTTTTAACAATGATGCTTCAACACCACCACTGTAAACATTCCTATACAGAGTGCCACATGTACATGTGTGAGGGGCTCTCAGGAGTATACTTGGAAATGGAATTATTGCATCATCAAATATGCAAAACTTCCATTTTATAGATGTCACCAAATAGTTCCCCAAAAACTTTATAGCAATGTAAATTTCCACCAGCAGCATATAAATTCCTATCTTCCACATTCTCACTAATTCCTGGCATAATCATATATAAAAATGCTTTCACATGAAAGGGTGTGAAATGGTACTTCAATATGGTTTCAATTTATGTTTTCCTTATTACCAGTGGAGTTTAGCATCTTTTCACATGTTTAGTGGTCACTTGGGTTTCCTCTTGTATGAATAATTTTTGCTCATTTCCTCAAAGCATTTTCACATCAGAATAAGTCACTTTTTTATCTTCTCCAATTTCAAATGTATTAAAGTTTTGATAGGATATACTTGAGCTTTTTTGAAATCTTAAATAAAACTTTTCTTACTGCCCTTGTTCCCAAACACCTTGTTTTCCTCTTTGTCATTAACTTTTCTTCAAATTTGAAAACTGAGAGCAATTCATAGACTAGTTTTTCTTTAATTATGGCTGTGCATTGAGGAAGAGTATATAATAGGAAGAGTAAAATTTAGGGTCTTGTGGAAGTTTTTGAAGAGAGAGATCAGAACCAATCAAGAGGCTTTTGTTTCCCTTGAGCAGAGAAAAAAATATAGTTGATGCTGGGAGGTTGCAGAGAAAATTGAGAATGGATGTTTTCAGTCATAGAATGTCTCAGGCTAGGGCTGTTCTTCCATACAGCTGTCTCAGGAGCCACGGTCTTATGAGGTGAACCTGTCTGTCATCATACGGGGTCCTGAACACAAGCTTTACAGAGATGAGGGAGTCAGGACCTTCCCACTAGAAATGTCTTACGAAGCCTGGTCAGTCATGTGTAATGCTGGACATTGCTTTAAGGTTCTCTGACATTATAATACACAATATACTGTATTGTAAAAGTATTTATTTCTTTATTTATATTTATTAAATGTTTGCTATGTAGAAATTACTTATACTTTAACTCACTGCATTTCTCAACACTCCTGACAGGTTATTAAACCCATTTCACAGATGAGAAACCTGAGGTTCATTGTGGGAATAACTTACTTATAGCCATAGTCCCCCATGCCATCATCCTCAGCCATTCTCCTCTGGATATTGGTAGGGAGAAAAAGTCACTTTTAAATAGCCACCCTCTGTTTATCACAGAAACAGTAAAGCTCAAGATTTAGGTAAATTGTGAACTAGCACTTTTCATTTCCTCAAGAAACAAACAAAGAAAAAAAGCTAGGTCTGGAATCCTAGCTTTTCATGTGTTAGCCAAAATAATTGTCTCTAGGATTTTCTTCCAGAGCTTCCTAAAATATTCTCAGCTCTTCCAAGGTCTCCACTCTCAGAGGCCATGAGTAGTCTCATGTAACCTCAAATGGCCTAACTCCCAGTGCTTGAAGGTAAATTGCCCCTGCCCCTTGAAGAAGTTTCTCACATGAAAAACTCAATGTCTTTTATAAAGAAATTAAGCATTTGTTTTAAAAGGTGATACATTCCCCCTGAAACTCTTTGTGCTTTCAGCAAAATTAGTCCAAGCCAACTTTTTTTATTCCAGTCAAGGGTTTTACTCAACCTTAAAACTGCTATGGCCACTAATCCACAGAAGCTGTTTACTCCTTTGAAGTTTCCTTTTGCTCAGACTTGACACAATTGTCGCCAAGTTTGTCTTCAGGAGACCTTTGGAGATTGTTCTCTCACCAGGTTATGTCCTGTTTGTGTAGTGGTTGAGCCTGAGGCTTAAATTCTATGGGGAGGACTGAGTTGCTCAAGTCCAAGGAAGAGTGGATAAGTACTTCCAGCACAGGGAAAGGTTTGTGAGAGGGTTGTATATGTGTGCGTGCGGAAGTGCATGTGTGTGTGCGTGTGTGTGTGTGTGTGTGTTTGATTTGGTTTGGTTTTGCTGAAATGAGCCCATGAGATGCATATTGAAAAAGTTAAATTGTATTTAGTGTGTTCTAAACATTTATATTTATCAGATCTAAAAACAACTTTGTTTCAAAATAGTCACAACTATACAATGGTTATTCTCTCTATATCATTATTTTCCAATGTAATTATTAGCTAACTTGAGATAATGATGAAATGATCTTAGTAAATGTTCTAATAAAAAAAAATCGTGTCTGCCAAATTGACTGTGAGCGGCAATGAAAAAGTAGCACATGAAAGTGGTTAAGTGTATTACCCAAAGTTCCCATTACTGTATTCAGCCATCTCGCCTTACGATGCACTAATATTTCTCTTAAATAGGGTCATGGACCATTAATTTCCTGGCCTTGAAATCTCTTATTATTAAAAGTGTTACTTAGCAACTTTTAGACATTGAAGTTAATCCAAATAAGAAAAGCCAAAAGGTCTGTTGGTCTGTTCACTCTTATTGTAAAAAACGATTGATGTCCTGTGCTGGAATATTTTTCATTTGCTTTCTTAGAATTATATTGTCTTGTGTGGGTTAGGGGAAAAAAAGTACAATGTGAGTTTCCTTGGCTCCCATAGATCAGGGAACAAAATTACAAACATTTGGTGTTCATCCCCTATGTCCACTTCACTATTCTTCATATATGAAAATGACTCTCTTCTCTCCTCCAAATGTTGGATTCAGTCTCTGAAACAATACTTGCTACCTATTACCTGGCTAGAGGGTGCAGTAGGCCCAAATAACTCTATTTCATTTTTTTGCAATTAAGTTAATTTTTTAAATTCATTGTCTGCATTTTTTTGCTAAAAGAAGTCAGATTTATCTTGATCATGCAAATTGGCAGAGCTGCTAGAACTGTCAAGATGGAAGTACCACTTCCACTGTGTTCCTATTATAATTTAATACACATTTCTATTAAGGCATTTACCATCTTGTACTGACTTACATTAGGCTTATGTTCAGGACTGGCTTCCTGGGTTGGTGACTTTTGCATTTGCACAGGACCTATGCTTCACAGGGCTCCAGTCTTGGTTTTATTGCATGCTATGGCTGTCTTGAATTTCCTAATTTTTCAAGAAGGAGCTCGCTATGCATTTTTACTTTGTACTGAGCTCCACAAATCATATAGTTGGTCCTGTTTACATGTTTATCTTCTCTACTGGAGATGAGTTATTTGAGGGAAGGAATTCTATTCCAGGTCCAGTTTGGTGCATGGAGTGATTAAGCTACATGGCCATTTAACAGAAAAACATTGGAATCAGTTTAAGTATGTAAGAAATGAATGATTTGTTTTAAAACAATATCTACATGTTAACATTGGTAAATGTCTGATACAATATGTTTTTAAAATAATTATAAATCGTATCTAAATCAGTATGAGCTCAATCTTATTTTTAACACATGAAATGAATTAAAAAATAAACACATCAAAACGTTAAAAGTAATGACCTTTTGGAAGAAGAGAGTATAGATACATTTTTTAGCATTTCTGTATTTTAAAATAATAAAGTGTCAAAATATTAGTTTTTGATAATTTTAAGAACACTTTCACCTTTATTAAATATATTAACCTCAGATTGCCTGCATGTATATCAAAGATTGCATTTAATCTTTGATATACATTTGCATTTAATCAAATGTATATCTTTTGAGTTGTATTTGAAACTCTTGAGTTGTATTTGAAATTTCCAAGAAGAGATGTAATGATACATGAATCTTCAAAAGCAATGATGTTGAACATGATATGTGCTTCCTCTACTACAGCAGTCTTTCAAAAAATATAGCTCGGGAATCCATATTGTGAGCAAACAATATTGATTCAGCTCTGCAAATCACATTGCACCACCTTGGGGTGCAGTAAAACAACAAATCTTCCCTAGAAGGAGGGCGTGAGAGTGGCAAATCCTGCAGAAGTACATTTGTAAGACTGTGACTACTGAATTGATAAAATACAATAGAAATGGTAGCAGAATGTTTTGTTCATAGCTCTATTTTAGCATTTTGTATTCCAAGTGCCCAAGTGTGCCTTTGCAGCTCTGTTTCAGTTACTTTGATGCTGCTTGAGGGCATGGACTACGTATTTTTTTTGGAGTCTTTCCTCCCAATATATGGTAAGACCTGGCATACAGTAAAACACCAAAAGTGTTTTGAAAATGAATAAGGAATGTACAAAGTCAAGTCTTATTTATCTTAATCAGGGTCATATTGCTTGACATTCAATGTAGAATATGTTTTATAAATGTTTTTGATGAAATTATTAAAATTAAGCAGAACCACATTTTGGTGTCAAAACGTTGAATGAGATGATAGAAACATGCCTTCCATTTAGTTATGATAGTAATTTAGTCCTGGAGGAAACACATTGTGAGACCTTTTCACAGACCATTTGGCCACACATTTCAGGTTCAGTTATTGTTGAGCAAACACTAATTGATATATAGCCTTGTATAAAGAAAACTGTAGAACTAGGATAAATTCACTCACTCAACCTCAATTGCCTGTTGTGTAAAATGTAATAGCACTGCTTGCTTGTTATACCTCACAATTTGTATAGAGGCCGAGTTACCAAAAAACATATATTAAACACTGTAAATCACTATAGAAATACTGCTTATTATATGCAAAATACTATATTAAGTGATCTGGGAAAACAGTGATTTAAACCAAAGAGCCTTGTCTTCAGAGAATTTATCATATAATCTGTGAATGAATTCTTCAGTCTAGTAAAAGGAGCAACCAATGGTTTTTTGAACCACAGAGCAGAAGTACCACCATAATGAATTTGCCAATGCTCCCATCCTGTTGTAGACTTTATGCACCTGCACCTTTAGCTGCTGGGACTTTCAAACACTTTAGAAATTTAATTTTGGTTATTTCACGCATTTACCACAGTGACAAGGGGCAAGGATTTTTATTGTTCTTTTTAGTTTGTTCTGCTGTGAATAACATCATTTCCAATGAAAATCATGGAGTCTTACTTTCCCTAAATTGTATTTCTCAAGTTGAAACAGCCACTGGGCAAGCAAAAAGAGAAAGAAAAGGAGAGAAGCAGGGAGTAGAGCATTTGGAGGGAAAGAGAATAGAGCCAGGACCCTATGAAAAGGCCCCTTTAGCAACTCACTTTCCCCTTTTTCCTTAGGCCGCAACAATATTCACCACTCAGTTTATTTCCTGGATGAGGACATTTGTTAAAGATTTCAGTATCCTTGTACAAAAGGGGAATAAAAGTTATAATAATAATCTCTCCCCAAATCATCATCATCAGCAGCAGCAGCATCAATACCAACCAAAAAGAAATGGTGAGATTATATTTAAAAGGTCCACACAGTAGTATAGAATGGACACAGCTAAGAAATCCTGCCACTCTGGGTAAACTCAAACATGCCCAAGATGTAAATTAAACCTGCCTTGAGCTTGGACAATTTGAGTTTTACCTGGAAGAACACAGAAGAAATTGCTCAGGTAATAACAGCCTGGGGATTTATGCAGGGTAGATGTGGGATGTGAGGTAGAGAGTGAATCACTCCTGCCCTTCTTTTATCTGGGCCCCAGTTCCTGTAGCTCCATTGTATGGGGAGTCCAGACCAAATTGTGGACTTGCTATAAACTTTACCCAATGTTCAGCTATACTCATTTTCATGTAGTTTCATATTAAATCATCTAAGGCCCTCACAGAATCATAGGGTGAGTTTGTGGTAGCTTTTCCCCCAAATTATTCTGGGATGTGTTTAGATTGGCATTTGAGTACCAGTTTTATTTGTTACTGAGTATAAATCAAAGAAATAATTTCTGGATAGATTCAGACCCAAATATCTCCAATACAGCACAAGTGTATATATATAGCCAGTAGAATGTTATATATTTTAGTTCACTTTGATAAAATATTGTTTGTTCTAACATCAAGAACATGTTTTAAAACAAACCATTTCAGCACTAAACTCAATCAGTATCGTGGAGCAAAAAAAATCATATAATCAGAGAAAATATATTTAATAATTGGTGCCAATATTTAGATGGTGGTCTTTTGAATTTTCTAAATTTCCTAATTAGGGTGTAGCAAATTTAATGACAAAGAACTACACACAAGCACCTAATTACAGTGGAACACCACTGATACTGAGGAGGTAAAGAAAGGGTAACTAACATACCATCCATTTTGTCTGTTGCTATCCCACAAAACACATCAGAGTTGAAAACTATAAGATGAAACACATTCAGCCAGCCTATTTTCAAAAGCTCAACTGTCTGTTTTTGAAATGCACTAATTTAAATTTAAAGACACATATTTAATGTTTTCCCTTTGTAGGTTTTCAGCAGCATACACACATGGAGTCACCATCTGTTTTCAGCCTGGTTCATTACCAATTCAGCCTCCTGCTCTGTATTATCAGATCAAGAGGGTGGACATAAATTTGGCCACCTGGGCACTGGTGTCATTAACGTGCACCCCAGCCACACACTCATAAAGTGGTTTTGCTTGGAGCTGTAACTTGGTGGTGCTTCCTTTTTCCATTTGATCAATGTTGAGATTTGTTCAGTAAGCTCTTAATAATATAATTTCAGAACAAACTGGAGGACACTAAGAACTTTCAAGAGTATTTTGCCTAGAAATACAGGAGAAAACAGCTTCTGTTTTTAGGAACAGACACAGAATGGCAGGACCAAAGGGTCAGGGAAGGAATCAGAGAAGGGAGAAGAGAAAGGCAGAAGGAGATACATGAAGACACGAACACAGAGTTAAAGGAATACACATAGGATCATTTACTTATTTTAATGAATGCATGTATGAAAGAGCTCAGAGTGGCTCAGTATCATTCTGAGTACAGCTCATCATTAAATGTGGGTGAGCCCACTTTTTTTCCTTCTTGTGAAGGAAACCTATGTCGATTCATCCCAAGTCACTTAGTTCATCACAAAATTGAAGTGTTTTTAAAATTAAAACAGAAGTTTTACTTCCCTAATTAAAACGTTAACTGACCATGTGTCACCTTGCAAACTACACTGAATTGAGAACTCATCGATAAATATGAAGTAAATTTATACAGATAAATTGCCCTGGTTCCTCTTTACTATCCCTTTTAAACATTGAGCAAAATCAGATAAGTACATTTAGGTTATAAAAATAATGGGAAGCAATGTATTGTGTAGTGGTCACATCTTTTAGAAAAATGTAATATTATAACTGAAAAATCATATAAAAAATTGTCTCTGCTGACTCTCAAAAAAACTTTCTTCTTGGGATTCTAGGCTTATTCAGATTTTAGAAATAATAAAAATAAGAAAGGTCTACAGCCACACCACCCCGAACGTGCCTGATCTCACCTGCTCTCAGAAGCTAAGCAGGGTTAGGCCTATTAGTACTTGCATGGTAGACTGCCTGGAAATAGCAGGTGCTATAGATTTAAGAAAAGAAATCAGGCCAGGCACAGTAGCTCATGCCTGTAATTCCAGCACTTTGGGAGGCCAAGGCAGCTGGATTACCTGAGGTCAGGAGTTCGAGAACAGCCTGGCCAACATGGTGAAACCCCGTCTCTACTAATAATACAAAAATTAGCTGAGTGCAGTGGAGCACGCCTGTAATCCCAGCTATTCTGGAAGCTGAGGCAGGAGAATCACTTGAACCCAGGAGGCAGAGGTTGCAGTGAGCTGAGACCATGCCACTACACTCTAGCCTGGGCGAAAAGAGCAAAACTCAGTCTCCAAAAAATAAATTAATTGTTTAAAAATCTGGAAGAAAATATTGAACCATTAATATCCTTTCAATTAACCAATAACCAAACCTTTACTGAATTGCTACAATATTTGTGATTTTGAAGAACAAAAAGATGGAACACAAAGCATACAGCTCTCACTTTAAGGGGTTTACAGCTCAGGATGGTGAGATAAGATTATTGAATATAAAAGTTGAAGCATGTTAGTTTTACTAGGTATCAAATTATATTCACTGCAGAAATTCAGAGGAAGATATCGATGATGATAAGTGAGGGCAGTAAGGCCACATGAAGGAGGTGATGGTTCTGGGGAACCTTGTGAAGGATGGTGCATTAGTTTGCTAAGGTTTCCATAACAGAAGACCACAGACTGGGTGGTGTAAACAACAGAAATTTATTTCTCATAATTCCGAATGCTGTAAGATCAAGTTGTCAGCAGGTTTAGTTTCTCCTGAGACATCTCTCCCTGATTGTGGATCACCAGCTACTCACTGTGTCCTCACAAGGCCTTTTCTCCATGCACCCATGCTCATGGTGTCTCTTCCTGTTCTCATAAGAACAACAGTCTTATTGGAAAAGGACCCCATCCTTACGTCCTACTTTAGCCTTAATCATTTCCTTAAAGGTCCTATCTCCAAATACAATTGCACTGGGAGTTAGGGCTTCAACAATGGGTTTTGGAGGGTGAAGAAGACAAATCGGTCCATGACAGATGGAATTTGGATGAGGCTATGTTTTGTAGGGAGGGCAGGCAGTGATATGATATGAGAGAATACAAAGATAAGCCTCATTAACAGAATAATTACCAGCCATCACTAATACAATTTTGTAGGTTGCCTACACCTGTTGCATAGAATAGGCACATGGAAAAAACAGAAATCATGTGTTCCCTTGGTCATCTAATGATATATGAATCTTTAAAGAAGTTTGACAACAGATTATTATGTCACCGTTATCAGAATATTTGTGTCTTTCATCAAAATTAGATACTTCATTAAAAATAAATGTCCTTGTTCAAATTCTTTTATGCGCATTGATTATCTGGTGAAATATCCTTTGATTCTTCTGCTTTTCTATATCTACTGATAAGATTTCAACTAATAGGTCATATAGTTTCTTGATCCCAAGAAAAAGCAAACGGAAAAACTGTAATACAGAGAATGCGAAGCCCTGTATTGGGTTACTAATTACAAAGGTAACTAATTACTCCAGAATTTCAGTGGCTTAAAATGATAAGCATTTATTTTTTTGCTCAGAGGTCTATTTGGCTTGGGCAGCCATTCAAGACAACATTTTTCCCTGCAGTAACTTAGAGATCCAAGCTGCTTTCACCCTGTGGTTCTGTCTTTGTGGTCACAGCCAAAGAAGAAAAGAAATCATGTAGACCATGTCCCTGCTCTTAAGTGTCCCAGCCCTGAAGTGACACACATGGTTTCCCATCAAATCCCATTGGTTAAAATCGGTCACAAAGACCCATCTAGTTGCAAAGGGATTGAGAAATGAGATGTTGCTCTGTGGTCAGAGAGGAGAGAAGTGAATGTAAACAAGTACAAGAAGTCTCTGCCATATTTAGTTTTCCCAGACAGTATACATAGGAGAGAGGGAACTCAGGTGAAGCATGTGTGATGGGGAAAAAGATTAGGAACATGTTTATTTAATTTAAAAATGAAATGGAAGTACTTAAAGCTTTAGTTTTCCTATTTTAAACAGCTAACAGTGAGAAAGATACTTTACCACGATCTTGCTTTCCAGTTAAATACCATGATTGCATGTGTGTACAATACCTAACTGTTCAAACATGTATGCCCTCACATCAGAGAGCTGCTACCAAAGTACCTCAGTAATTACAAGTTTAAAAAAGTCCTTGTGTTGAAAATTACAAACCCAAGGACCTATAATTCTCAGAATGCTTGTTTTGTTGTTCACTTGATATATTTTATTAAATTTGAAAGAAAAAAATTTGTAGGGTCATTAGATAATTATTTCATCATAAATGTAGATGACATTGGTAGGTGATATGGTAACCTTAAATTAAGTATCATTAACACATTTATACAAAGAGCCATTTCTAAAGTTTTTGAACATTGAATTATTTTATGTTCTTTCTACCTCAAAACCGTTTTCGTGGAGATTATAAACTATTGTTATTGTTAAGTTTCACTCCTGCAGTGTACAATGAGGAAATGAATTTGAGAAGACCAAAACCTGAAGTCATTATAATTTTTTTCTAATTGTCTTTCACATCTTCTGATATTTTCATTGTAAAATAAAGGGGAAGGCAACTATGTAAGCCTTGAGTCCCAGCTCTTAGTCACTCTTACTGACTCCTGGCTCCTGGTTTTCCTCTCTAGACACTTTTTCAATTTCTTTACTAGTGCCTCATTTGCTGGCTGATGTCTAAGCTTTGACTGTCCCTAAGTCTCTCCCTTGAATATTCTCTCTCTGGGTTATTCCATAAACTTCCATGGTTCTAAGTGCTATCTACACACTGCTATATCCCAAAGTTGTATCTGTATCTGATCTTTTCCCTAAACTCCAGATTTATATCCAGCTGCCTTCTTGATGTCTCCACATAGATATCCAATAGGCACCTCAAACTTAGCATGTGAAAAATGGATTTATTTATTATCCTGTCTTCCCTGTGTCCCCTGTATACCCTGTTGCTCAGGACAAGAAGCCTAGGAAACTTCTTTGGTCCCTTGTCTTTCTTTACCCCACATCTAGCTCATCAGCAAGTCTCATGGGCTCTTCTGCCAAACTATATCCTGAATCCAACCACTTCTTTCCTTCTTTACCACCATCTACCAGCTCATGTCACACTAATTCTTATCTGATTATTGCAATAAACTGCCAACTTGTCTTTCTGCCTTCACTCTGAAAATCCACTTTCCACACAGCAGCCAAAGTAAACACAGCACGGGAATCAGCACATTGCTCCCCTGCTTAAAATCCTCCCATACTTCTCCAAGCCTGTAGATCAAATCCAAGTTTTCACTACAGCTTTCATGGCCCTTCATGACCTTGGTTTTGATTACTTCTGACCTCATGTTGGTTCCATTCTCCTCCTAACTATACTCTAGCAACTCTTCCTTTTTGACTGTACTTTGATCTTGCTGACCTGTTTGCACTTCGGGACCTTCACACAGGTTGTTTCCAGTGTCTGGACTGTTCTTAGACTTTTATACATTCATTATTCAGATTTCATGCAAAATCACACTTCCCCAGAGATGCCTTCCTTGATGCCTCCTCCATTATCACATCACTTATTCTACTGTCTCTGTAGTAGAAGGGCTCAAGATGACACAAAACATTGGCCTAAAAATTACTTAGCAGATGAAATGAACAAGCTAGAGAATGAGGGTACTGCTACCATTGTCTACAAGGTTTTACTCTTAAAAGGCATTCAGTGCGTACTCAATTTTCATAGGATAGGCATAAAATGGGGGCCAGACTCTAATAAGGAAAAGATAAGATAATGGGAAAAACAGGTAAGGAATTATGGATTCCAGAGCAAGTAAGGAAGCCAGAAAGGGCATTCAAATACTTATTTTTTGAAAGAGTTTTCTTGGCTGTGTGTGCGTCCATAACCTTAATTCATGTAAATTGGGCTACGAGAGCAAGGGAAGACTGCACCAATGACACATATTACAGAAAGGATGGAGTGGTCTTGATGAAAAAGAGATAGAAGCTATTCTCTTATTAGAATGCAGGGGTGTAGAGTACACTAAAAGGCAGTGGTACTACTTATATCAATGAAGAAGTTAGGAGAGAACTTATGCAGAAAAAAAAAATTCACTTTTTACATTTTTAACATTTCACTTAAGGTTTGGGCTCAAAACAAATATAATATCCTATGGCCAGGAATAATCAAAATAAGAACTAGAGACTTCAAGAGTGGCATTGTAAAGTTGGAATTTATTTCCATACACAGGGTAGTTAAAATGCCATCTGCATTCAACACATTTATTGGGCTCCTACCAGAAGCAGAGTGTATGTAGCTGAGACAGAGTTAGAGATAGGCTTTCACAGTTTGCAAAGACACTTCATGAGCCATCGAGTTATCTTGTATACCAGGGGT
Organism: Pan troglodytes; assembly: GCF_028858775.2. NCBI lineage: Eukaryota > Metazoa > Chordata > Mammalia > Primates > Hominidae > Pan > Pan troglodytes. Next base: position 118,123,800 of record NC_072405.2, read on the forward strand.
CAACAAATCCAGTCTGTGGACCAAATCCAGGCTGGCCACCTATTTTTGCATGGCTGATGAGCTAACAATTTTACACTTTTTAAGTGGTTGCCAAGAGTCGAAAGTATCAGGGGAAACCACCCCCAATAATTCAATGTTATTTCACAAAGGTTCTTTTCTATTTCCCTAAGTGTCGGCCGCTCTGAGAAATAAAGGGAAAGAGTACAAAAGAGAGAAATTTTAAAGCTGGGTATCTGGGGGAGACGTCACATGTCGGCAGGTTACGTGATGCCCCCTGAGCCGTAAAACCAGCAAGTTTTTATTAACAATTTTCAAACGAGAGGGAGTGTACGAATAGTGGGTCACAGAGATCACATGCTTCACAAGGTAATAAAATATTACAAGGCAAATGGAGGCAGGGCAAGATCACAAGTTCAGGGTAAAACTAGAATCACTAATGAACTTCCATGTCCCGCTGTGCACGCATTGTCATTGATAAATATCTTAACAGGGTTCAAGAGCAGAGAACCGGTCTGACTAGAATTCGCCAGGCTGGAATTTCCTAATCCTAGCAAGCCTGGGGGTGATGCAGGAGACTAGGGTGTGTTTCATCCCTATCTACATCTGCATAAGGCAGACACTTCCAGGGCAGCCATTTTAGAGGCCCCGCCCTGGGAATGCATTCTTTTCCCAGGGCTATTACTAATATTCCTTACTGCGGAAAGAATTCAGTGATATTTCTCTTACCCATTTTCGGTAATAAGAGAAATATGGCTCTGTCCTGCCCAGCCTACAGGCAGCCAGACTTCAAGCTTATCTCCCTTGTTCCCTGAAAATCACTGTTATCCTGTTCTTTTTTGTTTTTTGTTTTTTTGACTTGGAGTTCATTTGTATATATTTTATTTTTTATTTTTTTATTATTATACTTTAAGTTTTAGGGTACATGTGCACAATGTGCAGGTTACTTACATATGTATACATGTGCCATGCTGGTGCGCTGCACCCACTAACTCGTCATCTAGCATTAGGTATATCTCCCAATGCTATCCCTCCCTCCTCGCCCCACCCCACAACAGGCCCCAGAGTGTGATGTTCCCCTTCCTGTGTCCATGTGTTCTCATTGTTCAATTCCCACCTATGAGTGAGAATATGTGGTGTTTGGTTTTTTGTTCTTGCGATAGTTTACTGAGAATGATGGTTTCCAATTTCATCCATGTCCCTACAAAGGACATGAACTCATCATTTTTTATGGCTGCATAGTATTCCATGGTGTATATGTGCCACATTTTCTTAATCCAGTCTATCATTGTTGGACATTTGGGTTGGTTCCAAGTCTTTGCTATTGTGAATAATGCCGCAATAAACATACGTGTGCACGTGTCTTTATAGCAGCATGATTTATATTCCTTTGGGAATATACCCAGTAATGGGATGGCTGGGTCAAATGGTATTTCTAGTTCTAGATCCCTGAGGAATCGCCACACTGACTTCCACAATGGTTGAACTAGTTTACAGTCCCACCAACAGTGTAAAAGTGTTCCTATTTCTCCACATCCTCTCCAGCACCTGTTGTTTCCTGACTTTTTAATGATTGCCATTCTAAGTGGTGTGAGATGGTATCTCATTGTGGTTTTGATTTGCATTTCTCTGATGGCCAGTGATGGTGAGCATTTTTTCATGTGTTTTTTGGCTGCATAAATGTCTTCTTTTGAGAAGTGTCTGTTCATGTCCTTCGTCCACTTTTTGATGGGGTTGTTTATTTTTTTCTTGTAAATTTGTTTGAGTTCATTGTAGATTCTGGATATTAGCCCTTTGTCAGATGAGTAGGTTGCAAAAATTTTCTCCCTTTTTTTTTTTTTTTTTTTTTTTTTTTTGAGCTGGAGTCTCGCTCTGTCGCCTATTCACTCTGATGGTAGTTTCTTTTGCTGTGCAGAAGCTCTTTCATATAATTAGATCCCATTTGTCAATTTTGGCTTTTGTTGCCATTGCTTTTGGTGTTTTAGACATGAAGTCCTTGCCCATGCCTATGTCCTGAATGGTAATGCCTAGATTTTCTTCTAGGGTATTTATGGTTTTAGGTCTAACGTTTAAATCTTTAATCCATCTTGAATTGATTTTTGTATAAGGTGTAAGGAAGGGATCCAGTTTCAGCTTTCTACATATGGGTAGCCAGTTTTCCCAGCACCATTTATTAAATAGGGAATCCTTTCCCCATTGCTTGTTTTTCTCAGGTTTGTCAAAGATCAGATAGTTGTAGATATGCGGCATTATTTCTGAGGGCTCTGTTCTGTTCCATTGATCTATATCTCTGTTTTGGTACCAGTACCATGCTGTTTTGGTTACTGTAGCCTTGTAGTATAGTTTGAAGTCAGGTAGTGTGATGTCTCCAGCTTTGTTCTTTTGGCTTAGGATTGACTTGGCAATGCGGGCTCTTTTTTGGTTCCATATGAAGTTTAAAGTAGTTTTTTCCAATTCTGTGAAGAAAGTCATTGGTAGCTTGATGGGGATGGCATTGAATCTGTAAATTACCTTGGGCAGTATGGCCATTTTCACGATATTGATTCTTCCTACCCATGAGCATGGAATGTTTTTCCATTTGTTTGTATCCTCTTTTATTTCCTTGAGCAGTGGTTTGTAGTTCTCCTTGAAGAGGTCCTTCACATCCCTTGTAAGTTGGATTCCTAGGTATTTTATTCTCTTTGAAGCAATAGTGAATGGGAGTTCACTCATGATTTGGCTCTCTGTTTGTCTGTTGTTGGTGTATAAGAATGCTTGTGATTTTTGTACATTGATTTTGTATCCTGAGACTTTGCTGAAGTTGCTTATCAGCTTAAGGAGATTTTTGGGCTGAGACAATGGGGTTTTCTAGATATACAATCATGTCATCTGCAAACAGGGACAATTTGACTTCCTCTTTTCCTAATTGAATACCCTTTATTTCCTTCTCCTGCCTAATTGCCCTGGCCACAACTTCCAACACTATGTTAAATAGGAGTGGTGAGAGAGGGCATCCCTGTCTTGTGCCACTTTTCAAAGGGAATGCTTCCAGTTTTTGCCCATTCAGTACGATATTGGCTGTGGGTTTGTCATAGATAGCTCTTATTATTTTGAAATATGTCCCATCAATACCTAATTTATTGAGAATTTTTAGCATGAAGGGTTGTTGAATTTTGTCAAAGGCCTTTTCTGCATCTATTGAGATAATCATGTGATTTTTGTCTTTGGTTCTGTTTATATGCTGGATTACATTTATTGATTTGCATATATTGAACCAGCCTTGCATCCCAGGGATGAAGCCCACTTGATCATGGTGGATAAGGTTTTTGATGTGCTGCTGGATTCGGTTTGCCAGTATTTTATTGAGGATTTTTGCATCAATGTTCATCAAGGATATTGGTCTAAAATTCTCTTTTTTGGTGTGTCTCTGCCTGGCTTTGGTATCAGGATGATGCTGGCCTCATAAAATGAGTTAGGGAGGATTCCCTCTTTTTCTATTGATTGGAATAGTTTCAGAAGGAATGGCACCAGCTCCTCCTTGTACCTCTGGTAGAATTCGGCTGTGAATCCATCTGGTCCTGGACTCTTTTTGGTTGGTAAGCTATTGATTATTGCCACAATTTCAGAGCCTGTTATTGGTCTATTCAGAGATTCAACTTCTTCCTGGTTTAGTCTTGGGAGAGTGTATGTGTCGAGGAATTTATTCCTTTCTTCTAGATTTTCTAGTTTATTTACGTAGAGGTGTTTGTAGTATTCTCTGATGGTAGTTTGTATTTCTGTGGGATTGGTGGTGATATCCCCTTTATCATTTTTTATTGCATCTATTTGATTCTTCTCTCTTTTTTTCTTTATTCGTCTTGCTAGCGGTTTATCAATTTTGTTGATCCTTTCAAAAAAGCAGCTCCTGGATTCATTGATTTTTTGAAGGGTTTTTTGTGTCTCTATTTCCTTCAGTTCTGCTCTGATTTTAGTTATTTCTTGCCTTCTGCTAGCTTTTGAATGTGTTTGCTCTTGCTTTTCTAGTTCTTTTAATTGTGATGTTAGGGTGCCAATTTTAGATCTTTCCTGCTTTCTCTTGTGGGCATTTAATGCTATAAATTTCCCTCTACACACTGTTTTGAATGTGTCTCAGAGATTCTGGTATGTTGTATCTTTGTTCTCTGCCTTCATTTCGTTATGTACCCAGTAGTCATTCAGGAGCAGGTTGTTCAGTTTCCGTGTAGTTGAGCGGTTTTGAGTGAGATTCTTAATCCTGAGTTCTAGTTTGATTGCACTGTGGTCTGAGAGATAGTTTGTTATAATTTCTGTCCTTTTACATTTGCTGAGGAGAGCTTTACTTCCAACTATGTGGTCAATTTTGGAATAGGTGTGGTGTGGTGCTGAAAAAATGTATATTCTGTTGATTTGTGGTGGAGAGTTCTGTAGATGTCTATTAGGTCCGCTTGGTGCAGAGCTGAGTTCAATTCCTGGGTATCCTTGTTGACTTTCTATCTCGTTGATCTGTCTAATGTTGACAGTGGGGTGTTAAAATCTCCCATTATTAATGTGTGGGAGTCTAAGTCTCTTTGTAAGTCACTCAGGACTTGCTTTATGAATCTGGGTGCTCCTGTATTGGGTGCATATATATTTAGGATAGTTAGCTCTTCTTGTTGAATTGATCCCTTTACCATTATGTAATGGCCTTCTTTGTCTCTCTTTTTTTTTTTTTTTTAATACTTTAAGTTTTAGGGTACATGTGCACATTGTGCAGGTTAGTTACATATGTTTACATGTGCCATGCTGGTGCGCTGCACCCACTAACTCGTCATCTAGCATTAGGTATATCTCCCAGTGCTATCCCTCCCCACTCCCCCCTCCCCACCACAGTCCCCATAGTGTGATATTCCCCTTCCTGTGTCCATGTGATCTCATTGTTCAATTCCCACCTATGAGTGAGAATATGCCATGTTTGGTTTTTTGTTCTTGCGATAGTTTACTGAGAATGATGGTTTCCAATTTCATCCATGTCCCTACAAAGGACATGAACTCATCATTTTTTATGGCTGCATAGTATTCCATGGTGTATATGTGCCACATTTTCTTAATCCAGTCTATCATTGTTGGACATTTGGGTTGGTTCCAAGTCTTTGCTATTGTGAATAATGCCGCAATAAACATACATGTGCATGTGTCTTTATAGCAGCATGATTTATAGTCATTTGGGTATATACCCAGTAATGGGATGGCTGGGTCAAATGGTATTTCTAGTTCTAGATCCCTGAGGAATCGCCACACTGACTTCCACAATGGTTGAACTAGTTTCCAGTCCCACCAACAGTGTAAAAGTGTTCCTATTTCTCCACATCCTCTCCAGCACCTGTTGTTTCCTGACTTTTTAATGATTGCCATTCTAACTGGTGTGAGATGATATCTCATAGTGGTTTTGATTTGCATTTCTCTGATGGCCAGTGGTGATGAGCATTTTTTCCTGTATTTTTTTGCTGCATAAATGTCTTCTGTTGAGAAGTGTCTGTTCATGTCCCTCACCCACTTTTTGATGGGGTTGTTTGTTTTTTTCTTGTAAATTTGTTTGAGTTCATTGTAGATTCTGGATATTAGCCCTTTGTCAGATGAGTAGGTTGCGAAAATTTTCTCCCATGTTGTAGGTTGCCTGTTCACTCTGATGGTAGTTTCTTTTGCTGTGCAGAAGCTCTTTAGTTTAATTAGATCCCATTTGTCAATTTTGGCTTTGGTTGCCATTGCTTTTGGTGTTTTGGACATGAAGTCCTTGCCCATGCCTATGTCCTGAATGGTAATGCCTAGGTTTTCTTCTAGGGTTTTTATGGTTTTAGGTCTAACGTTTAAATCTTTAATCCATCTTGAATTGATTTTTGTATAAGGTGTAAGGAAGGGATCCAGTTTCAGCTTTCTACATATGGCTAGCCAGTTTTCCCAGCACCATATATTAAATAGGGAATCCTTTCCCCATTGCTTGTTTTTCTCAGGTTTGTCAAAGATCAGATAGTTGTAGGTATGCAGCGTTATTTCTGAGGGCTCTGTTCTGTTCCATTGATCTATATCTCTGTTTTGGTACCAGTACCATGCTGTTTTGGTTACTGTAGCCTTGTAGTATAGTTTGAAGTCAGGTAGTGTGATGTCTCCAGCTTTGTTCTTTTGGCTTAGGATTGACTTGGCAATGCGGGCTCTTTTTTGGTTCCATATGAAGTTTAAAGTAGTTTTTTCCAATTCTGTGAAGAAAGTCATTGGTAGCTTGATGGGGATGGCATTGAATCTGTAAATTACCTTGGGCAGTATGGCCATTTTCACGATATTGATTCTTCCTACCCATGAGCATGGAATGTTCTTCCATTTGTTTGTATCCTCTTTTATTTCCTTGAGCAGTGGTTTGTAGTTCTCCTTGAAGAGGTCCTTCACATCCCTTGTAAGTTGGATTCCTAGGTATTTTATTCTCTTTGAAGCAATTGTGAATGGGAGTTCACTCATGCTTTGGCTCTCTGTTTGTCTGTTGTTGGTGTATAAGAATGCTTGTGATTTTTGTACATTGATTTTGTATCCTGAGACTTTGCTGAAGTTGCTTATCAGCTTAAGGAGATTTTGGGCTGAGACGATGGGGATTTCTAGATAAACAATCATGTCGTCTGCAAACAGGGACAATTTGACTTCCTCTTTTCCTAATTGAATACCCTTTATTTCCTTCTCCTGCCTGATTGCCCTGGCCAGAACTTCCAACACTATGTTGAATAGGAGCGGAGAGAGAGGGCATCCCTGTCTTGTGCCACTTTTCAAAGGGAATGCTTCCAGTTTTTGCCCATTCAGTATGATATTGGCTGTGGGTTTGTCATAGATAGCTCTTATTATTTTGAAATACGTCCCATCAATACCTAATTTATTGAGAGTTTTTAGCATGAAGGGTTGTTGAATTTTGTCAAAGGCTTTTTCTGCATCTATTGAGATAATCATGTGGTTTTTGTCTTTGGCTCAGTTTATATGCTGGATTACATTTATTGATTTGCGTATATTGAACCAGCCTTGCATCCCAGGGATGAAGCCCACTTGATCATGGTGGATAAGGTTTTTGATGTGCTGCTGGATTCGGTTTGCCAGTATTTTATTGAGGATTTTTGCATCAATGTTCATCAAGGATATTGGTCTAAAATTCTCTTTTTTGGTTGTGTCTCTGCCCGGCTTTGGTATCAGAATGATGCTGGCCTCATAAAATGAGTTAGGGAGGATTCCCTCTTTTTCTATTGATTGGAATAGTTTCAGAAGGAATGGTACCAGTTCCTCCTTGTACCTCTGGTAGAATTCGGCTGTGAATCCATCTGGTCCTGGACTCTTTTTGGTTGGTAAACTATTGATTATTGCCACAATTTCAGCTCCTGTTATTGGTCTATTCAGAGATTCAACTTCTTCCTGGTTTAGCCTTGGGAGAGTGTATGTGTCGAGGAATGTATCCATTTCTTCTAGATTTTCTAGTTTATTTGCGTAGAGGTGTTTGTAGTATTCTCTGATGGTAGTTTATATTTCTGTGGGATCGGTGGTGATATCCCCTTTATCATTTTTTATTGTGTCTATTTGATTCTTCTCTCTTTTTTTCTTTATTAGTCTTGCTAGCGGTCTATCAATTTTGTTGATCCTTTCAAAAAAGCAGCTCCTGGATTCATTGATTTTTTGAAGGGTTTTTTGTGTCTCTATTTCCTTCAGTTCTGCTCTGATTTTAGTTATTTCTTGCCTTCTGCTAGCTTTTGAATGTGTTTGCTCTTGCTTTTCTAGTTCTTTTAATTGTGATGTTAGGGTGTCAATTTTGGATCTTTCCTGCTTTCTCTTGTGGGCATTTAGTGCTATAAATTTCCCTCTGCACACTGCTTTGAATGCGTCCCAGAGATTCTGGTATGTTGTGTCTTTGTTCTCGTTGGTTTCAAAGAACATCTTTATTTCTGCCTTCATTTCGTTTTGTACCCAGTAGTCATTCAGAAGCAGGTTGTTCAGTTTCCATGTAGTTGAGCGGCTTTGAGTGAGTTTCTTAATCCTGAGTTCTAGTTTGATTGCACTGTGGTCTGAGAGATAGTTTGTTATAATTTCTGTTCTTTTACATTTGCTGAGGAGAGCTTTACTTCCAACTATGTGGTCAATTTTGGAATAGGTGTGGTGTGGTGCTGAAAAAATGTATATTCTGTTGATTTGGGGTGGAGAGTTCTGTAGATGTCTATTAGGTCCGCTTGGTGCAGAGCTGAGTTCAATTCCTGGGTATCCTTGTTGACTTTCTGTCTCGTTGATCTGTCTAATGTTGACAGTGGGGTGTTAAAGTCTCCCATTATTAATGTGTGGGAGTCTAAGTCTCTTTGTAGGTCACTCAGGACTTGCTTTATGAATCTGGGTGCTCCTGTATTGGGTGCATATATATTTAGGATAGTTAGCTCCTCTTGTTGAATTGATCCCTTTACCATTATGTAATGGCCTTCTTTGTCTCTTTTGATCTTTGTTGGTTTAAAGTCTGTTTTATCAGAGACTAGGATTGCAACCCCTGCCTTTTTTTGTTTTCCATTTGCTTGGTAGATCTTCCTCCATCCTTTTATTTTGAGCCTATGTGTGTCTCTGCACCTGAGATGGGTTTCCTGAATACAGCACACTGATGGGTCTTGACTCTTTATCCAATTTGCCAGTCTGTGTCTTTTAATTGGAGCATTTAGTCCATTTACATTTAAAGTTAATATTGTTATGTGTGAATTTGATCCTGTCATTATGATGTTAGCTGGTTATTTTGCTCATTAGTTCACGTAGTTTCTTCCTAGTCTCGATGGTCTTTACATTTTGGCATGATTTTGCAACGGCTGGTATCGGTTGTTCCTTTCCATGTTTAGCGCTTCCTTCAGGAGCTCTTTTAGGGCAGGCCTGGTGGTGACAGAATCTCTCAGCATTTGCTTGTCTGTAAAGTATTTTATTTCTCCTTCACTTATGAAGCTTAGTTTGGCTGGATATGAAATTCTGGTTTGAAAACTCTTTTCTTTAAGAATGTTGAATATTGGCCCCCACTGTCTTCTGGCTTGTAGGGTTTCTGCCAAGAGATCCGCTGTTAGTCTGATGGGCTTTCCTTTGAGGGTAACCCGACCTTTCTCTCTGGCTGCCCTTAACATTTTTTCCTTGATTTCAACTTTGGTGAATCTGACAATTATGTGTTTTGGAGTTGCTCTTCTTGAGGAGTATCTTTGTGGCATTCTCTGTATTTCCTGAATTTGAATGTTGGCCTGCCTTGCTAGATTGGGGAAGTTCTCCTGGATAATATCCTGCAGAGTGTTTTCCAACTTGGTTCCATTCTCCCTGTCATTTTCAGGTACACCAATCTGACGTAGATTTGGTCTTTTCACATAGTCCCATATTTCTTGGAGGCTTTGCTCGTTTCTTTTTATTCTTTTTTCTCTAAACTTCCCTTCTCACTTCATTTCATTCGTTTCATCTTCCATCGCTGATACCCTTTCTTCTAGTTGATCACATCGGCTCCTGAGGCTTCTGCATTCTTCACGTAGTTCTGGAGCCTTGGTTTTCAGCTCCATCAGCTCCTTTAAGCACTTCTCTGTATTGGTTATTGTAGTTATACATTCTTCTAAATTTTTTTCAAAGTTTTCAACTTCTTTGCCTTTGGTTTGAATGTCCTCCCGTAGCTCGGAGTAATTTGATTGTCTGAAGCCTTCTTCTCTCAGCTCGTCAAAGTCATTCTCCATCCAGATTTGTTCCATTGCTGGTGAGGAACTGCGTTCCTTTGGAGGAGAGGTGCTCTGCTTTTTAGAGTTTCCAGTTTTTCTGCTCTGTTTTTTCCCCATCTTTGTGGTTTTATCTACTTTTGGTCTTTGATGATGGTGATGTACAGATGGGTTTTTGGTGTGGATGTCCTTTCTGTTTGTTAGTTTTCCTTCTAACAGACAGGACCCTCAGCTGCAGGTCTGTTGGAGTACCCGGCCGTGTGAGGTGTCAGTCTGCCCCTGCTGGGGAGTGCCTCCCAGTTAGGCTGCTCGGGGGTCAGGGGTCAGGGACCCACTTGAGGAGGCCGTCTGCCCGTTCATTCTCAGATCTCCAGCTGTGTGCTGGGAGAACCACTGCTCTCTTCAAAGCTGTCAGACAGGGACATTTAAGTCTGCAGAGGTTACTGCTGTCTTTTTGTTTGTCTGTGCCCTGCCCCCAGAGGTGGAGCCTACAGAGGCAGGCAGGCCTCCTTGAGCTGTGGTGGGCTCCACCCTGTTCAAGCTTCCAGGCTGCTTTGTTTACCTAAGCAAGCCTGGGCAATGGCAGGCGCCCCTCCCCCAGCCTTGCTGCCGCTTTGCATTTTGATCTCAGACTGCTGTGCTAGCAATCAGCGAGACTCCATGGGCATAGGACCCCCTGAGCCAGGTGCGGGATGTAATCTCCAGGTGCACCGTTTTTTAAGCCCATTGGAAAAGTGCAGTATTAGGGTGGGAGTGACCCAATTTTCCAGGTGCCGTCTGTCTCCCCTTTCTTTGACTGGGAGAGGGAACTCCCTGACCCCTTGTGCTTCCCGAGTGAGGCAATGCCTCCCCCTGCTTCGGCTCGCGCCCAGTGCGCACACCCACTGACCTGCGCCCACTGTCTGGCACTCCCTAGTGAGATGAACCCAGTACCTCAGATGGAAATGCAGAAATCACCTGTCTTCTGCATTGCTCACGCTGGGAGCTGTAGACTGGAGCTGTTCCTATTCAGCCATCTTGGCTCCTCCCTCCTATCCTGTTCTTAAGGTGCCCAGATTTCATATTGTTCAAACACACATGCTCTACACACAATTTGTGCAGTTAATGCAATCATCACAGGGTTCTGAGATGACATACATCCTCATCTTACGAAGATGATGGGATTAAGAGATTAAAGACAGGCATAGGAAATCACAAGAGTATTGATTTGGGAAGTGATAAATGTCCATGAAATCTTCACAGTTTGTGTTCAGAGATTGCAGTAAAGACAGGCATAAGAAATTATAAATGTATTAATTTGGGGAACTAATAAATGTTCATGAAATCTTCACAATTTATGTTCTTCAGCCATGGCTTCAGCCAGTCCCTCTGTTCAGGGTCCCTGACTTCCTGCAACACAAAAGAATATATTATGACATGTGAGAACTATGAAATTCACATTTAAGTTTAGATAAAGTTGTATTGCAACATAGTCATGCCCACTCATTTACATACTGAATATGGCTGCTTTTCTGCTATAACAGCTGAGTAGCTGCCACTGAGATAGTGTGGTCCACAAAGCCTAAAATATTTACTCTCTGGCCCTTTACAGAAAAAGATTGCTACCTCTTTTCTCAAAAACAGAGGGAAGGCAGCTTGTGGCTGAATCATAACTAAAGTAGAAAAGAGGAGAAAGGAAGCCAGTAGAAAAAGAATCAAATTAAAGTTGAATGTGCACCTGGGGAGCCTGAGGTCATAAAACCCAAGGAGGAATTAGTTGGTAAAGCCATTTGTGAACACTACCAAAGAACTACTCTTCAGCTTCTTAAATGAAGATATGTATTTTTCCAGGGACAAGGAACTACTTGCCAAGGAGTATGTAAAACCTAGGACTGAATAAACATAGAACATCTTCCTGAAATGTGATTTTGCTCCAAGGTTTTCGGAGGGAATGTCAAAGGATAGGGGAATACTTTTGCATTTAAAAATAGGCATTTTATTGAGTAGAATGCAATATTTGCATGAATTATTTTAAAATCAGGATTAAAATGAGGCTGCTTCAGGTTATAATTCCAGAGTTATGAATTTGTTCTTCTCTGCCTGTAAGGGTATTAGCGGAAATGTTTGAAAAATACGTCATGGAGTGCTCCAAAGAGGGTGTCTGGGTGAAGGAATCACTCTCTAGGGCATTAAGTTGAACCCGGAAAGCAAAAAGTTGTAATTCCCCTGTCAATTCCAATATATTGGTAATGTTTTCTTGGAACACTTTTGTTGGGAAGGATTCTGAATCTACATGTCTTGCTCAGAGGTAGAGAGACAGTGAGTAACAATGTCTGCTAGAGCAGGAGAAAATGGCACATGGCAGTTTGCTGTAATGATTCATCAGAGATGAATATGGAAATCCATCAAAATCTTTATTCATCACACATTTTTCAGCTTCTTCAACCTCTCAGTCAAGGGAATGCTAGAAGGTAGTGGTGCTACCCATGTAAATGAACCTAGAAAGAGAAACTGTATGTAGAAAAAACATTTGCTTTTTGAATGTTTAATATTTCACTTTAGGTTTGGGCCTAAAATAAAGATCTATTTTGTTTTAATAAGAAGTAAAACAAGAATTGGAGATTTCAAGATTTAATGTTTATCACCTACATTTTTATCAGAAACCAACACATGCTAATATCATCTACTTTTAATGCCATGTCTGCCCTTGCATTTCTGTCTTTGTGATTCAAGGGGTATCAACGAATACAGTGAGCATGTCCAAGTTTACCATCAAGGAACCCTTGAAGATTTTACCACAGTCTTCCACCCCATTCAGTCTTTTGTTGATCTCTGTAAGATACATGGGTGAAGATGACATTAAAAGGGCACTGAAGAATTGCAAAATTTTGTTCTATAGGGAATGGGAAAGTATTTTTTTTTTAAAAGCAGTAAAAAATTGTTAATAGAAAAATAAGTGATAGAAATACAAAGGAATAATTGGAGTGAGTGAAGGTGGGGGCAAGAATGATGTCTAGGAAGAGTGGAACAGTCCAGAAAAAGAGACAAAGAGGACCAGCCTTGGGCAGAGAAAGTAAAGGGGTGCGGAGAAAATCAAGAGATATTTCCAAGGTAAACTCATTAGATATTAGTAACTGACTAGATGTAGGGAACAAAGGAAGTAAATGACGAATACAAGAGCCTTTAATCAACTAGGTAAATAATTAACTGTCCAATAGGAAAAGCAGGAAGGGGAACAGTTGAAGGCAGTTTTATCAGTGATTATGCCGATCATTTGGTTGCTCTTAGATCTACCCGCTGCCCTTCCCTCAGGCTCTTCTGAACCACAGAAAACTGTGTTACCCAGACTCCCTTGCCTACTGGCTTCTGGGCAGCTTTGGGCAATAGCGGGCACTGGTGGAAGACTGGAAGTTGGGAGATAGGGAGAAGCCAGGGTATTTCCTCCTCTATGAATTTGCCTCAAGCAGCATTTCTCACAGCAACAAGATCATCTCCAATATTTCAGCTCCTACCAAACAAGCTTTCTGTCCTCAGTTCCAGCTCCTTCTGTGGTTATAGCTCTAGCCTCATCTATGGTTCTAAGTCTAGCTGGGCACCTGTAGCTTCTAGATTTTGGAAACTCCACCTCTTCTTGTAATCCCTCTTGCATTAGGGGTAAAATAGTGCCTCCTGCTGTTGCTAATCTCTGGGTCATCTTGGCAACATATTTTGGCTTCGTGTCTCCTTTATCACCTGTATAACCAATTTCTGGTGTTAAATTCCCCATTTGAAACACCCTGACTAGTTTATTTCCTTGATTGCACCCTTACTGATTGATAGAGGAAAGAATTCAGTTTTGTGTGTATCTGTGTGTGTATGCTGCTTATATCAGGGAGAGTCAGAAATCAAGCAGATGTAAATGTTTTAGCAAATAATGCCCAGGCACCAAGCAATAGATTAGATTGATACTTTTCATAAACGTTCTATTTTGTTAATAAGGAGAAATCAATATTTTTTAAAAGAATCTAAATAGCCATTGAAAGATGTAATAGGTGACCAACTTGTATAGTACTTAGTATATAGAATGCCGTGGTGACCATACTTTACACATTTTACCTAATTATATCCTTAAAGTACAACCCTGTATATATTTCCCTGCATATATTTTCATTTGGTCCTTAAAACACAGCCCCTAGAGGCAGATGATAATGTGATCCCCATTTCACAGATAAGGAAACTGAGAGTGGAGGGATTAAGTAATTTTCACAGGCCACTCTCAGTCTGGATTAGAACTCGGGCACTTGGACTCTAGTTTACAGTTATAAACTACTTAGTGTTCTAGATGTAGTTACCAATATAGGTTTTTAAAGATTTGCCTGTCTTTTTTAAAGGGCTGTTATTTTGGGGGTAGAACAAAGTACTGAGTTATTTCTAAATGTATCTCTAAAGTAAAAAAGAAATCTCCACAAAAAATAATTTTGAAGTTTTTAATGCACAAAAAAGAACATCCCAGGAACAACAGGTATTGACTTATTAACGATGAAGCACTATATAAGGAGACCCCCTCCCCACTTAGTAAATGGGAAAATAGTGTAAATAGACATGAAAGGAGGTAACACTTCAGGATTAAATGCAAACCCTAAAGTTGTATACAACATTCATATGTGGCTTATTATCTCATAGCAATATTTTCATAACGATGTATATGATATTTATCCTTATTGGTAAGATGCTTTTGAATCAAAAGTTAAACAAAAACACTGAAGAGGTAGTTTTGCCAATGCAAGGTGAAAAAAAAAAGGCTTTACCTTGCTTTGTTTCAAAATCCACAACCATTATTTTTCTGTTCTAATTTTCTCCTGGATCAGCCAGGAAGATAATAATGCTTTGTGAAAAAGCCAATTCACAACCTTCTAAAAACTGGTTCCCCTAAAAGGACAATGATGTGTTTGAAACAACTGCTCTGAAAGTCACCTGGGAAGTTTCCATAGTGTTCCTCTCCATCTTGGATCTGAAACAGATTCTGGCTCAACAGAAACCTGTTAAGATCTGACTGGCAGTCACAGAAATTCATCCTTTTATCTCCTAAAATTCTATGCACAGGCTCATGGTAGTAGCTTCTTCAGTGACCCAAGAACATTGGTAGGTGCCTTGTCATTTAAAGCCAGGGATTGCTTTAAATTTGGGGGAAAAAAAATTGCAGTCAGAAATAATGTTTGGACAATTCTGTAGCTGGCCTGTGAAACTGGCTACAAGTGACTGGATATAGTCCCTCATGTTTTCAGTTGTGTTTCATCAAAGTCATCACATCTTAGACTGAAAGGCAGTTTGGGCTTCTGATTGCCAGATGCCACCTGCTGCTTTATCTATATGTGTGGGACATGTGAAGTGAAGAAGGTCTACCCAATATGCAAACTCTTTGACACTGGTCATTTGACTCTATATACAAAAACTAGTTTATCCTACCCTTACAATGAGAAATAAGCCCACAATGAGGGGGAAAAAAAAAGTTTCAAGAGGCAACAAAACAAGTGTCAATTCCCCAAACTAGAAAAGTCATTTATCAGACAATGGGTTAGGAACCACTAGAAACAAAGTGGCATCATATTAATCAGGTATGACTTGTTACCCACAAGAAAGCATAAATATACAGTAAATAAGAGCTTTATATGTAGCTCCTGCAGTATATGTACATATTAGGGCTGCAGTGAAACTGAGCAGGAATTTCCAGAGCGTATCCTCAGCTAAAAGCAGTTTCATCGCACAACAGTGTGAAGGTAACATGCTGAGAATACCATGTGGTAACACTAAGCAGATATCCACACAAACATATCCTTGAAAATGCACAATGTGAGAAATAAAGGTCACGAGTGAATAGCGCATTGCCTGCCAAGCATCTTCTTTCACATAAATAGGCACAAGTCCGTCCTCCAGCGGTGTTCTGCAGCCTCACACCTCTAGCATGTCCATGGTGCCGGGGACGGATTCTCTCAGCACACACTGAGCCAAGTCACGGGCTGTGCACTTACTCCTGCCTTCACAGTCTCCAGATTCAAATCAAAGCATAAATAACACAGGGGCCATGCTGGTGGTGCTTCCTTTCACCATGTTACTGGGAACAGATACTGGGCAGAGCAGCACAAAGGCTGCACACCAGTGTGCAGGAGTGGAGAGTAGCTTTGTGCACATTTGCAAAAACAAAAACCCCTAAAAATCTACCGGATCTCTTGTTTTATTGGTTAGCTCTGTCTGTAGCTAGGAAGACGCTGTGTTGCTCCTGGGCCCTTTCTATCAGCTTCCTTTTCTTTTTCTTGTTCCTCTTCTCCTTCGCCTTTGGTGTTCTCTTCCCTGCAATGAAGGAAAGAAAAGAAGAGATGTCAGAAATGGCTCTTTCTCCAGGAAAGAAAACACAAAAATATTGGGAGTTTTGCACAAAGCCCATCTGGAAAACATCACCTATGGAAAAAGCCTCAAAGAGAAAATTGTTCACATTAATTTTGACAGAATAATAATAATTTACTAAATTAGATATGCTGTCTAAAACAGAGACTGATTTTCCTGTTAGAGGGAACTGGCATATTGAAAAACCTCCCAGTGGCCTGATCCGTCTTTCAAATATCATCCTGCCACAAAAATTCCATTTATTCCCTCCTACTTCTAACAATGATACCCTTTTCTACACATCTTTACATCTTACTACTGCTCCACATGTCAGTGGGTCAAAAGAAAATAAGCATCTATCTATAGCAAACATACCAGAAGTTTCAAACTCCTCTCTCCCTTTCCCCATGGGGGAAAAAGAGTCTCGCTTTTAACATTATTTCCTCCATATTCCAAATACCAATGTATAAAATGACATATGTGCAATCCTTTATTTTCTTTTTTTTTTTTAATTATACTTTAAGTTTTAGGGTACATGTGCACATTGTGCAGGTTAGTTACATATGTATACATGTGCCATGCTGGTGCGCTGCACCCACTAACTCGTCATCTAGCATTAGGTATATCTATCTCCCAATGCTATCCCTCCCCCCTCCCCACCACAGTCCCCAGAGTGTGATATTCCCCTTCCTGTGTCCATGTGATCTCATTGTTCAATTCCCACCTATGAGTGAGAATATGCGGTGTTTGGTTTTTTGTTCTTGCAATCCTTTATTTTCTATAAAAATTCATGAAGACATCATTCATTATATACCTTATGGCTTCTTATCCAAATCCCCTGGACAAGTTGTTGTTATTAATGGAGAGCAAGAAGAATGCTTATTTGTTTTGATAAACTGGTGGTATGTGTCTAACTACCAGACGATCATACCAAGTTATCCTATTTCTCTTCTTTGCCTTAGCCACTAGGAAGCCCAGGCTACAAGCTAACTAGTTGAGGTTTTCCACCATCAGGAATTTTTTAAATGCTGTTTTTTTCTTTGCCTCTGCTATATTTTACTTCCTCCATCTGTGGTTATAGTTTTACAGTCTTACTTTATAAGGTCTCAACCTTTCTAAGTATGTACACATAAGATTTTGAGAAAAAAGAATAAAGAACATGAGACATCTGTCTTAGGTCCATCACCTCTTTGAGTTCTAAACACACAGAAATCAGAGGATTTTTTAGAACAGAAAAGGGCTTTAAAGGTCTCCTGCATTTTACAGAAAGTAAGTCACCCCTACACACCTTCAGTACAGGAAGACTTTTGTCTCAATGAACAAGAAAGAATCCTGTTGGCTGTTCTTCCTCTCTTTCTTACTTTCCCTACTTCAAATTTTATCTTGTAGTTCTATAAAGCTTAACTTTTCTCTTCCTGTAAGGTGTAGCTATTTGACAGCACAGTAATCAGTACTACGAATAGGGAACAGGACATTCAGTTTTGTGCTCTTCATCCTTCCCATACCTGTAAAATTACATAACCCAGACCCTTTCATTCCAGGCATATAGCAGGCCAATTTTTCAATCTAGCCTATGGAGAAGGAGGCTGATGTCAAAAATGAAAAGGAAACAGACCAGAGTCTAGGGAGATACATGAATTAGGAAACCAGAGTCATACAAGGTTAAGGAAGGCCATGAGATTTCTAAATAAGGTAGATGTTTCTTATTTCTGTTCTTTCTGATCAGAAAGGATCTGTTTTAAGGATGGAAAACAGGCTTACTCTTCAAGACCCTAGCACAGTGACTGGCACTTAGTCGATAGTCAATAAACATTTGCTGAGCAAATGTTTTTACATCTTTTTATCACAAGAAAAAAAGATTTAAAAGAATAACTTATGTTTAATAGGACATTGCATTAAAACAATGAGAACATGATCATGCCCCCATATTAAATTATAAAGGTCCTTAAAGCTAACTTCTGGTTCTCATTAAATTCTGGCATTAATGTTATAATGGCAGTTTGCCATCTTGAAACGTAGTTAATCCTACCCAATGAAACCTTAGTTCAAGCCATCATTAATCAAAGCAGCTGTAAAGTTACAACTATTTAGTAACATTATCTCTAATGATGAGACACACCAAAGGAGGGCAGAAAAATGAAATACTTAATACAAAATATAGCATATTTTAAAAGCTTCAATTATAAAGTGTTATGAAGTTTTTGTTCTGTATTTTCTCTAAACAACAAAATCCTTAGTTTAAATAATCATTACTGACTACATTTTAAATTCATTTGGTTTATGCTTAATTGATATAAAGCCTGGAGTTTCTTTTAAAAGCAAATTGAAATTAAGTGAATGGAAAAATAAAGCTTATCTTACTAGATTTTAATACTGAATATATGTTAAAGAATATATGTTAAAGAAAACTTTTCACATTCACAAGAAAGCTTCGTGTAAATTATGTAGTTGCGAGTTAAATATGTACTACTTTCACTAACAGCAAATCCATGCAAAATGATGGGAAAAGCTCATTTTAAGATGGTCAATTTCATTTACCCAATATATTATTCTGAAGTAATTGTCAATATTAAATGGTTTTGGGTTTACTGGCTGATATGATATTGTGTCATAGGGAAGTTACTCAATACTTGCATAAAACAGTTGGTAATCCTGGCCAAAAATTCAGCAATGCTTCTGAAAGCTTATTTATGTAAAATAATTTTTTAACTTGTACAATTACTCTGTTGGCAATAAGCTATATGGTACCAATTCCAACAAGCAATGTTTGGGGGCCCTAATTACAACCCTAAAGATTTTCCTCAGAAGTCTCTCTTGAATGACACCTCTTTGCTATTGTTTGGTTGGTTGGTTTTGCTTTTGGCCAGTCCCTTTTCTCACATAAGATATATTGCAAATACCGAGGAATTAAGATGGTTAGCCAAGATTTGACCACAGACAGGCCTAAATTAACTGAAAATATTTTGTGGTCCATACTACATTGTTCTGACTTCAAGCCCAGCTCAAAGTAGCAAAAGTAGTAAAAGAATACTAAAATACAACGTAACATACAGAAAGGGTCTTTCATACAAATGCTTTTTTCACGTTCTAAGATTTTCAAACATGAGAAAAGAAATCGGTAAGATTAAAGCTAACAAAAAAATCCTCGTTTTATCTATATATTTGAAAATAAGTTATAATAGACATACAAACGTGCTAATTTCTGTTTCTGCTTAATTTCTTTACCTCTGTGGATGCGGGATTAGACTTGGAGAATGACTTCTAGACTTCAATTGCTGCACATTCCCAAGCACATATATGCTATACAGGAAGTATTTAAAGGCAAATATGATGGTAGTCACCCAACGCATAATTCAAGTCATGAATTTAACTTTACTTTTTAGTTCACAAGAGAAGACTTGGAATAGATACTGCCCAGGATCATTAGAAAAAAAAAAAGTTTGAGTTTTACGAGGGGATTGTCAACATCCAACATATCCAATTCTAGTGACAAATTTTGCATATCTTTATCCCTAGTGTCTTGAGAATGCAGTGGCCTTGACACATCATAACTAAGGGAATCTCTTCAAAATCAGGTAGAATCAGGTCTACAGGGCAGATCTTTTCAGCACTGTTATGCAGATGCAAGGAGATGACTGGTCCCAATTATTACCGTTTTTAAGGAAGGCAATGCAATGTGGTTTAGAGAAAGGCTACTTCTGGGAAGAAGAAAACCTGGTAGGCTAGGCACAGTCTTGTAACTGAGATGTCTGGTAAGGCATATGCCTGACTCTTAGTCTCTATGTTTATAGAATGAAAATACTACAGTCATCATTCACTAGAAAGTTATGAGACACTGTGAAAAAGTTGTGGCCCTAGGATGAAAGGAAGATGTGTAGAATATCACTGGCAAGACAAGATTATCCTCAAAATGAACAAAATTAGAAAGATACTATCAAAGCCACATTCTAACTAATGTAATTACATTGACTTGCTCACATGTGGAAATGGTCCAAGAGCATAACCTATCAACTCTTCTGCAGAGAAATATGAACAATTCCTTATGGAAATACTGCTACCATCCAGCTGTGAATTGCTGCTATTAGAATCAGAAACAGGGTAGATTATTTTGAACCAAGATATAGGCAGACTCACAAATTACATGAAGCTGTGCAAATGCCAGCTCCACTGCCAGTCAGACAGTGATTTCATTCTTTCATAAACTCTCAAAGTCAAAGGTCTTCAAATGCTCTCTTTCCTCTCACTGGGTATAGGTAAGAATCTTTCCATCACTGGAAAAATGTTTCTTGTACATCCCTCAGAGTAAAGCACCGAGGCTGTCTAGAGTTTCCATAATGCTGTGTGTTTTAAGAAAGGCTTTTAATGGAAGAAAACTAAAGAAAAATTTCAGTAGCTTTGACTATAAAAGAGATAAAAGCTTCTCTCTCTATATATATGTATACGTAATACATGGACATACCTACATACATATATAAACACACAAGCTGTGGAAAGTAAGCCACAATTATGACAAATATAATTAACTGGAATTTACTGTTGTAGCCACAACTGCGACAAAACTAGGACTGAGTTTTACTGATTTTTAAGTTTGTAATGCTCTAACTTGAAACCTGGGCTTCACTGAATTATAAAATTCAACATGGAGATTTCGAAATCACCTCAGAGAGATTCAGTCATTCTTCAAAGCCACTAAAACTTAGGGACAAGAAACCTGTGTAACCACCAACCTGGCAGATATTGTCATATTTCAGAGAACACTCTGGAAGCAGAACATGAAATGCTCCTTTTACATCTAAAGTCAGAAGGACTGAGTTGTAAATGATGAGCAGTACTGTACCATTTTTTTTTCCATATGGGCAACTTGATTTTGCCCAAGAATGAGTAGCAAGAGGTATTTATTTAAGATTAGTGATTGTCTAGAAAACACCAACTGGTTTCTAAAATATTTTTTAAAGTTCATTTAAAAATAGACGAGACCTAAACAATTCATAAAGGAAATAAAAATAGCTAATAAATATATTTAAATAATCAAATCTCACAATTAAAACCTCCAAATAAGATGAGATGCCACTACAAAGATCCTTAAAAGTAAAAATATCTAACACTTGTAAGAATGTCATGAGACAGGCAACAGGATGCATTGAGAATATAAAATTGATACAGCCTTTCTGAAAAGCCATCTGCCAATGTGTAGAAAAGGATTAAAAAATATTCTTAACTTTTGACTCAGATCTAGGACTCTATCCCTCAGAACATAATCTAAACTTGGACAAAGATTCATGCACAGGGATCTTTAATACTGAAAAAATTGTAACGTACTTAAATGTCCTGACTACACTTTTCATGACCTCTTCTTTTTGTGATTACTGAGGGAATAAAGTTTGTTTTCCCTTTATGAATGCAAGTATTTTATATTTTATATTTTTAGTAATAGCATTTTATATTTTTATTTTAGAAATAGCATTTTATATTTTTATATTTTATATTTTAAGTAATAACAATTAACTTTATATCCAGGAATACTACTGTTGGATATCACTAAAACTTATCATAAATGGATCTAAGAAAAAGCCTGTAATACAAAAGCATTCCTACTATAATGGAAATGATAGTAAGCGGATTCTTTTGCAGAGTCATCACTTGTAATTAGATCTGAAATATAAAAGCTTAAAAACTATTGGCCTAAACACTTCAGACATTAAGAATGGAGGTTTGTTAGTTCTTGAAGCTTTTTTCCTTCTAGAAAGCAGTTCAAGTGGGCAAATATGATGAGCAGGACTGGGATCTACCACACTATGTCCTATGTAGCCTAAGATAAAAATCTTTCTACTGTCCATATAGTTCAGAATAACACATTTATTTTAGTTGAAAAATAAAAATTGTAGTGTATAACATGATATTGTGATGTATGTATATAATGTGATATGGTTAATCAAGCTAATAATCAAGCGAATTAACACATCCATCACCTAATATGCTTTTTTCTTGTGTGAGAACATTTTAAATCTACTCTTTGCAATTTTCAAGTATAAGAGTTATATAAGTAAAATGCACAACCAATACATATATATTTAACACATATACATTTTACTTACATGTATTAAAAATAAATTTACATTTTACTTATTCACATAATGTAAATGGGCATATTTTAATTATTTTTATTTTACTTATTTACATAATGTAAAATGTAAATAAAATAAGAGTTACTTATTTACACTGGCTGTGGAGTCAGAAGTGAGGGTAAGGTGGAAAGAGTAAAGGAAATGAATCAATTGTGGCTCTTTACTGACAGCACAAAGTGTTGTCAGTTCCTTTTAAGGCATTTTCAGTAACAATCATTTGGTTTTCTAGAAATGCACCTCTTCTTTTCACTAAAAAGATTTTACAGATAGCTGTGTTTTGAAAGGACTGGCAACATCTAATCCTTCAATAATGGTTTGCTATCATTTTCCTTAAGAAAAAATAATCTAGAGACAAAGCAATAAACATTAAAGTGTTGAAAATAATAACAAGCCACCTGCTGAGAGTTTACTTGAATGTCAAGTAGTAACTTAGAAGATTTTTCAAAGGGTCACTTAGTCATTTCATCTTCATAAAAGAGCATGTGCTTTTAAAATCTACACATGATCTAGAGATAACTTACAAGAGTTGTTCTTCTTGCAAGACTACTGAGGGTGACAACTGTCCAAAATAAATAACGGACAAAATTTACTTCTCTCAACATACAAATGTGACAATCATTCAGAATATCAGGATTCAGACTACTTACTACCTGCACAGGTTTACACTAATTTGTAAAAGCTATTTCAATCAGCCAGTTTAAATGGGAAGCCTCTGACTGTTACTATTCTTTCATCTGTAAAAATTTACCGTATTTTTTTAATCTAAAATAGTATGAAATTATGAAATGGCTTCTTTAAGACTTCAATTTTTCTCATAGAAGACATTTTATTAGGAGTCAGATCTGTTACCCATTTTGTTGACAGGAAGTCCTATTTGGTTTTAAAATTTTATTTCATGTTCAAAATGATGGAAATGGAAAAAAAAGCTAACCCTGAAGATCACCTGAACCTTTATAAATGAACTGTATTAAGAAAAGCTAACCCTGAAGAAGATCACCTGAACCTTTATAAATGAACTGTATTTACCACTACGGTTTCCTGCACACGGTATTTCAAAAATTCTCAGAAATTCCTCATTTTACAGCTCTGAAGAAAATCTGTTCTTCGAGTGTATGACATGGCTTTTAAAGGGGCAGTAAGAATATTCCATAACCTTTTTCAGCTTTCTTGAAGCAATAAGGACTACAACAAGGTAATCTGAATGAGATTTGGGCTTGTTTCTTAAATCCGTAGTCCGTCAAAGAGAAACACAAAACAGTTTGAAGACAGGATTCTGTGGTGTTTCACATAGGTAAGCACAAACAAGAAGAGATAGTTTTAAAACTATCTAAAATTATTTTCATAAATACTTTAGGTTAATTGTAAAGGACAAACTTTTCAGAGCAGTAGAAACAGTAAAATACGACTCTATTTGTGTGAAAAAATAAATGCACAATTCTACCACAAGGGGGCAATAATTCACTTTTACAGTAAGAGTACTGGTTAAGAGATGGTTTTTTAAAACAATGTACAGGGCAACTTTGGGGCTCTAATTTCTTAAATACTTTTTGTTGAACCCCCAATGGAGGCTTTTTATTTCTTTCTAACCATAGGTAATCTCTTTAGTGGACTAAAGATTAACAAGACCCAAGTACTGCACAAGGTAAAAATATAATTGCACTGCTGTTAAAAAGATATTTGGGCTAATGAGAGAAGAAAAGAAAATTAAGAAGGAAAATCTGCTATTCAAATACTGATTTAGAGAAAAAGCATTATTCACAAATTCTTGTTGTCACTTTCTTATGGGAAAGTTAAACTACCTGCAAATAACAGGTTCTTATCTTGGATTCCTTATTTATAAGAATAGAGATGTAAAACTGCAAATGATCTTCACTAACTTCTGGTGCAGAAAGTCACATAGATTTGACATCAAGGGTGAAAGCTGTTTGGTGGTGATTCCTGACAAGTTGGCCTTCCAGCACCACAATGAGTTGGCTGCACTGGTGAGGGTGGAAAGACAGCAAATATACTAGGCAATTTGCTAGGCCCTGCTGTAGTCCACTTCTGCAAGGTGGTTTAGATATGAAGCAACTGAAGCACAGAAGATCTAGAGTGACCCCTACCCATGCTTCTACAGCTAATTAGAAGGGGAAACCTGTGCTCTGAGCCTAGTTCAGCTATTCTCTCATATACTTTCCCAGTTTTTTTTTTTTTGAGATGGAGTCTCGCTCTGTCGCCCAGGCTGGAGTGCAGTGGCATGATCTTGGTTCACCGCAACCTCCGCTTCCTGGCTTCAAGCGATTCTCCTGCCTCAGCCTCCTGAGTAGCTGGGATTACAGGCACATGCCACCATGCCTGGATACTTTTTGTATTTTTAGTAGAGACAGGTTTTCACCATGTTGGTCAGGCTGGTCTCAAACTCCTGACCTCGTGATCCTCCTGCTGGGATTACAGTACAGGCATGAACCACCATGCCCGGCCACTTTCCCAGCTTTAAAGGTCAATAAATAAGGATAGTCATTTTTCAAGTTATTGAGTCATTTTGCAAGGAGGGCAAAGAAGCACTGAAGACAATATTACCCTGACTGAGTTCCACAAAAAAAGTCATTGACCTCATCCTAACTCTGAAACCCTGTATGAACTGGTAAATTCTGCATAAATAACAACTTCTCTGTAACTTAGATTTTCTGTAAATTTATACTGCATTGATTCACTGCTTATTCTTTTTCTTACATTTTAGCAAGATGCAGGCTATAAAGTTTCCTAAGTAAGGCGAGATGGTGAACACTCCTACTTTGTACCAGGCCCTATAAGTGCTTTATATCCATTTTCATTTAATTGAATGTTTTGGGGGAAAAGGTAAGGACTCAAACTGTGCTGCCAGGATGTTGTACAGGTGCCTGCCCTAAATTTACTCAAAATAAATGCAGATAAATATCAAGCTCATTTGGCACTCCTAAATTAAGTCAGAAAAACCATCAGGTTTGCAGAGAAAATGATTCAGCTGTTTTCATTTGATTAGGAGGTATGGGATAACCAGAAAAGAATTAAGTTCCTCCATAGCTGACTTCATACTATAACGGAACGTACCTTTTAAAATAATTCCATTAGAACAAGAAGATGTAATACCTTCCTCTTGGTCTTAAATCAATAACCATTAACTAAATGAAAAACAAAAAGTAGTAGCCCAAGAAATGACATTTAAGACCATTGTCATATGGCAGCATTTATTTAATTTGGATTCAACACAATTTCTATGGAACTTGACACACAAGTGAAAAGAAAGTAATGGTTTATACATGGCAGCTATATAAGATAATGAGACTGGGCATGGTACACGCCTGTAGTCCCAGCTACTCAGAAGCCTAAGGCAGAAGGATTGCTTGAGTCCAGGATTTTGAGGCTGCAGTGAGCTATGATCATGCCACCATACTCCAGCCTGGGTGACAAAGCAATACCCTGTCTCTTAAAGAAAACGGTATAGGTTACTGGTCCAAGCCAACAGTTCAGTTAAGTGGCAGGTCTTACATGAACACAGTCAACACAAGATAATATGAGGGGATGTATGCTCCACAAAGAATCATAAATACATTCCCCACTCTGTGCCCTGCAGCACTTTGAACCTCCCTCATTGTAATATTTACCACCTTCTATTGCAATTTTGTTTGGCTGTATATCATGGTTACTAGTTTGTAAATAATTAAAAATAGGTTGGGCATGGTGGCTCATACCTGTAATCCCAGCACTTTGGGAGGCTGAGGTGAGAGGATCACTTGAGGCCAGGAGTTCAAGACCAGCCTGGACAACACAGGGAGATCCCATCTCTATTTTTAAAAAATGTTAAAACATAATTTA
The DNA here is from genome assembly GCF_028858775.2 of Pan troglodytes. Taxonomy (NCBI): domain Eukaryota; kingdom Metazoa; phylum Chordata; class Mammalia; order Primates; family Hominidae; genus Pan; species Pan troglodytes. The sequence continues at coordinate 118,149,772 of NC_072405.2, forward strand.
AAATAGCTACAATGTAATGTGCCATAGCATCCTGGTTAGAGTCTTCCCAAAAATCAAGTTACAGATATTCAATTACACTCATGTCAACTGAGAGTTGGAGCAAAGATATAAGGGCTACATCTAAACACTGAAAGTGGTCAGGAACCAAAGCCATACTTTGTCATCTACTGTTCAATGAACTCTCCTGTTCTTCCCAGGCTCCCCCACGGCTTCTGGCCTCAACTTCAGCTTTGTACATGGTCTATGTAGGCTACACTCTATCCCTGATAAACCCTGTGACTTTTTGGCTTACCTCCCTCTTATAATAGCCTCAGTCCTCTTTTGTCTCAATTGCATATTCTCTAGAGAGGAATTCAACATGCCTTAGTCGCCACAGAGCCATGGATGCCTGAACAGCTCTTGGATGGATCACTCCCAGGCCTAACCTGGAGAAGTAGCAGGGTACAACATGATACTAGCCTTGGCAGGCATCTAGAATACAAGGTTAAGAACATGAGTCTGGGGAGTCAGACAGCCCTAGATTCAAAGCAGAGTTATGCCACTTAGAAACTAGACATCTTGGACTAGACACTTTTTCTAAACCTTAGTTTTCTCAATTCTAAACTGGTAGTAACAATGATGCCTGCTTCAGCATCTGTATAAGGAAAGAGAATATGTATAAAATTTCACATATTATACCTGGCACACAAACACTAAATAAACGATAGCGCTATATAAGGTGCCCTACTTGTATTATTTCTAATCCTTACAGCAACTCGCAAAGCAAGCATTATTTCTATTTTGCCGATGAGGAAATAGGTTTCGAGAAGTTAAGTAAATAGCACAAAATCACATAGCTCAGCAGTGATTCAAACCAACATCTGGCAGATTCTAAAACCTGTACTTTTTCCACTATAGTCTTCGGATCCCTTGTGCCCAGCAAAATGCCTTTGATCTCGTAATCATTTAAATGGCTGCTGAACAAACAAATTAATAAGTAAATACTAGGCTGGAGAAGGGCATCAGCCTTCCTGCTCAATCCCACACAATATCAGGGTTCCCTTGGGTCCCATTAGATCCCTGATGGGCCTGGCCTACAACCCATATTCCTCAAATCAGTTATTCCCTGGGGTTAAGACATTCAAAGCCTCAGTTTCCCAGGGTCAAGCAACACATTTAGCAGCTCCAACTCCATAACAACAGTGTGCTTATGGCAAAACTCAAGGAAAAAAACAAAAAATACAGGATGCTTATTTTTCAGCTGAGTCAGAAAAAGTTTAAACCTGTGGTTCCAAAAGCCAGCTCACAGGCCAGAAGTAAAACAATCCTCCAGGGAACTTAAAAAAGATTCCCTAGCCATGCACCAACTCCTGAAAGCCCAGAATATTTTTTAAGCTTCATAGATGACTTAGTGCGAAGTTAACTGCATGCAATTCTAGAGCATAAAGTACTGCTGAAAGGGTGTGCAAACCTCTTTCTGCCTGGACTCCCTTCCCTGGGATCTATTTGTAGGCAATCCCCCAAGAAGCAAGCAAGCAGAAATTAAGCTTCCAGTGTGGGGAGGCACACCCATGGGTACACACCCAGGGGTAGGGCCCTTATCTTTATGTTCTGGCCAAGGTGGAGTAGGTCACTTGTGCTATAGCGGATTCATCTCTCCTGTGGACATATTCCAGAAACTGGAGTTACTCTACAGAATATCTCTATTCATGAACAGGTTCTTTTTAAAAGGCTGTCTAGTTCATTTGCAAAAATTCTAAAGAGACTAAGAAAATTGCAGTTGAAAATAAATCAAATTGATAATCAAGTTTGGGGCTTCTGCCTAACTAAGGAATGCAGAGTTGGCACTTCAAAAACTAAAAAGATGAGAAAAGTACCTCTCAGTCCAGGTGACACAAATACCAGTGGTATCAAGATATTTGCTGGATTACAGAAAAAAGGCAAGAAATATTTTTCTTTTAGATGCTGAGTTTCTTCCAAATTATTAAAATCAAATAAATGTAAGTAGTGTGCCAAGTACCAAGTGCTGAGCATAACTCATTTCATATTTAAAATATCCCTATGAAATACTTTATTCCTTTTTTATTTTGTAAAGTTTTCTTATTGATACATAAGAGCTGCACATATTTTCATGGTACATGTGATAATTTAACATTCATATAATCAAAGAAAGGTAATTGGGATAAATATTTAAGGTGAAGGATATCCCAAATTTTCAGAAGAATCTGAGGATCAGAGAGGTAAAGTAAACCTAAGATGCCACAGGCAGTAAGTAGTAGAGTTGGGATTTGAACTCATGTAGTCTGGTCCCAAAGCTTACCCTCTTGTCCATTATAAGACTTACATAAATATAATCCTGAGTGGGAGGAGAGGAAGGAAATGGCCAATGTTACTCTCTTCCCTTCTGTCATAAATTCCTGCAAACCCCATGAACTGGTCATTCCTTTAAGTGGCTGAATCTTTAAATTCATAAAATGAAGCCTGGGACCATGATTGGTTTGATACAAGACGAGGATAACCAATGGTATATTTTGTTATTCCTACAGGACAAAGAAAGTAACAAACATTTGCCAAAATAGTCTCTATCCACAAGACCAGACAAATATTTTGGTCACTTCAGAATCTTTGTCAACTACCCAAGTAGAGGCAATGGATTTCAATTAGGGGAAAAATATTTGAGAAGGAACTCTAACATGTTTGGCATACCTCACGATTATTAGAGACAGCACATTTCCAAGGTTGTAAGAAATCTACAGCCTTGCTGGATTATCTTGATACTAAATATCTTTGTCTATAACTACCAAATATTAAAACAGGAGAACATAGTTAATTATCTTTTACAAGCGGCCTCATATTTAATGAAATGAGTTCATGTCTCCTCAACTGAAAATGGCATTCTACTCTCCAGAAAAAGTATAGAGACTGTTAAACATACAATATAAACTAAAATCAAAGGAAGCTACTACATGTATACACACACATATAAATGCAACAAGTATCTGTAATAAGTTTTCCAAGTATTGCTTATTGTCATGCTTCTATCAGTATGTTCTTGTCAGTTTTACTTAACTCAGGCGTTAAAGCATGAGAAACCAACAGTTTAAAAATAGCATTTAGAAATTTTAAATGTAATGAAAATTATTTAAAATGAATCACCAGTGAATCAGAGGTATCCAAGAAGAGATTCACAGTCCAAACTACCATAATTTTTGTAAAAGACATTACCTGGAGATTGACATATAAAGAGTATCAGTGACTTATGATGAATACAAAACAAACCTTCCATGATCTTAGCAGGGCAGGTTCAAGGACCTGTAGTGAAACTTGAGCTAAATTGGTGAGTGCCTTTGAGTTGAAGTCTATGCCAGTAACAGTGAACAGGAACAGTAAACATAAGATGGTCGCTGAATATTTACTGTGCTCAAATACTGCATTCTGTTTGGCTTTTGATGATTTAAGGCAGCAGATCCAAATAAGAGTTCCAAAAAATCAAAATAATCATAGGTACTTTGAGAAGACTACAGAGAATGCATTGTCAAGAAATTTAAAAAGATGTCAATGCTCACAGAATAGGTAAAAAAAAAAATTACCTTTTAACATTTCTATTATAAAAATAGAAGTGTTTTCTACTGTTTACTATGTAACTAATCAAAAACAGAATTGCAACTACAAAGATATAACATAGTTATAATAATGCCTTTATGTATTAGAAAAGCTAGACACTGAGTTATTGAGAACAGATGTAAATAAACCTTCCTCCTTTAGAATTTTCAAAAATTAGTTACCTATTTTCATTACAGTAGCTTAGAAATCAGAAGGAATTAATGAATTAAGACACTTCTGGAAATTCCTTCCAATCAGTTTGATTCTAATACAAAACAGACAAAATTTGTGGGTAATAAATTGTAAAGAAGATCAATATGTAAGTGTATTTTAGGTGCCTTTATGTGTTTTCCTAATCTTCCTGTAGAAAAAAAATTAAATTCCAGTAATACAATGCCCAGGGCTCATCATCTAAATGTTTTATTAATAGCCAGATTGGTTCTAACATATATCTTTCTTTGAAAGACAACTGCAGCTGTTTTAATGACCATTGAATCTTAAATTCGGGGTCACTGATAGTTTCAGTGCAATGAAGTAGGCCACCCAAAAAATTATGGAGACTATGCACAATTTCCCCGAGATGTGTATGTTTTTGTGTCTTCATATGTGCATGTGTATCTAAAATATACTTTTCCATAGAACACATCTGGGCATATTGGTGAGAAGACAGTTTACTTCTACATAAATGTGTGTTTTTAGGATTATGACTAACAAATTGCAAATATCCTTAAATGTAAAGCCAAAAAATCTGGATATTTAAAAATTATTGGAGACATCCCATAACTGTAGCCATATTAAAGGGAATCTGTAGCTCCATTTTGGGGTGTCTGGGTTGGTGAGTATCCTAGGGTCTGCCAACACCTTCTTCCTTCTCCCGACTGGTTCTGTAGCACCGTGGTGGGGTGTCTGTCTTGGTTTGGCTTCTGGGAGGTCTCAGTTGACTCTCCCTGACTAGTAGAAAGAATCTTAGTTTGGGAGACTTCTCAAACAGGAAGATTTCAGGGAGATTTCTCAGATGGAGAATAGAAGGATAGTTTGGAAGGTATACTCTTGGAGTTCTTGGTTAGGGATCTGATTTGGAAGGCCTTCTATCCTTCTCATCTTTGTGTGTGTGTGTGTGTGTATGTGGAGTGGATCTCAGAAGGAACTGCTGAAAGTCCAGCAGGTCTAACTCAGAGAACCCTCCTTATTTGTCTGGTCACATTCGGTGAGCCCTGAAGAGAGTTCAACAGGCCTGTCTTGGGACGACTATCCACTCTTCGCAGGTGACTAGTGTCTGTTTTGTTATGTGTATTTTGCTGGGATGAAAAATGTTAATTTGGTTCCCCTGCGGCCTATTGGGCAACATCTTGCAAAATTGAGAATCTTTTGCCTATGTTTCCATAAAACAGAAAAGGGTGGGTTTATCTTTGGGGATCTGGCTTTGCCCTACAGCTGTGTCTACTTATTAGGCCCTAGAAACTGCATGCTTTCCTGGCCCTGTTCTCCAAGAGCTTCACCCTGAAGCCAGGAATCCAACTAAGAAACTGGCAAATGAAAAACTGTACAACTACTATATCTTCTGTCTACTTATATGTGTTGTATATGTGATGTTTATATATAAAAGAGCTCTGATTAATTGGCTTAGAAAAATAAGTTCTAAAATCAAGTATTTTGTCAGAGAAACAAACTTTAATGACTTTTTCTTCATGTGACTTCAAAATGTAGACATTTGGTCTAAATTAAGGTCATATATCACATTTGCTAAATGCTTTGTCATAAACTGCCTCTGACATTTAAAAAATTGTTCAATATACCTACTCCGGAGCACTAGATTCTAGATGAGACCTGAGGACATGTGGAGTTAGCCATGCCCCACCTAGTTACTATGCTGGGAAAAGTCAGACCTTATTTGCCTGATGGCCTAGACTCCACACCTAGTACATAATTAAAATCACTTACTTGTCAGGTTTTCACCGAAAATAAAGGTTGCTAACAGTTAACATTGTAACATGTAATTGAGACTACTGGAGAAACAGTTTTACATACAAAGTGCATAAGAAAAGTGGAATATGTTTTTGGTAAAAGATTATAAGAAGGCATGGGAATATGGCTTTTGTTAAAGGAAATGTAATTTTTTCTAGTTCAGACAAACAGAGTAACAGAGTAACAGAGTAATGGGACAAAACTGAAGACTTAAGCAAGAGAAAAGGGTTGGTCTTGTAAAGAAAGTTCTGTGGGTATGAGCAAGTTGGCTAAGATTTGAAGGGAATTATTTAATTGTTTTTCCATAGGTTAAATATTAAAATAAAAGCACACTAATGAGGGGCCAGAATCTCAGTCCATGTGCCCAAATAACATGGTTTTCTTAGAAAATTAATCTGTTGTGTAACAGAAAATTGTAAAGCATCCTAAAAAGTTTATGAAAATGTTACCTTATGGTCAAACTAATTAAAACTGGATAGATTTGTAAAATTTTATTTAAAAACTAGCTTTAGCATTAAAGATGCACTAATGCAAAAATGCCATTTTGTTTTCTCTTTTGAAATATTTTTATGCAATATTAAAACATAATGAAAGGTTTTTGTTTGTTTGCCCTTTTGGGTAAATAACAAGGGGAAAGAAAGAGGAGAGAGAAGGGACAGATTCCACTGGCCTCATGCTATCTTCATTGGGTCTGGTTTGAGAAGCCAAGTTTCTTCTATCAATCAGAGTAAAGGTTTTTGCCTTTAAAATTTTTTTGAGGCCAGGCAGGTGGCTCATGCCTGTAATCCCAGCACTTAGGGAGGCCAAGGCAGGCAGATCAGCTGAGGTCAGGAGTTCGAGACCAGGTTGGCCAACATGGTGAAACCCCATCTCTACTAAAAATACAAAAATTAGCCGAGCATGGTGGTGGGTGCCTGTAATCCCAGCTACCTGGGAGGCTGAGGCAGGTGAATCACTTGAACCCAGGAGGTGGAGGCTGCAGTAAGCCAAGATCACACCATTGCACTCCAGTCAAAAAAATAAAATAAAATTGAGTTACTATTTCAGATAAATGAATAATCTGTGATCCTATTTTGTGATATCCAGTGTTTTAAACCTTTGATATTTGACAAACTTTCCAAAATCAAATTATTAAGTATGTCATTTTCTGGCCTAACTAATCCTTTAGACATTAGGTCCCCTGAAGTCTCAAATCATGTGTTTGGCTTATTTGGTATGAAAGTCATACAGGAAGCATTGTCAAATATGAAATGGTGTTTGGCTTTCTTTGGACTATATTTGTATAAATACGTTACTGGTGTATGTTCCAAAATTATGTGGAACTCCCATAATTCTGATGACTTAGTGTATGTCATTAATAGTTATAATTGTTATGTAAAATTGTTGTATGCCACAGAAGTAACCAAAATTCCTAGTCAATTGTGGCTTTAATAATGGCTGTTTTGTCCTCCACAGACAATTGTTGTCTTGTTTTGTTCCTCTTCAAAAGGTGGTTTAGAATCAGCTATAGGACTTTTTATGGGTGCTATTGAATGCACGTTTCTAATAACTTTAGAGAATGTGACGTTAGAATAGAGAAAAAGACTTTTGGGACTCTCATGGAAAGCTGAAATCTTCATAAATATCAAGCATAACAGGAGTTAATTGAATGGACTGAACTAATAGACAAGTAATCTTTTTTAAAAACTTTTTTGCTTAAAACGTTGTTGATCCTTTTTGTTTTCCAGGGCCAAGAAAATGTCTTCTGAGCTATGTACAGCATTTTTAACAATTGAGTAAAATATACTCCTATGAACAAAATTTTGAGCATATTTATTTTTCTCTACCTGATTCTTCCAGAATTTGGAAACTATTTGTGAGTATTCTCAATTTATGGCAATGTAGTTGTTTGCATAAGTGTAATAAAAATCTGTTTTCTTTGGTTATTTTACCAAGGCTTTGACTGGAATGATATGCCTTCTTTAAAGAATCAAAGTTGACTCAGAGTCACTAAGACCCTCTTGAGAAATCTGGCCTCATATCTTGTCTGTACAGTCCCTGTACAAGGTTCCTGACCTGTGGTAACTAAAGAATATCACTTTCTAACAGACCCAGGAGCCCCAAGTGATCTTAGGACCTCCAGAGGAGAAGAATTTACCCAGCTCCTAAGTATTCAAGGATACAAACCCATGGCTGGCCTCAGCTTTTAAAAAGTCTTATCTGAGATTCCTTATGGAACACAGTCCCATCAAAGCCAATTTTAAAAGCCTATGTGAAAAAATAATTATTCTCGCTGCACTTTATGCACATAATCAGGCCAAGTACAATAAGACTATAGTTTATTTTTTAAACAAATCAGTTCTATCATGATTTGTTTTTAATAGAAAATGGGGACTGGAGAGAGAAAAAAATATGCTTCAAAAGAAAAACTATAGTATATCTGTTGTTAGCTGTTCTTGAATTTTTTCTGCAGTTTGGAGTAAATCCTAAATTCTTTGTGGGCTACAAGTCCCAAAACTAATGCTTTCAAATATTTACTTTTAAAACTGGGAGTTGCACTTCTTACCCTAGTCGGTATTAAAACTATAGATAACAATACTAACACCTTTGCCATGTAAGCCTTGGAACCCCAGCCAGGCCTGCATGGGTATGCTCAGACAGTTGCAAAGCAGTTTCACTCCTCTTACCTTGGGGTCAACACCTACCCCCACTATTCCCCTGATCAGCACGAAGAAGTTAGAGCAGTTGTCACCCTTTTTCTACCTTCTTTAGCCAACATATTAAGATTTAAGGTGTTATAAAACCCAAAAGGAGGGATTGAAACTACCATTGCAAAATTATAACTGAGATAGTGAAAGAGATTTGACTTAACCAACTCTGACTTGCTTCTAACCTCCAAGCTGTCTTTGTTTATTCCTGGGCCTAGGCTGAACTAACTTTGGGATGAACTTACTTTATAGTTTAAAACAAAGACGATAATAGCCCTTTCACAAAACAAACCTCCCTCTTGACTGGGGACTAGACTGCCTTTGTAAGACCAAGAAATTAGCCACAAGATTAGAAATTATGATTTAGGAGTCATGCAGCTGGAAGCTACAAGATTCTGACCCTCTGTAACCTGCTCCTAAGATCAATGCTTGAGATATTTTGCAGACCCTGCACTTGACGGATTAGCTGGCACCAGCCAGATTGATAAACTGGCTCATCTGACCTTGTGGCCCCCACCCAGGAACTGACTCAGCACAAGATGACAGCTTCAGCTCCCTATTATTTCATCTCTGACCTGACCAATCAGCACTCCTGGCTCACTGGCTTCCCTCCACCCACCAAGTTGTCCTTAAAAACTCTGATCCCTGAATGCTCGGGGAGACTGGTTTGAGTAATAATAAAACTCTACTCCTCTGAAAAGAAAAAGTTACAAAAATTAAAGAAATAAAAATTATAATAAGAGTTGCAAAATTGCTATAGTAAAAGTTTATGAGTCAAAACGAATCACTGCTACTTTTCTGGCTCTGATGAAGAACATTTTTCACTGAACAGCAAAGCTTCAAGAGTCCAGTTTTTTATGCCACAAAATAAGGTGAAATAAAGTCTATTAGCTAGGGACAGGACAAGACTTATCTCCCTCCAAGTTCCTGTATATATGAACAAGATATGGAAATGACCAAAAATCTGGATGAGGCAGGTTATGTATTAGGAGGAAGAGAGAGAAGGAGGGAAGAAGGAGGGAAGAATGATGCCTGCCAGATGTGAAGAGTTGATTCTCTCTCTTTCTTAAGGATGAGACTTTAATTACTATGGCTACCACCTAAATACACATTGGCTTAGGGGATCATTTTATAAAAACCTTCTCATTTAATAATAATTCACTGAGATCACAAATATGGCAGGTAAACATTTTATTCATGACAGGATATGATTTTTGAAGCTACTTGTTAGAGCTTATAAATTGGTATTAAGATCGCTTTGTCATTGATCCTATCCAAAAGGTTTCTATAATGCCAACTCCAAAAAAACTAAATCATAAGGAGCTTCTAAAAACATGATCCTCTAGGGAAGTCTGCAATGGAAACATTAAATGTGACAATATTTGGATCATATGCCACTTTAAGTCATTAAAGTAAAAAGAAAAGTAGGATTCAAGCATAAATCCCCTTCCATATTTATTCCATATAACTGCATAAATGGTGCATTTCACAATTTGAGTACACTGATTGATTGAAATACTGTGGTTCTTCCACTAAAATCATGAGTGTTTCCCAGTGCCAGAAAGACTTTATTTTAGAAGTAGAAATTAGATACGTTCCCATTAAGGATTATATGAATGCATAATGTTATTCAGGTAAAGAGTTCCTTCCCCAAATGCCACTATGGGAATTTTCTATATTATCAATTACAGCTGGTACATACCTGTATATGTATACATTCAAAATTAAGTGCAAGAAGTTAAAACGTAAAGTAGATTAAAAATAATGAAGTGTTCACGTATACATCTGGTTTAAGTGTAAAATGGTACAACCTGTCTGGAATGCAATAGACAGCTGTTTTAAACTTCTTCAAAAAGTGTGTACTTTTTGATTCTTTTAATGCAATTAGAGGACTAACATGAGAAAAATATTTGAAAGGCAGAAAAGGATGTTAGCACAGATAGTCACTGCAGATTGATGTATATAATTAGACATGGACTCAACCTAGAGGTTAAACACTGAAGGAATTTTTTGGTGGGTACATTATACCCTAAAATAGATTATACAGCTATTAATGTTGTCTGTAGTGACTTTTTAATGACTAGAAAACACACTTCTGATAGAAAATAAGTTTTGAAAAATTTCTAAGACTATAGAAAATTGTTTTGATTAGCAGATTTTATACACACACACACACACACACACACACACACTCCCCTTTAGAAAAAAAGAAGAGAAGAAAAAATTTACTCTTCCATTGTGAGATAAGAGGCAGTGGTGAGTTTTTAAGTTTCTGTACTGTCTAGATTTGTGTCACATCACCTATAAAAGTTATTCTTACATGGATTACTGAATTTTCAACAGCAGAGGCCACAAAATCTAAGTACTGAAAGTAACTATCAACTTAGATTTGTATAACAGGAAAACTATCCTTTAGGAGTGATGGTAGCATTCCCACTAAAACTATTCCAAAAAAATTGAAGAGGAGGGACTGACTCCTCTCCAACTAATTCTATGGGGCCAGCACCATCCTGATAACAAAACCTGACAAGAAAAAAGAGAAAACTTCCAGCCAATATCCTTGAGGAACATTGATGCAAAAATCCTCAACAAAATACTGGCAAACTGAATCCAAAGCATATCAAACAGCTTATCCACCATGATCAAGTAGCTTTTATCATTGGGATGCAAGGTTGGTTCAACATATGCAAATCAATACCAGTGATTCATCACATAAATGGAACTAAATACAAAAAAACACATGATTACCTCAATAGATACAGAAAAGGCTTTTAATAAAATTCATTCCTTCACAATAAAAACTCAATAAAGTAGGCATTGAAGGAACCTACCTGAATATAATAAGAGCCATCTATGACAAATCCACAGCCAATGTCATACTGAATGGGCAAAAGCTGGAAGCATTCCCCCTGAAAACTGGCACGAGACAAGGATGTCCTCTCTCACCACTTTTATTCAACATAGTATTGGAAGTCCTGGCCAGAACAATCAGGCAAACAAAAGAAGTACAGGGCATCCAAATAAAAACAGAGGAAGTCAAACTATCCCTATTTGCAGATGACATGATTCTATACCTAGAAAACCCCATACCCTCAGCCCTAAAGCTCCTTCACCTGATAAACAACTTTAGAAAAAGTCTCAGGATACAAAATCAATGTACAAAAATCACTAGCATTCCTATACACCAACAGTCAAGCTGAGTGCCCAATCAGGAATACAATCTCATTTACAATAGCCACAAGAAGAATAAAATATCTAGGAATACAGCTAACCAGGGAGGTGAAAGATCTACAAAACACTGCTCAGAGAAGTCAGAGATGACAGAAACAAATAGAAAAATATTCCATGTTCATCGGTAGAATGGATAGGAATAATCAATATCACTAAAATGGCCATACTGTCCAAATCAGTTTATAGATTCAATGCTATTCCTATCAAACTACCAATGACATTTTTCATAGAACTAGAAAAAACTATTTTAAAATTCATATGAAACCAAAAACTGAGCCCAAGTAGACAAGGCAATCCTAAGCAAAAAGAACAAAGCTGGAGGCATCACACTACCTGACTTCAAACTACATACTATATACTACGGGGCTGCAAACAACATGGTACTGGTACAAAAACATACATGGAAAAATGGAACAGAGAGCCCCAAAATAATACTGTACATCTACAACCATCTGATTTTTTATGAAGCTGACAAAAACAAGCAATGGAGACAGAACTCTAGTCAATAAGTAGGATAATTGGCTAAGCATATGCAGAAGATTGAAACTGGACTCCTTCCTTACAGCATATACAAAAATCAACTCAAGATAAATTAAAGTCTTAAATGTAAAACTACAAACTGCAAAAACCCTGGAAGACAACCTGGGCAATACCATTCTGGACATAGGAACAGGCAAAGATTTCATGAAGACAGGAAAAGCAATTACAACAAAAGTAAAAATTGACAAATGGGATCTAATGAAACTTACGAGCTTCTGCACAGCAAAAGAAACCATCAATAGAGTAAAATAGACAACCTCCAGAATGGCAGAAAATATTTGCAAGCATGCATCTGACAAAGGTCTAATATCCAGCATCTATAAGGAAATTAAATTTGTAAGGAAAAAAACAACCCCATTAAAAAGTGGGCAAAGGACATGAACAGATGCTTTTCAAAAGATGACACACATGTGGCCAAGAAACATGAGAAAAAGCTCAACATCACTGATTAAACAAATGCAAATCAAAACCACAATGAGATACCATCTTACACCAGTCAGAATGGCTTTTACTAAAAGGTCAAAAAATATCAGACGCTGGTGAGGTTGTGGAGAAAAGGAAACATTTATACACTGTTGGTGGGAGTATAAATTAATTCAATCATTGTGGAAAGCAGTGTAACGATTCCTCAAAGAGCTAAAAACAAAATTACCATTCAACCCAGCAATCCCATTACTGGGAATATACACCCAAAGAATATAAGTTGTTTCATCATAAAGACACATGCACTCATATGTTTGTTGCAGCACTATTCACAACAGCCAAGACATGGAATCACCCAAAATGCCCATCAATGATAGACTGGATAAAGAAAATGTAGTACATATATACCACGGAATACTATGCAGCCATAAAAAAGAACAAGAGCGTGTCCTTTGCAAGAACAAGAGCATGTCCTTTGCAAGAACATGGTTGATGCTGGAGGCCATTATCCTTACCAATCTCAGCAGGAACAGAAAACTAAATACCCCATGTTCTCAATTATAAGTGGGAGCTAAATGATGAACACACATGGACACATAGAGGGGAACAGCAAACTCTGGGGCCTATCGGGGGTTGAGAGTAGAACGAGGGAGAGAGTCAGGAAAAATAACTAATGGGTACTAGGCTAAGTGCCTGGGTGATTAAATAATCTGTACAAACAACCCCCTTGACACAAGTTTACCCATATAACAAAGTTGCACGTGTACCCCTGAACATACAATTAAAAAAAAAAAGACAAAAAAGAGTGAATGTAACCAAGATACTTTAAGACATACAAAAACTGAGGTTACTACAAACAAACCCTCACTAAAAGGAACATCTGAAGATGTGCTTCAGAAAGTAGGAAATCGGCCACAGAAATAAATTGAGACACAAAAAGGAATGCTGAGGGGGAGGGAGACATGAACATATGGATAAATCGAAACAAGCATTGCATATATCAAACAATAAAAAATGTCTAATTTTGAGGTTAAACATAAGGTGGAACTTAGTACTGCACAATATTAACATATTCTTTGAAAAGAGAGAGGAGGGGATCAGTATTAAACTCTTTGAAAGTCCGTGTATTGTCTGGAAAATGGATGCAATTCCAATAAAAATTCCTCAAGGCTTTTGTGTACCTCTGTTGGTTTTAACATTTTTATAAAAGATCAAGGAGCCAAAATGGCCAAGACTCCTCTGAATTAAAACAAGGTGAGGTGAGGAACCTTGTTCTACCAAATTTTAAATTTATTATTATTAATGTATACTAATTAAGAGCAGTAGGGTACTGATGAAGGGATTGATGAACAGACAAACTGAACAGAAAAGAGACCATACCCATACATATATAGAAACCTCATATGCCAGAGCAGTGGAAAAAGAATAGGATCTTAAATCAGTCATGCTAGGATGTCTGGTTTTCCAAAAAGGAAAGCAAATAAATTGTATTCCCAGCTCTCACCTAACATGCACACACACACACACACACAAAATAAGTTCTCAAGTAGATTTATGGTTTAAATATGCATGCCAAAAAAATGAAAGCTTTTAGCACAAAATACAGGAGAATACAGAGGTAGGGAAGTATTCTTCAAATCTCCATAAAATATCAGTATATACAATTATAATAAGATCACTATCCTGCACTCAGATAAACCTCATACCTATCTCCCATTTATAAGTGATAACATATGATTTTTTTATTCTTGAGTTATAAAGTTATCTTTTATGAATGCATTTTTGAATGAATTCAGAGTGATATGATGGATTTAGAGGCTTGGCAGGGGGTTAAGGTTGAAAGGGGGTGTCAGGGGTAAAAGACTACATATTGGGAACAGTGTACACCGCTCAGGTGACAGGCGCACTAAAATCTCAGAAATCACCACTCGAGAACCCATCCATGTAACCAAAAACCACGTGTACCCCAAAAACTATTGGAATAAGAAACAACTTTAAAAGAGGTATAAAATAAACTGTGAGAAGTTATTTGAAACACACAGAACTGACAAAGGATTTGTGTTTTTTTCTTTTATATATATATTTATATATATATTTTATTATACTTTAAGTTCTAGGGTACATGTGCACAATGTGCAGGTTTGTTACATATGTATATATGGGCCATATTGGTGTGCTGCACCCATTAACTCATCATTTACGTTAGGTATTTCTCCTAATGCTATCCCTCCCCCCTCCTCCCACCCCACATCAGGCCCCGGTGTGTGATGTTCCCCTTCCTGTGTCCATGTTTTCTCATTGTTCAATTCCCACCTATGAGTGAGAACATGTGGTGTTTGGTTTTTTGTCCTTGCAATAGTTTGCTGAGAATGATGGTTTCCAGCTTCATCCATGTCCCTGCAAAGGACATGAACTCATCCTTTTTTATGGCTGCATAGTATTCCATGGTGCATATGTGCCACATTTTCTTAATCCAGTCTATCATTGTTGGACATCTGGGTTGGTTCCAAGTCCTTGCTATTGTGAGTAGTGCCACAATAAACATATGTGTGCATGTGTCTTTATAGCAGCATGATTTATATTCCTTTGGGTATATACCCAGTAATGGGATGGCTGGGTCAAATGGTATTTCTAGTTCTAGATCCTTGAGGAATCACCACACTGTCTTCCACAATGGTTGAACTAGTTTACAGTCCCACCAACAATGTAAAAGTGTTCCTATTTCTCCACATCCTCTCCAGCACCTGTTGTTTCCTGACTTTTTAATGATTGCCATTCTAACTGGTGTGAGATGGTATCTCATTGTGGTTTTGATTTGCATTTCTCTGATGGCCAGTGATGGTGAGCATTTTTTCATGTGTTTTTTGGCTGCATAAATGTCTTCTTTTGAGAAGTGTCTGTTCATATCATTCACCCACTTTTTGATGGGGTTGTTTTTTTCTTGTAAATTTGTTTGAGTTCTTTGTAGATTCTGGATATTAGCCCTTTGTCATATGAGTAGATTGCAAAAATTTTCTCCTATTCTGTAGGTTGCCTGTTCACTCTGATGGTAGTTTCTTTTGCTGTGCAGAAGCTCTTTAGTTTAATTAGATCCCATTTGTCAATTTTGGCTTTTGTTGCCATTGCTTTTGGTGTTTTAGACATGAAGTCCTTGCCCATGCCTATGTCCAGAATAGTATTGCCTAGGTTTTCTTCTAGGGTTTTTATGGTTTTAGGTCCAACATTTAAGTCTTTAATCCATCTTAACTTTTATGTAAGGTGTAAGAAGGGATCCAGTTTCAGCTTTCTATATATGGCTAGCCAGTTTTCCCATCACCATTTATTAAATAGGGAATCCTTTCCCCATTGCTTGTTTTTCTCAGGTGTGTCAAAGATCAGATAGTTGTAGATACGTGGTATTATTTCTGAGGGCTCTGTTCTGTTCCATTGGTCAATATCTCTATTTTGGTACCAGTACCATGCTGTTTTGGTTACTGTAGCCTTGTAGTATAGTTTGAAGTCAGGTAGCATGATGCCTCCAGCTTTGTTCTTTTGGCTTAGGATTGACTTAGCAATGCGGGCTCTTTTTTGGTTCCATATGAACTTTAAAGTAGTTTTTTCCAATTCTGTGAAGAAAGTCATTGGTAGCTTGATGGGGATGGCATTGAATCTATAAATTACCTTGGGCAGTATGGCCATTTTCACGATATTGATTCTTCCTATCCATGAGCATGGAATGTTCTTCCATTTGTTTGTGTCCTCTTTTATTTCATTGAGCAGTGGTTTATAGTTCTCCTTGAAGAGGTCCTTCACATCCCTTGTAAATTGGATTCCTAGGTATTTTATTCTCTTTGAAGCAATAGTGAATGGGATTTCACTCATGATTTTGCTCTGTGTTTGTCTGTTATTGGTGTATAAGAATGCTTGTGGTTTTTGTACATTGATTTTGTATCCTGAGACTTTGCTGAAGTTGCTTATCAGCTTCAGGAGATTTTGGGCTGAGAAGATGGGGTTTTCTAGATATACAATCATGTCATCTGCAAACAGGGACAATTTGACTTCCTCTTTTCCTAATTGAATACCCTTTATTTCTTTCTCCTGCCTGATTGCCCTGGCCAGAACTTCCAACACTATGTTGGATAGGAGTGGTGAGAGAGGGCATCCCTGTCTTGTGCCAGTTTTCAAAGGGAATGCTTCCAGTTTTTGCCCATTCAGTATGATATTGGCTGTGGGTTTGTCATAAATAGCTCTTATTATTTTGAGATACGTCCTATCAATACCTAATTTATTGAGAGTTTTTAGCATGAAGGGCTACTGAATTTTGTCAAAGGCCTTTTCTGCATCTATTGAGATAATCATGTGGTTTTTGTCTTTGGTTCCGTTTATATGCTGGATTACATTTATTGGTTTGCATATGTTGAACCAGCCTTGCATCCCAGGGATGAAGCCCACTTGATCATGGTGGATAAGCTTTTTGATGTGCTGCTGGATTCGGTTTGCCAGTATTTTATTGAGGATTTTTGTATCGATGTTCATCAGAGGGCAGTGATCATTAATCCTATGTTCAAATACTCTGTATTACAGATGTGCAACTAAGGTTTATATAATGGAGAGCAACTCACATGTCCAATTCTGTTTTGTTTACACCAATGGTAACTAGCAAATTCTAAAATTCCTAACTAATCAGAAATATTAAATATAGACCAAAAAAATCACTGTGCAGGTAAAGACCTAGAGGGCTCATCTGCTCTATATATATGCTTTAAAATATGTATACCTGCATTTATCCTGGAAAAAGTATTTTAGAGACCCATGAGAATACTTAAGTATTCTTAATAACCTCAAGTGCTAAGGATCTCTTGATTATTTGAACTCTGAACCCCCTTCTGTGGTTACTTCAGTAGTTTCTGAGAGAGAAAAATAGCCACCAGGTTCCATATAATCTCTACATTCCTTAAGCCTTATTAGATCATCCTTTACCCTTTTAAAAAATATATAGTTAACAGATGCACTGCTTAGCTGACAAAGTTTGAATAATTAGCTTTTTATATAAACACATACTGCCTGTTCTTCTTTTGAAATGTCATTTTTATTTTAAACAAAAGACTAAAAATTTAATCTTGCCAAAGTATTCCAGATTACACTGTAAAGACTTCTCCAACACTGTGCTTCTAAGCCTAACCTTTTGATTCCCTTTAGTAAAGGCACTTAGATTACATAAAAGTAACAGAACTAGGAGAAATGCCATTCCAAATTTTGATGTATGGAATGTTTAAAAGTGGTGAGTTCCTAAAGTGGATGCTTTCCAACAATCATCTTAATTCAGGAGAGCAATATAACAGACAAGTTTAGAACATGCTCTTTGGAGACTGAGCCTTGGTTTCAGCCTCAGCTCTGCCACTGTAACTTATCCAAAGCTTCATAGCGGGTATCTTCTCTAGGGCTTCAGTTTCTCATCTGTAAAGTGTGAGAAATAGTAGTTCCTATGAGATAAAGTTGGCGTTATGATTAAATAAGGAAATTAAGTAAAAGTTTAGTCTGGTTCATGGCGTATTGTGAGCATCAGTACATGTTAGTGGTGGTGGTGATGGTAGTTGGTGGTGATAATAACAATGACAGTGACAGAGAATGTCAATGAGACCAGAAGATCAAGAATAGATTTTCTTAGCCTTCCTTAAACCAACCATATAAATCAATCTAACTCAGAGCCAAATCACAAGAAAGGCTGGACCGCATGCCCTGACACTGTTGCAAGGCCAATGCCACGGCTGCTGCCACAGCTCAGTCACACCATGGCCTGTGAGTTGTCTGACTGGTAGTAGAAGTCTCTCTTCCTACCTCTGATGGATGGTAATGGCTGCTTTGGATGGGATCCATTTTACATCCTCTGACTTAAACAGCTTTGCAAAAGTAATTTTTCGTTGTTTTGAGAGGATAAGTAACACTACAGAAGTACTCATGTCCAACGAAGTGAGGATCATGCAACAAAAGGAAAACACCCAAAGGAAAACAAATGTGTAGAGGAGATAAATTCACTTCAGGATGGATGTTTACCAAAAAGAAATTACATCCACAATTCTCGCAGTTGGGGACCAATGGCAAGTTACATGCCCCCTGTTTAGCAGCTGAAAGCCAGCCAGATCCTGTGGCTTGGCTCTCTCACAAGCTTTAAATACACGAACTCGCATAACAGCACCCAAGCAAGCAAATAATATGCACACTGCTCTTGGCTAAGAATAGAGAGAGAGGGAGGACAGAGAACTTTTTCAATAACTACAAGCTTGGAGAGCTTATACAGATAAATGGGTTCAGTTTCTGCTGAGGAAGAAAACATTCAATTAAGACTTCAAAATTGCTGAAGGATACTTTAAAACACAGTGTCAGTGTCTGTCTCTCACCTTAGAACTATCTAGTATATATTATAGGAAACTTACAACAGTTAGAGATTTTAGTTTTTCAGTAACTGCTTTTCTTCTATTTCTTCCACCTATCCAAATAGGTTTTCTACCATGAAGAAAAATGCAAAGCAATTCCGTCTGTATTTATTAACTCTAATTTTTAAAGAAGTAACAGTATAAGGCACAATGTCTGCCAGACTGGATTACCTCACCCCAATTCAGTTCTAGTATTCATAGAAAAAAATCTATGCATCTATTTGCCTACTTAGTTTAAGATTTTCAGGTGATTCTGATGTTCTCCTTGGTTTAAGAACCACTTCTCTAGATCAGTACCATTAAGATCATTTTATCTATATTCCTTAGTGGACTGACATTATCAACATCATTGCTAATTACCATTAATATGTGCCCATGTACAACATCAAGCATTTCACATGTATTGACTTACTTGGTATTCATTACAAGTTTTGAGGTAGGTATTATTTTACAAATGAGGAAACTTTTGGGTTTGTAAAGGATTGGTGAAGTCACTTAATTGCAAAGGTCACAAAGGTACTAAGTAAAGAAGCTTATGAACCCCAAAGATTTCACTCTTTAACAATGTGTTGTATTTCCTTGGTTATGTAAGAGCTGAAAGGGTTAGCAATAAAGTAGAAATGGAATATAGGGAACTAGGTTTGCAATAAGGTTGAAGATAAAGATAAATTAAATTTCACAGGCTCTATTAATCAGATCTCTGTCACTCTAATGTTCACTACCTCCAGTTCTGAAGCTGCAAGGCTTTCTCAACTGCTGAATAACTGATGAATGTTGTAGGTTTACTCATTCATCTGACCTTTGTTACACCATATTGCCACTAGGATTTTTCATGATATGCAGATACATTCTGAACCACAAAGTTGAATAACACACCAGTGCAATAAAATTATATAGTCATGGTTTTGCAATGATTTCAAAGTATGTTGTTTCATCCCTAAATAAATCATCTAACTCATGATGGACACTCCATAAAGCCTTATTAAATATACAACTATGATCTCACACTTGGAGAAACTGGATTATTGTCAGAAAGGCACACACATACCACCGCCAGATCAACAGCGGAGCCAGGCATTGAGGTTTGCCCGATTACCAGACACTTGGCTTAACCACTGTGTGTCATTTTTCATCCCATGACCATATAATATGGTTCGAATCCTTACTTAACTGACTTGCTAAACTATCAAGTAGGATTTTATAATCCAATTTGCTTCTCATCATTTAGGCAGCTGTTTTAACCAAACTGTGCTAATTTGTTTCAGGGAATACATAAAATCCAGTGTTTTTCTACCCGGGCTGGAAAAATAATATATTTTGCTAGTGAAAGAAGTGTAGATTACTGCCATAAAAACATATGATAGGAAATTAAGCTAATTACAAGATGTAAAATTTAAGGTTTAAACTGCTTAGTAAATTCTTATTAATCTTGCACTAAAAATTGATACCAACAACAGACAAGAGTTACTTTGTGTAAACTAGCTCTCCTCAAATTAGTGCTATTTCTTTCCTAGTAAAAAGAAGTATTAATATAAAGTGTGTCTTTATTCTCCCCGTATCCTCCAAATCATATCAATAGCTTTGGAGTACTTTTGGCTCCACGATAGCCAAAGTCCAGTAAAGCCCTTGGTAATTTGAGACCTGCAGTACACATTTGACAGAAGCCCCCTTTATTTTCCTTTCCGTCAAAAGATATGAATGTTATCACTACATATTACTTTATGTTTGGACACTTAGTGCTCACAAAATTAACTGAATCATTTGTATCAAGGCACAGGAATAATTATTGTACTAAAAAATGGAAAAATAAAATCAAGTAAAATAGAATAAAGTCTGTGGACATCCAGTTACACAAAACTAGAAACAACTAACATGAAACAACCAACGGATATAAGTTGCAGAGTATTTAATGGCACTCACTACATAGTAGTTCTGTACTATAAGAGCAAGGAAAATCCTAGGTTGTCAAAAGTGCATTCATCTAATTTTCATTGTCAAGCAGAGAAACTTCCATATAGCCAGATATTAAATCTTAAGTTCAGCTCTGACATTCCTAAGATATTATACACACAAAGGTAAGCTGTTCCTTGTGTATGTATGGGGTATATTTAATGGAGAGGGGATTAAGAATGACAAAAGACAACCCCATATTATACATTAGCATGTGCATCTACCTCCACTTTTGTTTACTTCATTAACAAGAAACTAACAAGTTACCTGAAAATTTACAGTCAAGTGACTACCATAATAGAATAAATGCAATGTATGTTTTTTTTTAAAAGACGATCTCCAAAATACAGTTAATGCTTAAGATCTTGGCAACATGATAAATATAGGTGCATAATTGGTTGTTTCAAGGTAATACCCAGATGAAGTTAAAGATTATAAGTTTGCATAATAAATACCTATTCTCCTAGAGTTGGTCTTAGAAAAAAGATCACTTAAGAGACCACTGAAGTAGTCAAGGTAGGCACAGAGAGGAAAGAGTAGAGCTGGGTTAAGAGAGGAAGAAGCCAACAAGTTGTGAAGGTGGTAGAATCCAGTGGAATTGGTGACCAAATGTATATGGGAAATAAGGATAATCTCGGAGGAGTTTTGGGTGACTTCTAGGTTGTGGCTAAAGTGAGTAGGGAGGTAATACCACCTTCTAAAATAGGGCATAGTAGGCTGAAGAGCCCATTTGAGCAGAGAATTAGATGTCATTTTAGATATTTTGAATTTGAAATACATGTGGAATAACCAGGTGGAAATATGAAGATTAGGCGCTGGAGTAATAACGACATGCAGAAAGAGCTGGTAGAGAAAAGGAGGAAAAGATAATAAACAGAAGGTCATAACAGGTAAATAAGATCCTCTTTGAAAAGAAGAGCTAAGGCCTAAGAATGCTTGGGGTAGCCTTAAAAGAAAAAAGTTTGTCTCTTTCACAAGAAAATACAAGTCGGTACAATGTTTAAAGGTATACAGATGGGCAGAAAGGTGAGGGTGCTGACTTCCAATTGTCTGTCATAAAGAGAAAAAGACATCATCTACTGAAAAGAAACAGTCAAGTTTAGGAATAACTACTGTGCCAAATGAGAGAGAGAGATAGCAAGGTAACCTATCGTTAAGCTGGCCTGAGGGATCAGCTGAAATTGTAAGGACACTCATCCACACAGTCTGTAATTTCTGAAACCTTATGCTAAATCTGCATTGGAAAACTTTGATGTACTAGAAGGGGATGGGATAAGAAAGTGGCAAGAAGATAGAGAAATTAGTATGCTTTTCATGTCTACTTTATGTGGGTGGCTGAAGGGACAGATCCTGGAGAGCCTTCTCTCTATCCCTACAGAACACCAAAACACCAGCCTATCTTCCTTAGCCTGTTTATGTTATTCCATCATAAAAAGACTAATAGCCATGATGCAACTTTCTCATCAACACTGCCTAATGGAGTCTTTCCTTATACATAGGTACACCTCTCCAATCTGATGCGAGTTTAAATTAACCATGTCACTATCAGCATAAGAAATCAGATGGCATCATTTTTCTAGCATTACAACCTAGTCCATGCACATGTTGAGCCTGCTATAAAAGAAAAAGAACACAAAAATAGTCAACTTTTGAAAAGTAACTGGCCAAAAGGATTGTATATGAAATACACACATATTTAAATTATCCATTCTCTTTCATTTACTTCTATGCTCATAAAAATGTTGGTCTTAAATTTTTCACCCATTTATATATATAAATTTATTACCCTCTCTCTATATGTGTGTGTGTGTTTATGTAAAAAAATGTTTTAAGTACCACCACATTAACAATGCTAAAAATTGATGAAACCCATGAACAGATTTGTGGTGAAGCACATATGCCAAGTTTTACCTCAGGAATATTTTTAAATTCTTTTTCTTAAAGCAATTTTTCAAAAACAAGTTGACATGTCCTCAATTCTATTTGCCTTAGCTGGCAACACTCAAGACTTAGAAAGCGTAGAGCTCAAGAACAGAAGCTAAAACTATCATTGTACAACATAACAGTCTATAAATTCAGCATTTTTAGTATAACTTTGGACTTATTTCAATCCATCTAAAAATTAAAGACCTTGTACTTGGACCCAATAATCTAGTTTTAAGTTGTCCAGCTCTGAAAAATTCAAAGTTCTTTGTCATTGTGGAAGTCTTGGACACTCATCTTAAAAAATAAAATAACCACATTTTTAATATATTTTTTAAACCTGTTAAGGAATGCATGTTCTTTGCCTATGGTGGGCAAGAGTTCCAAAGACAATTCACAAAAAAATGAAGTGCAACTGGTAAAGAAATGAAGGAGGAATCCTCCTCATTAATAAACAAATATGACTGAAAACAGATCAAGTATTGTTTTATAAAATTATGTTTTACAATACAAAATTAAGTTCTGGCAAGATGTCGTAAGGCTAGTACTCACGCTGGTAGCATAATAACAAACACAAGCTTTTTGGAAAGCCATTTGGCAATATAAATATGTTGGCAAAAAAAAATATCCTTTTATACAGTAATTCTACTATTCAATCTATTGTAAGAAAATAATCCAAAATACAGAATGTACTAAAATCTTTAAAAAGTTTAGGTATGCCTTAAAAAAAACCAGAGTCATTACATACAAAGCATCTTCTCATTTCCCCCTTTTTTTTTCTTTATTTTATTAGACAGAGTTTCACTCTTGTTGCCCAGGCTGGAGTGGAATGGCATGATCTCGGCTCACTGCAACCTCCACCTCCCAGGTTCAAGCCGTTCTCCTGCCTCAGCCTCCCAAGTAGCTGGGATTACAGGCATGTGCCACCACACCTGGCTAATTTTGTATTTTTAGTAGAGACAGGGTTTCTTCATGTTGGTCAGGCTGGTCTCGAA
This sequence comes from Pan troglodytes, assembly GCF_028858775.2. Taxonomy (NCBI): domain Eukaryota; kingdom Metazoa; phylum Chordata; class Mammalia; order Primates; family Hominidae; genus Pan; species Pan troglodytes. The sequence goes on from NC_072405.2 coordinate 118,173,481, forward strand.
CTCCTGACCTCAGGTGATCTGCCTGCCTCAGCCTCCCAAAGTGCTGGGATTACAGGTGTGAGCCACCATGCCTGGCCCTGTTGCGGGAAGTCAGAGACCCCAAACGGAGGGACCAGCTGAAGCCATGGCAGAAGAACATAAATTATGAAGATTTCATGGACATTTATTAGTTCCCCAAATTAATACTTTTATAATTTCTTATGCCTGTCTTTACTGCAATCTCTGAACATAAATTGTGAAGATTTCATGGACATTTATCACTTCCCCAATCAATACTCATAATTTCCTATGCCTGTCTTTAATCTCTTAATCCCATCATCTTCATAAGCTGAGGATGTATGTTGCCTCAGGACCCTGTGATGATTGCGTTATCTGCACAAATTGTTTGTAGAGCATGTGTGTGTTTGAATAATATGAAATCTGGGCATCCAAAAGGAACAGGATGGCTGCGATTTTCAGGGAACAAGGGAGATAACCATTGGACCTGACTGCCTGCGGGGCGGGACAGAACAGAATCGTATTTCTCTTCTTACAAAAGTGAATAGGAGAAATATTGCTGAATTCTTTTTCTCAGCAAGGAACAGCCCTAAGAGAATGCATTCCCATGGGGAGATCTTTAAAATGGCCACTCTGGGAGTGTTTGTCTTATACAGTTGCAGATAAAAATTACATACTACTGTAAATCTTCAAGCTAATTTTTAAACTTTTTTCAGAAGATATATATTAATAACCCAATAGTTATGCATTATGAGATAAGAATAAAATGGATATAATCTAAATATTTACCTTAGAATTTTGTAACCTCATGGCTTCCTATTGTGTCCTGTAAAAAATTCTTATCCTCCTGGGAGGATTGTCAGGTATTGGGGAAACCTTGGCCAGGACTCTAATAGAAATTAGAGACAACTGCCCAAGCCAGTGGGGACAGTAAATCAAGCAGATAGGAAGAATAAGAAGACATGAAGGCTCAGGATGGATGCACCAAAGCCACAAAATCATGCTCTACCACAAAATCATGCTCTACTGGATGGTAAAATGGTGCCCTTCATGCTTCATGAATAAAGGACCTAGGTTCACTTGTGTAACTGAGGAGCTAGGAATCTGGAACAATACTACTTTATGGAAACTGAAGAGCTCTAGTGTCTTAGCAAGCCACCCTGGGTCAGCTGAAAGAGTTGCCACACACTAATTAAATAGCCGGAGGCATTTGGCAAATGGTGCAGACACCATTTTTTTTTAAATCGATAACAAAATATTTTACCTATCTATGGGTACATCTGAATATTTGTTACATGCATAGACTGTGTAATGATCAAGTCAGGGTATTTGGGGTATCCAACAACTTGAGTATTTATCATTTCTATGCGTTGCTAACACTTCAACCCTCTCTTCTAGCTTCTTTGAAATATACACGTTGTTAACTATAGCCACCCTACTCTGCTATCAAATATTAGAGTTTATTTATTCTACCTATGTATATTTTTATGCCCACCAACCAAACTCTGTATCTCCCTTCCTACCCACACATCCTTCCAATCCTCTGGTATCCCATCATTCTATTCTCTATCTTCATGAGATCAATTTTTTAGCTTCTACATATGAGAACACGTGATATTTGTCTTTCTGTGCCTGGCTTATTTTATTTAACATAATGACCTCCAGTTTTAACCATGTTATTGCGAAATGATGATTTCATTTTTTATAGCCAAATAGTATTCCATTGTGTTTATATACCACATTTTCTTTATCCTTTCATCCATCCATCCATCCTTGGGCACTTGGTTTGATTCCATATCTTTGCTACTGTGAATAGTGCTGCAATAAACAGATGAGTGTTGATTTCTGAAGAAAAGCACACAGAAATCCATTGTTATTCTGTTTTTTCTCTGAATAAATACCCAGCAGTGGGATTACTGGGTCATACAGTAGTTTTAGTTTTTTGAGAACTCTCCATACCGTTTTCCATAGTGGTTGTATTAATTTACATTTCCACCAATGGTATAGAAGCATTCCCTTTCTCCACATCCTCACCAGCATCTGTTATTGTCTTTTTAATAATAACCTTTCTAACTAGGGTTAGATCATATCTCATTTTGGATTTTTTATTTTTACATGTTTTTAACTTGTAAATTCAGAGGTACAAGTACAGGTTTGATTTGTATTTTTCTGATGATGAGTAATGTTGGTATTTTTTCATGTACCTGTTGGGCATTTGTCTGTCATCTTTTGAGAAATGTCAACTCATGCTCTTTGTCCATTTTCTAATGGGTTTATTGTTGTTTGAGATCTTTGCATATTCTGGATATTCGTCTCTTATTGGTCAAATACTTCGCAAATATTTTATCCCTTTCAACAGATTGTCTCTTCACTTTGTTGTTTCCTTGGCTGTGCAGAAGCTTTTTGGTTTAACGTAGTCCCGTTTGTCTATTTTTGTTATAGTTGTCTGTACTTTCAAGGTCTTAGTCATGACATCTTTACCTAGACCAATGTCTTGAAGTGTTTTCCCTATTTTTCTACTAGTAGTTTTATGGTTTCAGGCCTTAGTTTAAGTCTTTAATCCATCTTCAGTGTTTTTTTTTTATATGGGGAGAGACAAGGTCCAGTTTCATCCTTCTGCATATGGATTCTCAATTTTCCCAGCACCATTTATTGAAGAGGCTCTCCTCTCCCCAGTGTATGTTGTTAGCACTTGTACTGAAAAATCAGTTATCTGTAAGTCTTTGGATTTATTTCTGGACTATTTTGTTCCATTGGTCTATGTGTCTGTTTTTACAGCAATACATGCTGTTTGGATTACCATGGACTTGTAACATATTGTGAAGTCAGGTAATGTTAAACCTCACGAGCCTGCAACATCAGTTCCATAATCAGTCTCCACAGTATCAGAGATGTGTCCAAGTCCACATAGTTATTAAGTGGTAGTCCTGGGAAGAAAATCTGAAGGCATTTTTTTTCCTCTCTGTACACTGCTTTGCTGCCCTTGCTCTTTTTATTTCTTTGCTATTACACCTTCCATCATTTGAAGGAAAAAAAAAAAAAGAGCAACAGAAGAAGGTGGCCAGAAGTGGAGCCCCAAGGTGGTGTCAAGATTGGAACAGACTGGCATCAACTAGAGATGCCAGGTCATCAAGGAACTGATCGCAAAAGAAGCACCATAATTCTTACCCCAAATATCTAAATTTGCAATTCTACATTACGGCTTTTCTATAAAGTTACTCTCACCAAAACTTTTAGTAACTGGATGCTTCACCAAATGAATTTGATCCATATACAGGTAGTGCTTGCTCCCCATCAATATTTTCAGCAGATCAGTTATGAAAATACACAATTTGCTCATATACACACACTGAACAAATGGGGTATATATAAATATTTCTTGTTAGTCTACTGAAAATCCTAAACCTGTCCACAATAATATCCTTGAAATGAAATTGCAGCATAGAAGTGCTGTATCAAATAACACTCTGATAACATAAAAACTTAGTGACATTAGAGTTTAAATTTCAAGTTAGGATAAAACATTCTACAAAATTAGAAGTCTTATCACCACATTAAGCTAAAAATTTTAGTTTTGCTACAGTTCTTGGTATGTTTAGCAAATATTTTGCCTCTTTCTAAAGTCTTTGTGAATTTAGAGTTTTTAAAATATTAATACATTAAAATTAACCCAGAAATACTCATGTAATTTCAGCCTTGTGATAGTTCTAACTATCCACCTTTTCCCAGGCAAATGCTTCAGCCTCCCTCTTTCAAATACGTTATCTTAAATCTTTCATTTATGAATTCCTACAAGAATTACTTAACATATTGAAATAAAAGCTTTTCTTGTCAAAATATACATTCTCTCTGCTCACAACACAAAAGGTCATTTATTAAAGCTGTAATATCCCACCCACTTAGTGAAAATAAATAAATACAATAAAACAGACTGTAATTCCCCAGCCCATCAACCAAGTCGATTAAAAATTGGGTGGCTCACCTGGTGGTGGCTATAGAAACATGTAAAGTATTTGGAAGCTAAACATAAAGCACAGATTCAGTAAAAAGGAGTCCCTCCCAAGAGGCATATAACCTCTGAGGAGACAGGTGACAGATGTGCCTTTGCACCAAAATAAAATAAAGATCTGGCCAGCCAAGCTGGGAAGAAATTTAAACACAACAAAAGCTCATGTTAGCACATGTTGGTGCCAAATGCGTTCTGCAACCATAAACAGTAAAGCATTTTGATGAACTGAGGCAGTTAAGTCCTGGAATTAAAATGAAAACCTTCCAAACATCAACCTTGGACTGCCTACTACAAATGCTACCCACATTTTGCCATAGCGCAGGCTAACTGCGGCAAGAAAAATGAGATTTTTCTGTTATTGCATTTTTAATGAATAGTAGGAATCAAAATAAAGCCTTGAATCAGCACAAAATACATTTTGAACATCCCTCCAAGAGCGAAGCCAGGTGTCAGGAGAGCCTGAAGTATCTACAAAAGATGAGGAAAGGGATTCCGAAGAAAGGAAACATGTTTATGAGCAAAAATAAGATAATTCTTGCTTGTTATTAACTCTGGCCAAGTCTAAACAAACATTTTTTTTTCTTTCCAGTTATTATTGAGTCATATGGCCACCGGCAGGAACTGTTATCACTTCATTTTCTGCAGAATGTTTCAGAAACTTGAAACCTCCCACACTTTCCCCATGTGAATACTCTGGATTTTTAAACAATTGCGAAGTGTTTTCTTCTAAAATTGAATACATTTGATGGCCTAGTGGTATAGCTGATTTATCACAAGCTGAGAGAACAAGTGAAAAAATATAGAAAAGTTACTAGACCAAAGGGCTCAATGATGAAAAAGTTATTATGGGACAGTTACACCAAACGACAATTTAAATAAATTAAATTATCTTTTTTTTTTTTTTTTAACATTAAAGCTGTCTCTACTGTGCTTTCGCCTCTGGTTCTGCTGTTCAATAACTTAAAAATGAAGAATATTTGCAAGAGCACAGCTTGAATTGCTGAGAGTAAAGTAGTAACAGTTCAGAAGTTTGTTGTAACATTTGTATTACTGACCCCCATAAAGCACCTTCTCAACTTGTATAGAACCACAGGCAGAAGACGGCAAGTTAAATGCCAAGCGTTTTGTCTGCATTCTGGCAACATAACAAGAAAAAAAAACATCTAGAATCTCAAAGTCTAGTGTGTGCTACTAGCTTGGTAATTAAAAAAAAAATCCTTGATTTTTCTGGGACTGTCTAGCAAGTAAAATGCCTATTTTAGCTAAGTGTGGTTTATTTTAAACAGTATCTCTCCTAAAAATTTATAGTTGCTTAATATTAATATCATCTTTGAACCAGAGGTAACATCAAGGAAATATCTAATACCAACAGATCCAAACTGATGCCCTATAAGTCAACAGAGCAGAACATAGCTTCTTCAAAGTTATAGACTGCAGCCACCCTAGATCCCTTTGATTTTGCTATTATACTATCATCATCAATTTCACCAACCAACAACTTGAAGAAAGTTCTGCCTTTGCCACTGAACTGGCTAAGGGCTTCATCTCAAGTGGATTTCCTCTCAAACTAGTCTACTTCTTCCTGTGCTGAAGGCTAGTTCTTAAATTTTCTCAGAGGTGGTCATTTCTGCTTAGCAGACAAAGTGTTGGATTTTGCCTTAAAGGAACTCAAAATGTAAAACACCAGGTTTCGTAACTCCAGCCAAGTTAAGTATGTGTGTTTTATAACAGACACTAGCCAGAAATGCAAATTATTTCTACAAAGTTCTAATCCTGTTATCAACCCCTTGAGACATACCCCCTTACCCTTCCATCCTTCCCCTGGCTATGGTTCTACATTTTTATTGCATGTTTTAAAAAAGAAAAACACTAGTAAAGCTACCCTAGATTCTGGTTTAGGAGTCCCAAGAGATGACACTGAGGTGTGGACTGCAGCAGTTTTCTAATTAAAATGTCAGATGGTCTGTTTCTCTAAGGAAAGCTTCAACTCCCAGTGAATGCTTGGCTCATAGCTTCTTGGCCCAAGGCCATTTAGCATCTGCCTCAACAAAACCCTTCCTGAAGTAGAGTCTAGCAAGCAATGGAGATTCAAGTCCTCAAAAACCAAAGAACTTGGAAAGCTAAAGAACCCCTTCCAAGCACAATTTTGAAAGAAAATTCATTTAATGGAAACAGCTATTTGCAAAATTTTAACCAATAGATGAATGAGGAAAAAATGGAAAAATGGAACCGTTTTAGCCATTGATGAAAACATCAATCACAGCTCCCTTCTGATACAGTTTTTTTCTTTTGTTTTAGAAAGGCTTATTATATTTCCCCTTTATGAACCTTCAAACAATTGGAATCAGCGGTTTGAGTTCCCTGCTATCAGCATTTGGTTCTTTTTTTAATCTCTGTTGTAGCAGTTTATATACCTTTTCAAATCTTGAATCACTTCATTATCACAGCTCATGGTTTTAAAATATTTGCTATAATGAAAAACCACACATCTTACCCCCCCAAAAAATGTATAGTTCACTGATTTTTTTTTCAGGCTGGTGGATCAGCGTGGACCTTATACCAATCATATCCCGACTCTGAAATAATTATTTGAGATTCATCTGGGGCTGTGACACAATCAGTCAGAATCCAGAAATGAGGCTCAGAACAGAGCTGTTAGAAATCACTTTCCTACATTCTTCATTTAGAAATTATCTCTATGGTGGCCTTCCTCTAAATCAAACTGCAAGAAGGTCTAGGAACTTGGGTGTTACAATAGGCTCATTAGATGCTTTGTCTAGATTACAATGATAACAGACTAATAAATGGGTGCCAAAAAATAGATCACTGCAAAATGTAAATTCTAACGTTACTTATGTAAAGGCAATTTCTACACCCTATACATAATAAATGTAGACCATTTTTGTGTTTTGGGGCTTCTTCTGTAAAATCCATTAAGATAGCCCCCGGCTAGATATTTACTTAAACATAAATGAAAACTATCATAAATTACTTAAGATATAAAATAAAATGAAATTTATATCACTATAAGAGACCACTCTGACCATGAATAAATCTAACCAGTGAGAGTCAGCATGTTGCTTATTCTGTTCTGTTCACACGCAGAAATCTGCTTGGTTTCACAGTGAGCAGACTTGGTAATGGTGTAATTCTGAAGTGCTTCTTGATTGAACACTCTATAAACAATGTAGTAAAACTATGAAGTGAATTCTTTATAGTTAGTGATTCATAAATCAGGTTAGGCCCACTGAAAACTGACAAAGGAAAAAAACATGAAAAGGGAAAGATTTCAATTAGGTTCTAGAAAGTCTCAGGATTGTGTAGAAATCTATATAACTTTCTCCCATGACCACAGAACTGCCACCAATTATCTGCCTTCATATAAACTGCCACCATCTGTAGGAGTTTTAGAGGGGGGATGTTCTGTGCCAGCCTTTGAGGGTCAAGATTCGATAGTAACTTAAGAGAATCAACTCAAACCAGAAAACTGAGATAAGCAGAGAATAATCTCTAAGTGTTCAGACAACAGCCCTGGTCTCCCCAAGAACCTCCAATGGTGGCTAAACTTCCCATGGTTACCCTAAAAGTAGGGTCTCTTCCAATTCCAGCCCCAGGACAAATTTGATTTAGAAGCCCTGGGGAAAGGAGAAGGTTGCTGACTTCCTATATTAGGAGAGTAAAATGTACTGGCTGAACACCTAAATATCTTATTTCAGCCCATGTTAACATTTTAAAAACCATTTGCAGTGCTATGATCTAATGCCCAAGCCTCTTGAAATTGTCACAATGATCTCCTAAGAGATACAGTGTTATCACATAGTTTCATTATATAAAATTTCAGCAAGCTTAATTTCTTCTACATCTTAAGTATCTAAAATAAAGATCTAAGTTTAGGATATTTGGATTCTCTTATAGCACTGACTTTGTAGCCTGAAATAGCACTAGAAAGTAAAAATTTTAAACTAAATTTCTTTGTTCATAAAATTAAATATCTTGAATTTTAGTATAAAAATACAAAATCATGTTTGCCCCTCTTAGGAAAATCCAGATAACAGGACAGCAAAGCTTTTTTTCTGGTCAACAGGAACTACACATTTGCTTTTTCTAGTTGTTCATGGGTAAAAATACTTTTGGCTAATAACTAATCCTGATTTTATTGTTATTGTTGTTAAAAGGAACAGATGCTAAAACATAAAAAAAAGGTTGTTTCAAAGCTAGCTTGTCCATGCATTCAAAGGTATAAAATGAACTTAAATTATAGTTGCTGTTTTTATTTGACTATCTTTGTTTCTTACTGGGCTTCCAACTCCAGTAGCGGACAAATGCACTAATTTTCTCAATATGGAAAATGCCAGCATTAAAGCCAAATAAAGTTGGGCTTAAGATGATTACAGTAGATTTCATCAAAGCAACTTGACACTCATCAAAATTCAGTCCCAGTTAGCTGATGAGATTTCATCAGGCTGCTTAAGCAGCAGGGAAATAAACAAAAGTGGAGAGACAATGAAAACAATGTGACAACTGTCAAACAAAATGCCGAGCCCAACATTGAACATTTCCTTAAATGCAGTGCTGAAAATACTTATTCCGTCTCCTCCCCACACCATGCACACATGCGTGCGTGCGCGCGCGCGCACACACACACACACACACAATAAGTGATCACATATTTTCGAATTTTCAATCTTTATGCGTTCATTGCATAATACTGATTGTGGAATAATGTTACTAAGTACTGAAAGTTACATAAAATACCAGCATTTTGAGAACTGTATGGTTAAAAAAAACTTTGATATATGGGTGTTTAAGAGGTCACCACCCTTGCTTGAACTCCTTTGAGCAAGTTCTTAATAAATGCAAGCTATTATAAAAGGAACGGTTCAAATTAGGCTACTACTGATGTTATAGTTTTGCAACTAGACATGCTCACGTGCCATCGCCTGGTGGAGAAATTTCACGTAGCGGTTGTTGGGATATCCAGGTCTTATGTTTCTGATAAAGTAGAAACAAACTGGTAGTGGCAACACAGAGTACACTGCTTCAAACACAGCTGCAGAAGCAACCCAAATAACTCTTAATTCAAAGCATATTTGATGACTATATTAAGTCAATCTGTGCACTTAGAGTTGACAATTATACCAAATAGAGGAAGATCTGAAATGCAACAGACACTTGACATTTGAGGCCAAAATTACTTTAAATTACTCAAGTTAGCAATATCACTCTCACCATGTAAAAGACAAGAATACTACAAGGAATCTGTGCACAGATGCAAGACACAGGCATGTGGTTTTCTTCCACAGGTTTTGACGTAAGATGAAAAGAAGAACAGAGGGAGAGGGGGACGGGAGCCTACACAATACACATCTTACCTGGATTAGTACTCAATTCCTTTTACCATTTCATTTATTTAGAGGTTCATTTCTTTTAGAGTTTTCAAGAAAGAGGTATAAGCACTCAGTATTTTGCAAAATAGACTCTTCAAATAAGCCAAAGTCTTTTGTATATTTTCTAAGTTTATGGTAATAATCAAACTTATAATTCAAGTCTCTGGTTTATTATCTTGGAATAGACATTCTAATAACTAAATTAAGATTGCATTAATGACTAATAGGATTGTATCACCAAAAAGTGAGCAGAAAATCTGTGAAAATTTTCTCGTAGGACTAAGGAAAGATAATAACTGCTGAATAAAATGTTATAGGGGCAATTCAAGATAAAATAAGTTTTGCTGAGGTACATATCATGTGCTTATCCACCTTATACTATATTTAAGTATATATAATTTGTATATCCAAATGAAAGATTGTAAGCCACTTAAAGATAACTTTTTATTTGTCTATCATAGAATCTTGCAGAGTCCACCAAAAATAGGAGACATGTTACTGAATTCAGTCCATGCCAAGTTTCATACTGCTCTTTTGAGAGGAAACACTGCAAAAATAATAGCTTAATCACCACAGTTCTTCTATACCATAACACAAAAAAAATCTTAATTGCATTACATCTGAGCAATTCTCAGGGATTATTATGGGTTGAAAGACACAGAAGCCATATGGGAGAAAGTGCTCTAGGTTTAACATCAAAGCAAGAATTAAGCTTTGCTTTATCATCTACCGTCATCATCATGGGGAATTCACTCTTTCACCTCTCAGCACTTTAGTTTCCAGTCTGTAAAGGAAGGGATGCAAATGAGTGCATCTTGAAGTTCTGTTTTTATAGGAAGACATGCTCTTTTTACTCATGCATACAAAATCCCTGAAATGTCAAAGAGGGAAAAAAAAAAAAACAGAACTACCTTATTTAACCAAGGATGAGAGTCCAGATATCTACCTGCCAGGCCTCTCTCCAAACCCTGAGAAAATCTAGTTTTATCACTTCTGGATCTAGGCCTAGAGTTTCCTTCTCTTCTACAAGCCCCATGCTGTCTTTAAGATTGAATTACTAATATATAATGGTTTAAGGAATTAAATTTCCAAAGGAAAAATATCCTTGTAAATGAATCATCACAAATGGGCAATGATTTTTTCTTCCCTGTGTGAATTCTGTAAACCTCAAATTCTTCTGGAATGGCCAATCTATGAGATTCAATTTGGTAACCAATTCTTACAGATTTTGATTTATCTCCTGAGTTCATTCTTTTACCTTTTTTTTTTTTTTTTTTTTTGAGACAGTCTCGCTCTGTCACCCAGGCTGGAGTGCAGTGGCATGATCTCGGCTCACTGCAAGCTCCGTCTCCCGGGTTCACGCTATCCTCCTGCCTCAGCCTCCCGAGTAGCTGAGACTACAGGCATCTGCCACCACGCCCAGCTAATTTTTTGTATTTTTAGTAGAGACGGGGTTTCACCATGTTAGCCAGGATGGTCTCGATCTCCGGACCTTGTGATCTGCCTGCCTCGGCCTCCCAAAGTGCTGGGATTACAGGCATGAGCCACCATGCTCAGCTTCTTTTTCCTTATTTCTATTGTATGCCCCAATTTTTATTCTTTTGCTACCTAACACATGCATTGTTTCAACAGGTTCTCCATATTTTAGTAAATGTTAGGCTGTATACATCCCAATGTTCATATTTTAGCTCAGTTTATCTTTTCCCTTCACCCTCCTTTTCATTTATTCAATTGTCCCATACTCCAGGTCTATATTCTGAAGTCTCATCTCCTCAGCCACCATTAGCCTGCCCTGTTCATCCTGCAACCCTCATTCCTTTCAACATTTGAGGCTTCCTCTGTTCTAAGCCCTATGCTAATCAGGAGGCTCAGTGCCTCTTCCTGCCATTTTTAAAATTTAATGTTTCAATTTTACCACCTAGATTACACTGTAGATGAGGTGAAACGAGTTCACCTTTGTATATGTTGACACATCTGTTTGCTGAAGTGCAAATTAATATTTGCTCCCTCTGCCTAACAAAAGTTATAGCAACATTCTAGGTAAAGAGAATTAAAAGTCTTTGAGTAGAGACAATAAAAATGAAGATGTGTGGAGCACTGAGATGTAAGACTGGGTGGGTCATTATTTAAAGAACTCACACTTTGTGATCCTTCACTCTGTGCTAGGCAAAGTATGAATGATGTCCTTTAATCCTCATAACAGCCCTGTGAAGCAAGCATCTGTTATCCCCGTAACATAGATGCTGACACTGAAGTTTAGAGAGATTAAGTAAACTTGTCTGGTTCATACATTTTTAGGTGGTTGGGCAAAGCTTCGACTCCTAATCTGTCTGAATGTGAGGAAAAGATTCAAAGATAGGACTGCAAGCCTGAGTAACTAGAAGACTAGTGATGCCTTTGGAAAGGGGGGCTGTCCCAGGAGAAATGAGGTTTTGCAAAGACAGTTACAGTTTAGCTATGCTTAGTTGCACATGCTGGCAGGACACCTAGGGAGAGGTGCCCACAAATGGACAAACCTGTGGGACTGGGGCACAGAAGGAAGGTGCATGTCTGAATGATAGTTGAAGCCACAAGGTAGGCCGAAATTAAAGAAGAGTGAAGAGGCAAAAACAGGCCAGTTATAAGAAAGATGAAAAATGTGAAAAATATTGTATAATTAACAACAGGATTACAACAAAATGTAACAGAATAGTAACAACTCACCTGTTTGTATGCATGTCCCTTTACTACTCTCAACAATCTTATTGAGATTACATGTCATACATGACTAAGCTTTGGGAAATAAAATAACTTGTCATTCAACCCGTAAGTAGTCAAGACCGGCCATATACCAAATTTAAAACCCCATTTAAATTTCCCGATTCTGTTTTTTCCAACATACAAAGACATCCACCATCACTGAAGGTGAAAAATAAAAGCTAGATGATTATTTGTCAAAGATGTCCAAGTGTGTGCTGTAGGTAAGGTTGGAGAGAAGGCAGCAGGAAGAGTTGTAAGCAGAACAGGTCAAGGGATTAGAATTCAGAGGAATGAATACAAAATACATTGCTTCTCACTTCGTGCCACAAACTGCAAACTGATTAGCTACATGGTTTTCTCCTGAACACAGCATTTAACTCAGAATCCTTTTCAACCCAGTGTTCCAGGACACTGCTTTTGCTAGTCAGCGGCATGTTAGATAAAACCATATTAGATTATACAGTTGAAATTGAACTTTGTAGGAACATTTTCATCCTTGACCTGAATATTTGATTTGTGTATTTTAAATTTTCAGAGTACTCCAAGCTGGCTAGTACAGGAAACTCATTATAAGGTTAACATGGCAAGCTAGAAAATAGGAAATACTACATCCAAGGATCTTGGTAAATGGCAGATGAAAGTAGTAGTTAGAAACAAATATAGTTCACTTAGGGTGAAAGCAAATTGTGCCTAGATTTCAAAAAAAGAAAAAGAAAAAACTGTACAAATACAAACTAGGGAATGGCCTGGCTTAGAAAGTTGGCAAAAAGAGATACAGAGGCCACAGTGGACCGCAAGCCAAGGCAAAATCCTCCACTCTTTAGAAAAGCAAACAACAGGAAAACACGTAAACATCAGAACCCGTAAGTATTCTCTGCTAATTCTCTCATCAGACTCAGACTCTGTTTAATGCTCTGCCCTAAATCAGGGATGTACAGTTGATCCTCTTCCTAACACCTTACCAACACCATTTCAGTCACTTCCATCTTCAGTCAGCTTTCTACTGAAACACCTTCACACTCAAATGTCTCATAGCTCTCCACAGTGTACAAGGTAAAATTCAAACTCCTTGTCTTCTCCATGGACACACTTCAGTCAGGCTGCAACTTATATTTTTTTCTGTGAGCTTCTGTGACTGCCATTCACAAATTCTGCGTTTCGGCCAGGTTCATTTGCTCACCTCCCTTGGGTGCATGAGGCACATTCTGGTGTATCTTTCCTCACAGTGTTCTGTCTAAAATGATCTCCCTTTTTAAACATGGTTTCTACCCACTCCTCCTAATATAAGTTATCCTCTTCAGGAACTATTCCTATTCCCTGGCAATGGCAGCTAAAAACAATACCTTTTGTTCTACAGTATCAGAGCCTGTAACAATGTCATCCTTACCTGACACTCAATAATTTAAAAATTAAGCTTTGCCTTTTATCTTTAATGTGCATTTTCTTATTCCATAACCTGGCTATAAACTCTCTTGTTTGTATCACACTCTCCTCCCAATCTTCCCATTTCTTTAGAACATAGGAAGTAATGGATGCTTAATTGATTCAATGGACCTAAAGACACGGCAATAGAAAAATCACAGATTGCTTAAATCCCAGCTCCAACACTGGATTATCTTGGGGAAGTAGGTTGAAAGAGAAATTGGAAGGCATCCTGTAACATATTTTTTAAAAGTCAATGCAATTCGCTAAACATTTACTCAAAATCTCCTTGGTTCTCTCATAACAAATAGCTTTGACACAGATTAAGATAATCAAAGGCCAGCCTTGGAGAGGAAACAACAAAAAATTGCAAAAGGTTATCTAAAAATATGAGTGCAGGCCTTGAGATAATCACCAGAAATAACTCTGCACCTAAATATGCAACTCCTGACCTTATTTAAGAATATCTTAAGGCCGAGGCAGGCAGATCACAAGGTCAGGAGATCAAGACCATCCTGGCTAACACAGTGAAACCCTATCTCTACTGAAAATACAAAAAAATTAGCTAGGCGTGGTGGCGGGTGCCTGTGGTCCCAGCTACTCAGGAGGCTGAGGCAGGAGAATGGCATGAACCTGGGAGGCAGAGCTTGCAGTGAGCCAATATCACACCACTGTGCTCCAGTCTGGGCAACAGAGCAAGACTCCATCTCAAAAAAAAAAAAAAAAAAAAAAAAAATCTATTTAGAAAATACATGTTTATTGACAAGTTTGAAGAGTAACTGCCCCCTGCAATATAATAGGTCTGCACCTTTTTTTTTTGGTTCAAATTTTATTGCATATTAGAAACACCTGGGGAGGTTTTTCCCCCTAATAGTTTTTGGGGAACAGGTGGTTTTTGGTTACATGGAATAAGTTATTTAGTGGTGATTTCTGAGATTTTGGTGCACCTGTCACCCAAGAAGTATACAAGTACTCAATGTGTAGTCTTTTATCCCTCACCCCCTTCCCCCCAAGTCCCCAAAGTTCATTATTTCATTTGTATGCCTTTGTGTCCCCATAGCTTAGCTCCTACTTATAAGTGAGAACACACAATATCTGGTTTTTTGTTTCTGAGTTACTTCACTTGGAATAATGGTCTCTAACTCCACCCAGGTTGCTGCAAATGCCATTATTTCATTCCTTTTTTGTGGCTGAGTGGTATTCCATGGTGTATATCCACATTTTCTTTATCCACTCTTTGATGGGTATCTAGGTTGGTTCCACATTTTTACAATTTCAAATTGTACTGCTATAAACGTAGATCTACACATTTCCTGCATTCACTAGATACCATGAAGTTCCAAAGGCATTCAATATTCACTAAAATAGCCTACTGGGTGATTACAGCAAAAAACAACTGATAAGTCAAAACATTTTGATTCCATGGAACTGGAGGCCATTATCCTAAGTGAAATATCTCAGAAACAGAAAACTCTTATGTTCTCACTTGTAAGTGGGAGAGAAATAAGAGGTAGACATGGACTTAGAGTATGGAATAATAGAAACTGGAGACTCAGAATTTGGGAAGTTGAGAGGAGGCTAAGGAATAGGAAATTACTTAATGAATACAATGTACATTATTTGGGCGATGGTTACACGAAAAGCCTAACCTTCACCATTATGCAATACACCAACCAACCTGCACTTGTACCCTTTAAATTTATATGATTTTTTTAAAGTCCTGAATCAGTATTACTCATGCCACTATTGAGTCAAGTTCATAGTCACACCTGCAGCCTTCATCCAAGGATAAACGCCAAGCTGCTTTCTACCTTTTGGAAGCATGTATGTGACGTGGGTGGTGTGACGACATCGTCCACCATGTGATTCCCCACTTGAGAAGTCTAATACTGAGAAATGTGTTTAGTTTTTGCCTCCCTGAGCTTTTTTCTGTGAGAATTTCCTCAATTCCGTAAGTCCTACTACCTCCCTGAACACACATGCACACTTTAATGTGTCTGAAATTGGAATAAGTATTTGTATATATGTGCATGTGTGTACATGTACCATACATGTGTAAATGTTTATTGTGTATAAACATAGATACATACATATGTGATTTTCCCCTCTAAAAGCTGCTATTAAATTGATATTTTAAAATCAAGCACTTATTTTAAATCAACCTAGAACCATGTCTACTTCTTCCCTTTGCCTGGTAGCAAACCTAAAGTCAAATTTTTGGCTCAATTACTTCAACCAACATAGATCCAAATAGCCTATTTTTTCTTTTATTCGGGCCTGAGCTCTTATTCTAATTTAAATTATTCCTAGTTTTAATAGTTTACATTTTGGGGTGTTTTTTTTTTTTTTACTGTGTTATCTTCTGTCTTTGTACATTAAGTTCTTACTAAATCCTTTGAGTAATGGGCAGGATATATGGACACAGCATCAGTTATTAAATGTCTCTTGACAAGCTCAACTATTTTGCTCCTAGTTTCCAAAGTCCTCAAACACAAGATGATAGTATTAACACAAAGTAACATTAGGTCTGAGTATCATATCAACAGGTCAGTTGTAAAGCAAAAACTACTGCCTTTACATTTTTAGGTTAATTAATGGTAAAAGAAAAAAATTGACACCTCTGTTACACAAAGTAATTTTATCATCTTAACTACTTCTCTATGATGACATGGATCATGCTGAGATTTTAGTAAAATTCTGTTTTTCTTTTCACTAAAATGTTTGTCTTCTGATAGTGAGGGATATCTACACATACAGCTCTAGGTTAATCTAGTAGCTAGAGAAGTATTACAGGAAATCTAAATGAACAAACTGACTGCTCTTTTTATCAACACCATTTAAAGATCCCAGAGAAGTATGTGATGAGGCAATAGGGAGAATAAGTTTTTTGTTTTTTTGTTTTTTTGGTTTTCTTTTTTTTGAGAAGGAGTCTTGCTCTGTCCCCCAGGCTGAGTGCAGTAGCACGATTTCAGCTCCACCTCCTGGGTTCAAGAGATTCTTCTGCCTCAGCCTCCCAAGTAGCTGGGATTATAGGCATGTACCACCACACCCAGATAATTTTTGTATTTTTAGTACAGAGTTTCACCACATGTTGGCCAGGCTGGTCTCAAACTTTTGACCTCAGGATCTTCCCGCCTTGTGCTCCCGTAATGCTGGGATTACAGGTGTGAGCCACCAGGCCCAACTGAGAATAAGTTGTTCTAAGAAATGATTAGGACATTTATACTTAAGACATTCCTATCTTATAAAAGGGAAAAGCGAGTCTCCTGCACGGAGGGGGAAAAATATCTACCACTGACACCATGTGTGTCCTATTAAAGTTGTTTTTATTTTGGAGTGTTATAAAAAATGTTTTATATATTTTATATTACCATAAGAGTAGCGTACTGCATAGAACTTTGGGTCTTCAGTGGCATATGTAGTTGAGAAATTCTTTTTACAAGTACCCATAAAAGAGACTAGTACGTGCTGCCCCAGACTACATTGAAATGGGGCTGGCAGAGATTCCAGATGGGAAGCTGTAGAGAACAGCACAAAGGTGTGTCTTCCTCCACTAGAGTTCACTCACTCCCGGCCCCCAAGGCAAGCAAGGCTGGCACTCGGATTGTCTCAAAATGAAACCGAGAAAAGAAGTTGTCTCATATCCACCCCCTCATCCTCCATGTTCTGAGTGTTTTGCACCCCTTTATATTTATGTCTATGTCCATGTCTATGCCCAAGACTGAATCTAATTTGGAGACCCCTTTTCTGCCCCCCTCATTTCCTCAGACCCTTACCCTCCAATATGTGAAAATTAGTCAATCTGGAAGAAATCGTTCCTTGAAAAGAAAAACTACCACCACCATCACCAGGTGCCAGTGGTTATCCTCTGCCTACTTTCAGGAAACAAGTAAAAATATTTCAAAAAGTGAGGGTGGGCTGGGGAGAGGAAGGGGATTCCTCTTAAGATTCTGTTCAGACCCCTGACGCAGGAATTTCAGACACTTTAGCTCCTTAAAGGAATGTTTGGAGGCAAGTGGATCTTTGTTTAACACCAACTTAATAATTATACACTAACATTTTCAAAGTGGCTACTTATGGGTTACCCTCCCAGTTTATAATCACTTAAAACACACACACACATATTATGATTAGCTTCCATGCAGCCGGAGTACCTGGAAAATAGTATAACTTGCTTAATTTAAAATGACTAACACAAATCATTGATTTCTCAGACAGACATTATAACACTTTTAGCATAGCAAACAGAAAGACAATAAGAATTTCCTTTTAGATGCTCTCTTCTTCACATAAAAATTTTAATATCGACATTCTTGACAAACTCTAAAAGAAAAGAGGTTCTCTTATCTCCTCTCTT
Source organism: Pan troglodytes (assembly GCF_028858775.2). NCBI lineage: Eukaryota > Metazoa > Chordata > Mammalia > Primates > Hominidae > Pan > Pan troglodytes. The sequence continues at coordinate 118,191,392 of NC_072405.2, forward strand.
CCAAACTACTCTTTAGGGTGACATGTATAAAGCAGACCACATAAATTGTGACTCAAATGTAAACAAAATGTAGAGAAATAAAGAACATATGTCCATCGCATATTTTCTTGACCCTGTCCCATTGAAAAATATGCTTATTTCCTGCTCTGGGGTTAATCTATCACAATCTACAACCATCTTTAGTTATATTACCTAATACGTAGTCCACATGTTGCTGTCAGTTTATACACACACGAAAAAACATAGGTTTGGAGAAGTCTTACTACTACTACCTTTTTAAAAGTAGATTTTTGCAGAGATCAAGGTTCTAAGTAGGTAATACTTTGTTTTGTTTCCTACCAAGAACCACTTTTGAAGAAAGAAAGAATACCCTAAAATTAAAATAGTATACAGTAGCAGATTTCATACTTAAATTTAGAACAGTACTAAGAAAATGTGACTGGAGTTTAAAGAACTGCTGTGTGGTTACTAAAAACTGCACTATCGTGAGTTGAGGCAGCTGTGAGCAAAAGAGGCAGAAAGCTATCCCAGCATATGACAAAGCATCACCTTAATTACTTTAAGAGTCCGATAGTTGAAATGTGTCAGAAGGAAAAAAACATGCCGGGCACAGAGCCTTCTGATGTGGAGATGGGGATCAGGTTGCCCAGGGCTTCTGTGTAGGCCAAGGAGCAAAGGTCAAAGATGAATGTTGGATGTGGCTCCACACAAGTCAGTCTCCTCTAGAGGGCTGGCTTTGAAAGATTAGGGATGGCAACTACAATCTTGAAGCCACATTTCCCCCCACTACCAACCAAGGACCAATGACTCTAAAGGAGAGTAGGGCCTTCACAGGGAAAGCTGAATCAAAACAAGGCCAGTGGCTCAACACTTTGGCCCTTATGCAATGACCATTGGGATATGTTTCACCAGTGATTCCAAATTGGAAGGGATGGCGATGGCAGGGTTGTTTAAAAGCATTTGTAGAGCAAAAGTAAAATGATATTTCTGCATAGAGGGAGAAATGGTTAAAAGTTGGGAAGTTTAATGTTGGACAGCCATGGCTTTATCTTTGGTCTTTATCATAAAGACCAAGGAAAAAGCACAGGAAAACAGGTTTCCTAAGCAGCAGGATGATGGTCCTACTCTCGGCTCTACCACTAGTAACTTGTTAGGTATCACTTTGGACCAGTCAGAGCCTCCATGGAGCTCAGTTCTTTCCTCTTCCCTAAAATACGGCAGGAGAATCAAGGATGCTCCAAAAAAAAATTCCCTTAAAGCTTCAAAGTATATCCCTCATTTAGATCTCTGATCAAATGTAACTTCCTCAATTTTCCTGATCACTCTACATAACATAGTATACCCTGACCCATTCACTAGCTCCCTGTCCTACTTGTCTCCACAGCCCTTGTCTTCACATGAGATTATGTACCATCACCCACTTCTTTATTGCAGCTATTCCTGCTAGAAAAAGCTCTCTAAGGACTCTTTGAGCAATCCCATGCCTAGACTTATGATTGGCACATAGCAGTGCTCAACAAGTATCTGATGAAATAAATTAACAAAATGAGTTATGATGGGGCTTGACAAAGAAAGCAGGGAGTCCCACACAGATAGGACAGAATATTTCAGATTGAGATCATGATGTTGGTCAATCCTCCTGTGAAAGAATAGAAGACCACAGCCACCTACAGACGACATTTTGTCTTGTACATGAACATCCTCCAACATAATACCTTAGCAATCACAAATTTGTTCTTCCATGTGTCATTTAAATATATGACAAAAAGCATGTTTATACTTTTGTATTAAGATATTCCCTAATGTACAACATGGCCCAGACTTGAAATTCTTTCCACTTAAAGCTTCAGGTTATATATTCATAAATTGGTCCCAACATGATTTTCTTAATTAGTATACTCAGGGAGAGGGCAAAGGGAGTGGAGACAGTTATATCTGCAATGGGTACAGCTTTCATTTTGAAGTCATTCACTCTTTTTTTCACTTGTTTCCTATACTCAGTGTTCAATATTTTTTCCTTTCATTGTCCATCTTTTATTTATTTATTTATTTATTTATTTATTTATTTATTTATTTATTTATTTTGAGACGGAGTCTTGCTCTGTCACCAGGCTGGAGTGCAGTGGCACGATCTTGGCTCAATGCAACTTCCACCTCCTGGGTTCAAGCCACTCTCCTGCCTCAGCCTCCTGAGTACCTGGGACTACAGGCACCCACCACCATGCCCAGCTAATTTTTGTATTTTTAGTAGAGGCGGGGTTTCACCATGTTGGCCAGGATGGTCTCGATCTCTTGACCTCTTGATCTGCCTGTCTTGGCCTCCCAAAATGCTGGGATTACAGGCGTGAGCCATTGCGCCTGGCCTCTCTTTTTTCCACGGTCTTTTATGCACCCTTTTCTCTTCTGTCATTCGCCATAAATCAGTCTGCTATATTGGTAGCTAAGTCACAGGTCATGTACAGATTTAAAAAGAATCTTGGTTAGTCTTTGAAGGACCAAGCAGAGTCCTCCCTGAAGTAGGAAGCTGAAAGCTGCTGGATGTGGAAGGCTTGGCAAATGCAGGGGGCAGCTACTGGGAAAGTGTTCAGATCCTTCATTGTGAAACTACGCTCCTGGCCTTCCAAGTCTCTTCCTCACCTTCATATGACAGCCACAGAACTTGCCTGCAACTTTTGGCAATTAATCCTAGAATCATCAGATTTTAGAACAGAACAGGACCTCAGAGATCACCTATCCCCCCCTAAATCCTCAATTTTACACATGAGGAAATGGAGGCCAAGAGAGGTTAAGTGACTTGTCAGGGCTCACTGAATTAACAAGTTGACACGATGTAGGGACCCAGATAACTCCAGACCAGGACCCTGAAGAATGATTGTTGGAAAAGCCCAAGAAACCTTACAGGTTATGCTATCAAAAATGAAAAAACAAGACAACTGATCTAAAGGAAAAGTTTGGGAATGAAGACTGAGTATTTCAAGTGTAAATTGATCTACTAAAGATATTTCCAGATATTATTTGATTTTTTTTTTTAAAAAAGAAAGCAAATAAGCATATAACAGTTAAGGAAAAACTAGGCTAAGCATTACACTGTTTTTTAAAAAAAAACTCTTAAAGCCATTTATGTTTTCATATTTAATAGTTTTCAATGTAATATCTTATATGCATAGTGATGACTATAGCATTACACTGACCTCTAACTTATGCCTTTCAGTAATCAGAAGCAGCTGATTTTAATGTGCTGCTGCTTTAGTGTGAAGGAGCTTAAGGCTGCGTTTGTGTGCAATCAGGTTAAGATTGGCTTCAACAGGAGAAAAATCCATACATATGTTGCAAAGATCTTAAAAATGCCTGTATTCCCAACCTGATTACGACTTACATTTTTGCATGGTTTGTCAAAGCAGATCACTGAAATCAAATCAAGATGTAAAAAGGGATAAAGTGGCTTTCTTCTCCATTCTTCCACTAGTCGCCATGACCTATTGAAGAAAGGAACTTTTCTCTCTCTCACCTGAGGCAAGGTAGGATACTCCCCTGGAAGTTACGCCAATTTTTATCAATCGGTGCTCAAGTTACAAAGCTAATTTTGTAGTTTTCATTTCCTACATTTTTAAATATAAGTAACCTTATTACAGAATAATTTGCCATTTCTCTCAACAATTATATTTAGTTTCCTTTCAATAAAATAGTAAAAAATGATATAACTTTGAAAACCTATTTAAAGGTTATATAAAATTGATTTTATTAAACTGAAAATGTAGACACAAGAATTAGAGCTATAGCTAGTCTTTCCTAATAAGTAAAACTTGGTAAAACTTCAGTAAGAATTAAATCAGTCTGTTACTGGCTTGTCAAAAAGAGAATATTAGCAGATGATACATAAGCATTTGTTTTGGCGTAACTTAAATTGCTGACAGTATCAAGTTGTATTCAACTAAGACAGTATGTTGTTGTTGATAACATAAAAATACAAATGCAATAAATATTATGGTTAACAATCTAGCTGTAATCTAGAAAATTCTCAAGCCAGACTGTGGCTACGTCAAAATAAAGAGTTTTGGAGGGGAGGGAAATGTGTTGCCTCTTGTTACACATGAGCATGTTTGTTATAGGAGCATTTTCAGTTTAATTTTTGCTATTAATGTAAACCACAATTGGGGGACCACATTGCTGGAAGAGGAATGGGGGAGGGGCTAGTTATGTAAACAATATACAACAAAGAAAGTCTTTATTTCCAATACCTGAATACATCAAGTTTGTTTTTAGGGAGAAGGTTGCAGGTTAAATGCTCTCAGCTATCCAAGAAGCGGCTTATTAGTTTTGTAAGAAAACATTTTCTTATATTTTGACTGAAAAATACCTAGTTTAAGTGAACAAAACCATCCTTGTTAGTGAAAAGCAGACCTAAAAAAACTTTGTTTCAAAGATTCAGTAAGGAAAAGCAAAACTAATTCAAGAGGAAAAGCTGCTTTCCTAATAGTAGCTTCTGAATCTGGATCTACTAGTTCTCAAAGGCCGACTGGAGTCTTCGAGTCTTAAAAGTATTGTCTTTCTCCATGGATCATAGACATTCTCTATGAGGCAGCATAACATGGATATAAACCTGTTTTAAGCAGTTATATATTCTCTTTCTGGGCTATGGTCATAAAGCTGAAAAGCTATGCACCCACAGAAACAATGAAGGCAAACAAAAGTTATGATTCTTTTACAGAGCAGTTTTCCAAACACAACTTTCTTTTTTGCTCTTCTATTTTGAGCGAATGACATCGTAGCATCCGCTAGTGATAAAATAAATGTAACCCAGTGATTACTGCTTTAGGGACAGCACAGTGACAGGGCTCAGACCCACATTTCAACTTACTGATTCTGCATCGGCCAGCCACCTCAGCTATGTGCTCTTCCAATTTCTAAATGGGCCTAATCCTGTTATTACAGAATAATTACTGCAAATCAGCACAATTACTACAAAGATTTGAATAAACACACACATACCAGTAGCTGTTTTCTACAAATTATTATCAAAACAAAGAGAAACGGCTAATTGTGGTAACATTAAGACAATGTTTATTCCTCCCAGTGTTTGGGCAAGTTTATTTTAAGTTGTCATCTTCAACTAGTAACGATGCAGATGATTTTACAGACTCCATAAACCTTTCTAATCTAAACTCTTCTCAACTGAAAGTTGGCCGCTTCCCTCAGAGCAACATCTGCGAAGGCCTGATTTCGTAAGAACCCGCTTTTATGGTACATTTGCCAAAAAAGCCACCAAAACACATTTAGAAATCTCATTTTAGAAAGCTCATTACTAAGGTACTCTCCTAAGTTATGTTTAAGGTATTATGAAAGTAATAAAATATGCACTTCATATTTTTCACAACTGAAGCATTTGTTTTTAAATAAGTACAACAAAACTTTATCCCCTCACCAATATTATTGGGTTTCCTTCAAAGATAAATACTTATTTTTGGAAGGGAAGGTGGTTAGGAAGCGGGAGAATTCAGGAAGCACACAGCACACAGTAGTGATTATATCCACACCTACCTCCTGGACAATGCCTCATTGTCATCTTGCATCTCCTGGATTCAGCAATGGTTGGACACGGTATTGTGTCTTTCACTGGCTTTTTAACAATTTGCCGTGTTCTGGTTTCCAGACCCCATTTAAATCCACATGTGCGATTATTTCTGCTACAAGTTCCCCATTCGCTCCAATGACCAACTTCACATCCTTCTAGTAAAGATTTTTAGAAAAAGAAAAAAAAAACACAAGCACATAAGTTAGTATCCATTTGCTTCACTGTCATCAAATTTACAGAGCAGTGTTCCTTCACTAACCCCACCTTCAGACACCAAAAATTAAGTGGTACAGCCTTGAAGACCTATACTCACCTTTTGGGAACTTTAATTTTTTGAACCATAAGATACTTCTATCAAAACAAAGCTGTTACTTTCCATTTGTCTTAGTTCAGTTTTTGAAGGATGCTATTGGTCAGTTCTGTTTTTTCCTTCAGCTTTTAAGTTCAGGAATACATGTGCAGGATGTGCAGGTTTGTTCCATAGGTAAACATGTGCCATGGTGGTTTGCTGCACAGATCAACCCATCACCCAGGTATTAAGCCCAGCATCCATTATCTATTCTTCCTGATGCTCTCCCTCCCTGCATTGCCCCCATTCTGACAGGACCTAGTGTGTGTTGTTTCCCGCCATGTGCCCCTGTGTTCCCATCATTCAGCTCCCACTTATAAGTGAGAATGTGCGGTGTTTGGTTTTCTGTTCCTGCACTAGTTTGCTGAGCATAATGGCTTCCAGTTCCATCCATGTCCCTCCAGAGGACTTGATCTCGTTCTTTTTTATGGCTGCATAGGATTTGATGGTATATATGTACCACATTTTCTTTATGCAGTCTATCAGTGATGAACATTTAGATTGATCCCGTGTCTTTGCTATTATGAATAGTTCTAATGACACTAAAATGTGTAATTTTTAAGAGAGTCAACAGCTAAAACCTAAAGTAGAAGACACTATTTCCTGTCATAACAGAAGACAAAATTTTACAGGCTAGTTCTAAATTTGCCTCCACCAAACCCACAAATGTGTTTTAGTTGGGAAGCACTTGGTGAAAAAGATGTGGAGCTTGCTTTGCATTTTCTGATTTTTTCTGTTCTTTCAACAGGTTTCTGGAGACCACAGTTCTTATTCTCCACATTGGCGTTGTACATTACTACAGTTTGAAAAGTAAACAAATGTGATCAGTCATTTGAAAATGTATGTTTTTACTACATACGTAAAAACTTTAGCATGTCCTATGTTAAGTCCACATAGTGGAAAATAGGCTACCCCCCAACTCCCAGGGGAGGGAGAGGAGGAAATAAAAGGATAAGGGTATACAAAGCTAAAACTCCTCATCAACTTCACCGTTAAAACTCCTCTTCATGCTAGTGGATGAGGGCTCAGGTCCAGAGTCTGCATACAATTAATATTTCCATCTTCTAGACATCAGTGGGTATCACAGCTGCTTCTTAGACTTTTCAAAGACATTTAAGATTTTTTATTCAGGGAATGCATAAGACTCTATTTATAATATGCTTATAGTTAAGGATTTCAGCGTTTCCACTAAACATGTGTAATGTGTGTGTCCTGCCTCTCAAAAGCAAATTCAACATTCTGAATATGTTCTTCTAGTGACTTTCTTATTTTAATAGTGGTGCCTATAAAATGTATTAACTCACACATAAGTAGAAACATAAATGCACATATTTCTTCAAAAACCACTTGTTTAAATGTCTTCTTCGCAAGCTCTCAAATACACAATTACAGACTACTTCAGCAATATTTTCATAGAAAAATGTCAACTTTTCTTCTAAGTCTCCATTTTAAGGGAAGTAAAGTCTAATACATAGCTGTGTTGTATATCATATCAGATATATAACATCAAATGAAATTCTGGGGAGGGGGCATGACAATACATCCATGATTAGATTAAGAGATTCATCATAATGTAGCCACTGACAGATCTTTACCTTTCAAACGGTGGTATAAGAATGCCAAGGTATTTTACCAACACTCAGAAGATATAAAATTTATAAAATGTGTTACTATTTTCACAAATAGTATATATATCAAATTATGCATTCCAGGTATATAAATTTAGCAATTGTTTTAATGCATTTGTAACATATAATCAACAAAATATGGCACAAAGAATTTCTTTTCAAGTTTTTTTTTTTAAACAAACAGCTAAGCAAGCAGTTCTGTAATAGCCACACATAGCAGGAGCAATAGAGTAGCTAGCTGATGTGGTAGTGCTTAAAACTTCTCTTCTGAACAAAATGTTTTTCTCTAACAGTTACTAATAATCTATTAAGAAATTGATGTATTACACACGGATGATTAAAAAAAAACCTTGTTAGCACTTAAGTAGATTAACCTAGCAAATGCACAACTAGCAAATTTTACAGCAAGATATGAGACTATCCAATTGTCATGATGCTTAAAGTCAGCAAAGAACTTAATTTTCAGTTCTACTGAACAAGAGAACCAATTTGTTTCTTAGTTTAAATATATCCAGCATGCATATTTTTAAGAAACAAGTGTTAAAATAAAAGTTGCAGATTGAGAGTTACATTAAAAACTACTCACCCACACATTCCATGGTTTCTTCTAATGGTGCAAAACCATCTGGACATTCATCAAAGCAACGGCCTCTATGCAAATAAAAGCCTACTTTGCACTTGGTACAAAAGTCTTTGCTAAAGCAAGAATCACAGTTTTCTATTCTGCATCCTAAAAACAATTTTAAAGAGAAAAAAGAAAATTTCAGTCAAAGAAATTTACTTGTTTTACAAATAAAATTTTTGTAAACTCACAAGTTAGCCCATTTGAAATTCTCATCATCAGAGAAATATTGTTTAACTCATTTGTTTCCTAGCGCCATCTCATTCTAAGTCATCCCTGTCTCTTTCAACAGCTTACTACATCAAGAATCCAAGAGAGAATGCCAGCCCCGGGTCCCAGGCACCATGAGAACTTTTGGACATGCTGGTAATCTCCAGATGGGATTAAAACAAAAAATTCAAAAGACAAAGAAAACAATCCCTCTACAAATTACTTGCTGCCAGTATTGAAATCTGTCCTGCCCTCAAAAGGCCTACAATGGGAACACTGTAATAAGTGTTTGTGTATAGTAAATGAGTTAAGAATTTTAATTTTTAAAATGTTTTAAAATGCATGGTCTATTTTACAGGGCACTGGTCAATGCTAGCACCTACATTCATCAGAGGGTGACCTGGGTGGGGCGTGGGGGTGGAAGTTTAGGTCATTTTGTTGAAAACCTACAATGTATCAAAGGCTTTACATATATTTCCACTGAATCTTCACAATAATCCTACAGCTGGGCAGTAGAAACTCCATTTTGCAAATAAGAAACCTGGGACTAACAGAGTAACAGCTGAATTGGTTCTGAAAGCCACCAAAACCATCTGCCTTTTAAATCCATTCTCTTTCTCTCTATAACTTGCTCACTGCAGTCCACTAGGAGTTTGTGAAACAGATGTGCTTTCAGGTCTGTTACATCTGGGTGTGAATACCAAGCTCTGCCCTTACCAGCTCTGTAACTTTAGACAACTGTATGCCTCTCTGAGCCTCTATTGCCTCCTGTATTAAACAGGGGCATCACTGACCTTACAAAACTATTGTAAGGTTTTGTAATAATATATGTAAATTGATAGGCTCATAATAGGTAGTCTGCAGATAGAAGCCGCAGTGAATTAGAAACATGTATTTTTCCACTAAACCACATACATTACAATAAGGTATAAAAAGAAGCAATAATTTATAAGCTTGTATTCTAGATCACATTCCCTGGTAGGCCAGAACATCTGGGCCAGAAATCCTTGGCATGCACAGGTGAAAATAAATACACTCTTAACTACTCTTCAAGGAAAGTAAAGGAGAGAAGTTTGCAGGACCGGTAAATTCCAAGGTCAAGTTTTCAACAGATTGTGGTACATTATGACTTGTAACAGTTTTAACCGACGCAATTGACAGCACGTAAAGTGCTATGAAAACTCTGTGACATCACATGTATTCATTTTACAAGGCTCCAGAACTACACTTCATGCTTTAAGGATTCAGAAAAGCTTTAAGACATATAGTTCCTATAAGCAAAGCGATAAAGGGGTAAAAAAAAAATGTAGCCAAAATGTTAAATCACTGATTTAAAGGCTACATTTAAAGGCTAAAAATAAATTTCATTAAAATAGATCACATAAGAAATAACTGTGTCTAGACCTATTAAAAATGCCAACTCTTTGCCTTTCAATTTTGAGTCTAAACAGGCTTCTTTGTATTAAATGACCACTATGAAGCAGCTAATGCAACTTCTAAAATGTTACCAAATTTATAAACAGAACACCAAATATGTGTGGGTCAAAGTCCACATACAAATCTACACTACTGCTCCTTTGGTGGGGAGGGAAATGGTGAGCACAGAACAGTTTATCACCCCATAAAAGGTTCATTTGTAGTCTTACATGCTGTAACCTATATTTTAATAAAACCATGGTCCATAGCTGGTCAATAACCTCTTAATCATGGTCAAACTACATGACCATTATGTCCACAAATTGTTAGTTTTCTTGCTATATTTTTTTAAAAAACAAGCAGCCCTTCCTGCCGTAGTTATTTTCCAAGAAATAGTAATGAGCATTCCAAAGGATAAAACAGAACTAAAGGGTGAAGAGAAAAAAAAAAAAAAAAGCTCTTCTACTTAAAGAGAAAAAGAGGACTTTACACTTCATAAATCAGCTATCATCTATGAGGTCTGACTTCTCTTTAAAATAAAGCCACACCAATAAGCTTTTTGGCCAAAAAGTTATAGCAATAAGCATTTGGAATTAATTTTACCAGGCCCTTTGCTGATCTTTATTGTTACTTGTAGCTCCCTTTCCTCATTTCATTCCATGCTCCCAATACCAGTTCATAGAATATGGAATTGCCGAAATACCTATCATGCTCTGTAAAGTCCCTGAGGACTTCTTCAGGTATAAATCATGTTGGATGAAAGCTTAATTATTTGTTCTCAAATTCAAGTAGAATATAAATATGATATGTTCAAATTGTAGAAAACTATAACCATTTAAAAGTACAAGGTGAAGTATAAGTAATGACCTGAAAAACCCATTGTTAATTTAAAAAAAAAAAAAAAAAAGACAAGTTGGCTGGGCATGGTAGCTCACATCTGTAATTCCAACACTTTGGGAGGCCAAGGCAATGCATCACTTGAGCTCAGGAGTTCAAGTTCAGCCTAGGCAACATGGTAAAACCCCATCTCTAAGAAATTAGCTGGGCATGGTGGTATGTGCCTGTTGGTCCCAGCTACCTGGGGGCTGAAGCAGGAGGATCACTTGAGCCCAGAAAGTCAAGGCTGCAGTGAGCTGTGTTTGCGCCACTGCACTCTAGCTTAGGCAATGAAGTGAGACTTGTCTCAAAAAAAAAAAAAAAGGCAGGTTGCAAGATATATATAGTATGACATAATAAAACTACGTATGTGTGCGTGTGTTCATGGGTATGAAGTAGCTTACGGAAGTTAATTTGGGGAGGGGAGAGTAGAATTTTGAAATATGTTATTTTTCTGAATCATATCCTTTATAATTACATTTATGTAATTAAAGTATCATAGAAAAGGTTATTACAATATGTATTTGTGACCTACTTAAGTTTACTCAAAAAAGTGCCACTTCATTAACATTGTAAAATTAAGCTCTTTTGATGTTAACAGGCAAGAATAAAGGCATCTATCCAATCTAAAACTTTTTCATATTTGAGTGCATGAATTATACACCTGATTTAATAATGTTGAACCTGCTATAACCTTCAACATACACCTTCATTTAGCCATCTCCGTATCCTTTGTTTTCACATGTTCAATAGTGTTGCTTTTCCTTCACTCAAATTGTAAGGGGAAAAAACTAAATAAAATATTGTCTGTGTAATAAAGCATTGTTTTAAAAGCTTTGATCAGTGCCAAGTCCTAGCACCTGAAGCTATGCTGGCCATCCTGGCCTCATTTGCTCTTTGCCACTGCATAAAACCAGTGCAGGTGGCCCATGCATTCAGCAGCCTGCACTGACAGAGCTCATCTGCATACAAACACCTACAAACCCAATATTTTTTGTTCATTCATTCATTCATTCATTCATTCATTCATTTAGACAGAATTTCGCTCTTGTTGCCCAGGAGTGCAATGGCACAATCTCGGCTCACTGCGACCTCTGCCTCCCGGGTTCAAGTGATTCTCCTGCCTCAGCGTCCCAGTAGCTGGGATTACAGGCATCATGCACCACCATGCCCAGCTAATTTTGTATTTTTAGTAGAGATGGGGTTTCACCATGTTGGTCAGGCTGGTCTCAAAGTCCCGACCTCAGGTGATCCACCCGCCTCGGCCTCCCAAAGTGTGTGAGCCACCATGCCTGGCCAAACCCAATATTTTTGAAAGCAAGCAGCACCACAAGCCACCTAATCCAGGAGGTCTCCTACTTGATGTGCTTCACAGCCCTTGATGACCTTTCCTCAGCAGCTCCAGATCCAACTACAACCCCCTGCTCTGTTCAGCCATTTCTCCAGGAGGTAACTCTTCTGCTTTGCGGGGGGTGGGGGGAACTCCTGTGCAGTCTCATAGTCCTATATTTTCTCCCCCAGCTTGTAGCCATTTTCCAAAAACTATTTAAGCATTTTACCCTTCATTGGGATTCATATCAACTCTATTAACTCATTTTTATATGAAAGTAAAACATTCTCATTATAAGTAAAAACTCAAAGCAGTACAGAAGTTTTACAGGAAAAAATAGAAATCCTTTTTCTCACCTGAATGGCACATTAGGCCTACTCCCCAGAAATAGCCACTGTGTTAACAGTTTCTTCCATACACTTTAGAAAACCTCTATGTAAATCTTATAAATGAGTTAGTCACCATTAAAACACCAGTAGGATCATACAATAGATTGTTAAACCTTAGAAAACTGTATGCTACATAATAGGTATATTAAAATTTACTAAACATAGGACTTTTCTATAAAAATATGGGTTTTAAGTCCTCGTTCAAATAAAAGACCCTAGTTCAGCCAACTTACATGCTTCTAAATTACAGTGCCTCCTCAAAAATGTAACCCACCGAATGAGGACTGCCAATATTGGTTTAGGTAAAATTACTGTCCAAGTGAAACTGCATCCAAATACAGTCTGATGGGGCTGTCATTTGGCAAGAAGGGCTTACCCTTGGCCAAGAAACAGAAAAATAGGCTGAGTACCCTCTCTCCTATCCTCTTACAGTACCCCGTACGGGCTCTAATATAACATTTTTCAAATCACACTGTAGTCCAGCTCAACAGTTCATTCTCAACATTCTCCAGGAACCTAGTATATGCCAGACCCTAAGAACCTAAACCCATTCCCTATCCTGGAGGTGCTAAGCCAGAGGGGTCCACGTGGCACTAACAGAGCATCACAATGTAACAGGAGATATTAGAGGGATGTCTTAGGTACATTAGAGACAGAAAAGGGACCCATTTCTGTCCTGCCATTCAAGTTTTTTTTTTTTCCAATCTGTGAATTCCCCATTCCTGACACAGTATTGGAAACATGGTGGAGTTTTAATGCTTGCTAAGTAAATGAACATGAATGCCATTCAAAAATTCAATTTCTGTAATATTTGCATGCTTAGTGAGAGATTGATTGCACATGCACTGTAAGTATTTCTAATATTAAAAAGCCATACTTGTTGTAAAGAACTGCAAATCATATGGAAGAACCAACAGTTAAACACCTGAAAACAATTATACTGGAGAATGTAACTATCAAAGGAAGGCAGGTGATGTGTGCTATAAGTTGGAACTTCAGATGAGCAAGTTTTAGGGAGACAAGAAGAAGCAGAGTCCTGGCAAGGGTGGCTGCCCTCATCATGAGGCAATAGAGAAAATCCATATGGCAAGTGACGGGTCCAGTGAGGAGTGGCTTGGAGGAAAAGGAGGTTAGGCTATGGGATGGTTACTTGGGTTTAGAAGCTTTGGGTGGGGATTATAAATTATTCATACTTTGAGTGGCTTTAAGTATTTAAGTAATAATTAGTATTAATAAAAATGAAGCTCAGTTCAAGATTAGGGGTTTGGTCTGACTAGCAGTGAGTAGTCCCTGTAGATTCTGGCCATGAGCATAACATCACCATGTTTCCTCATTGAGACAGGTAACAGTCCCTATGGGCCAACCATCCTGACAGGTACATAGAAGCACAGATGAGAAAACAAGGTCCTTACACCTCAGGATCTTCAGTCCACTGAGGGGAAAGCTCTACAGAGAGGCAATTAGGGAATAAATGACTACTCTAAGCTCGACGTAAAGACACAGCGAGCTGGAGAGTGAACGTTTTCAGAAAGTTAACCTTCCTGAAAGCAGAAGACAGTAGAGGTCAGGAAAACCATTGGTAGGCTCAACACTCCGGGGAGAGGAGTTATAATGAATCCATAAAAGTGATAAACCAAGTGGAAGAGAAGATGGAAAACTGAGAGAAGCCAAAGATCACGCAACTATCCTCTCTTCCTTCGGTCTCAACAGTGCTTTCAGGGCACTTGGCAAATGAACAGAGTTCCTTTTGTTTCTCTTCCCAGCTAAATTAAGATGACAAGAATCATCTCTTAATTGAATATCTCAGCATGGTCAATCAGATAAATGAGAAAAGTAAATCCTTAAAAGCAGAGAAACATCAACCTTTGTTAATTCTAGCTGTCAAAATGTAATTATATATATTACAATCAATTATTGGAGAAAGGGAAGAAGTCAATAAAGTAGAAGGAACCTCAAACACCCCTGGGAATCTATGTTCTCTTATTTCTTCACGCCCATCAGGGCTGTGGACTTCAGACTGCCTTAGCACACCATGAAAATCCAATTGCTTGTTGCTCCAACTGCTCTTATTTTAAACTAGCATCTCTGTTCAGAATGTGGCAGTCAATGACAAAAACAGGGCATTTATTTAGTCCCCACATAGTAGATGAAAGGATCAAAGAACATCAAGCCAACCTCTAGAAACCTCTAGAGATTTCTCTGCCCACTGCGTGCTAAAATATGAATAGAAATTAAAGGCACAGTTTGTTCCCAAAACATTCAAAATTAGACTTTCAGCAAATTTTCACATGGAAAGCACTAGACTATGGAACTTAATATAAGGTTTTTAAAAATTAGTTTTAGGCTTATCTAATAATTTCAAGTACTATTTAACATTTCCTCTCAAAATTTGCAATGGGGTTATAAATATCCCTAAGTTTTAAGCTTTATGTTATCAAAATCATGCATTTCTAATATGTACCATTACAGTAATTCCACTAGACTATGTATTGATAAAAATTATTATACCTAAAAGCTAAAATTACATTTTTTTGTAATACAGTCAAGTAACACGCAGCTCGTTAGAACTTCATTATATTTCAACCTAAATAAAAGATGAATCCAGAAGTTTCAGGACTCAATGTTTTATATTTACAGTTAAACTATTTGAATGATGACACAGAGAACCAGCATTACTAAATTAACAGAAGATACAGGGTTAAAGTCTGTTTATAACCCAGTAGAATGAGTTTAAATCAAGATTGCCTTAATTAGTTAGGATAGTTGGTATAGGATAAAATTCAACTATGTCAAATGCAGAACAGGACACTTAGAATAAGAGCAAGGGGCAGGAAATAAGAACTATGTGGAGAATATAGTGGCCACTCAAATAGTACAGTGGTTAGCAGATCTGAGGTTAGAATCTTGGGCCACTTACTATTGTGTGACTGTGGTCAAGTCAGTGAAGCTCTCTTTGTCTTAATGTCCTCATGTATTTTTTTAAAGGTATTATCAGTCTCTATCTTACAGGCTTTTTGAGAGGATTCAGAGGCTTAATCAGTGCAAAGATCTCAGCACAGTACCTGCTGTGTAATTAGTTATTAAAAGTGAGCTTTTATAAGTATAAAAATTTACTACCAATGTGATCCAGCAATCCCACTGCTGAGTATATATCCAAAAGAGGGGAAATCAATATATCAAAGAGATATCTTCACTTTCATGTTTATTGCAGCACTATTTATAATAGCCAAGATATGGAATTAACCTGAGTGCCCACCAATGGATGAAAGGATAAAGAAAATATTTTATGTATATACACACAATAGAATGTTATTCAGCTATAAAACTAGAATGAAATCCTGTCATTTCCACTGCATGGATGGAACTGGGGGACATTATGTTAAGTGAAATAAGCCAGGCACAGAAAGACAAATATCAAATATTTTCATTCACCTGTGGGAGCTAAAAAAGTAGATCTCATGGAGATAGAGAGTAGAATGGTGGTTACCAGAGACTGAGAACGGAAGGGGATGAAGAGAAGTTAGTGAAGGGCTACAATCATATAGTTAGATGGAAGGAATAAGTTCTAGTATTCAATAGTACAGTAGGAAAAACTATAGTTAGTAATCATTTATTATATATTTCAAAATAGAAGAATTGTAATGTTCCCAACACAAAAAAATAAATGTTTGAGGTGATGGATATCCTAATTACTCTGATTTATTCATTTCACATGGTATACAGATATCAAAATATCACATGTACTCCTAAAAATACATACAACTATTAAATATAAATAATAAAATACATTTTAATCTAACAACTAGGACAAAAGGATTGCAGCCCAAGATGGTGAATGGAAGGAAGCTCAAATAGGATACTCCACATGGAAAAAATAGATATAATTTTAATAAACTGTATATATGTAGTTTTAATAAATAAATATATATATATATGCACTACTCAAAGGGCATTACCCAATAAAGGGCATTACCCACTGTCTAGAGTACACTTAGTGGCTTTACCCTTGTTTAGGTCACACAGCTTAACAAACTGATCACAATCATTTGTTGGGCACCTACATGGAAAATCATCTGCTTTGAACATTAGGAACCAGGAGTTAGGAAACCAAGATCTAAAGGCAATTTTGACCTGGGGTGTGGGGACAGATGGTAGAAATCACATTCTCTTTGTGCCCTACTCCCTTAACCATCAGATAAAAAGGGGGAAATACCTGACTTACCTATATCATACAGTAAAATCCTGACCTAGGCTGTGATTTAAATCCTCAAGTTCCAATTAGGCAGAATGAATTTCTATCTAGAAATTTACATACTGTTTTTCAGATAGCTATAGAGTTCTATCTTACATGCCATAGTATCTTTTATTTTAACTGCCGAGGACATATATGCTGTCAAAAAATGTATCACGGAAAAGTATTTAACTTGAAGTGTTGCAACAGTTCACTTTTTAAAAACTCCAAATTCAAACTTTTGCAATATGCTGCTAGTAGCTTCACTGTGATATTTGAATGTTTAAATGTTATATCTTGCCCACCCACATAGAAAAAATATGAAGAAACGTGGAGGCTTGTGTAAAATTATGTGGTCAAATAATGAGGAACTCTGAAAATACTGGCTTTATTTCTCATATATTCAAGTGATGCATATTTGAAATCATTCTCAAAACAAATGAAATTAAAATGAACACATTTGCTAAGAACGTTAAATGCTTAGAGAATTTTTTTCCCATGGTGAAGGTGTGAAACAGTGGGAGAAGGACAACTACCTCAAAATAAAATAGCAAAGGAATGTGATAGTAATGAAAAGTTTCAAAAATTGTAAACCAAATTAGTATCTCATATCAGATTTTAAATTCCTGCCATTATTAGAACTCTCAACTTGGTTACTTCTTGCGCTTTTCCTTTTTTGGTAACTTGTCACCCTTTTATATTAAGGTAGAAGTAGAGCGGTTTAATCAGCTTCAGATCTGCATCTTAGTTGGATGTTTCCAAATGTTGGAAAATGCAGATCTCTCCACCCAACTAAATGGAAAAGCATATGTAAGCTAATATATGTGTTGCCCTCCACTCAACCCCCATCCAAGGAAAACAAGAAGAATCTCTTAATCTCTTTATACTCCAAATAGGCTAGAGCAAACTTTTCCTATAATGAGCCAGATAATAAATATTTTAGGCTTTGCAGACCATACGGTATCTGTCTAAACAACTCATGTCTGTCATAACACAAAATGCAGCCATAGACAATATGTAAATGATTCAACATGGATGTTTTCCAAAAAAACTTTATGAACATTGACATTTAAAAGTTAATATCATTTTCGTGTGTCACAAAATATTGTTCTTGCATTTTTTTGTCTTAAAATCTCAATGACTTAAAAATCTGCAAGCTATTCTTAGCTTAAGGGCCCTAACAAAAAGATAGCAGTCCAAATTTTGCCCTTGGGTCATAGTTTGCTGACCCCTAGGCTAGAGAATTACTGAAATCCCTGGGGTACCTTGATAGAAAAAAGGAAAAAAAAAATAAAGAGTTTTATTTTGAAAACACCAAATGGTAGCACTGAAGCTTGGGGAGGCATAGTGATGTCTTCCATATACCATCTGGCTGTGGGCATAAGACAAATATCAGATAAGCATGAGGATGCTGGAATTCAGTTGACATGGGAATACTTTTATTTCAATATTTTTAACTTTATTCACACTGTATTGATAAATCAAGAATGACAACTCCTGATCAGTTGTCAGTGGGTCAATATTCCATTCTAGTTTAATAAGTTTTTAATTTCTTGCTTGCTGTGGCACTGACTTTTGAACGAAGTTGCTGGTTGGAAAGGAAGGAAGAGAGAAGAATTTTACGAAGCCATATGTTTGGGCTGAAACTAGCTTGACATTTATGTCCAGTCCTGTAGTTTGATATTTTTAATTGCTCTGTTTGTGAGGGTGGCTTTGTCATGTATGCCCATCTAGTTTGATGATAAAAGTAGATACAGTCTTGGTTGTACCACGCAGTGGCAGGCAACCTTTGGGCCAGTCAGTGGACTTATCAGAATGCATGTTACCTGCTTTGTAAATGAGGATATTAACTGCCTCGCAGGATTTCCAGATGCGATTAAGAAGATGCAGGTGAAAGTATTTTAAAAACTAAAGCATTAGGTGTATGTTTTATTTACATAAAAACAGCACAAGGTGGCATCCGCTTTGGAAATATAATAATAGAACGATGTTGCCTAACTTGGGTCTATGCTGAAATAATAGGCTCACTTACAAGAACTACCAAATCCACAAGAAACAAATGTAAGCTTGAAAAATACAACTACCTCTATTAAACTGAAAGTCAGGACTTTTATTTTCCAACCATTAGTACCATTACTAAAAATAAAAGTAAAATGTTTTGTAAAGAGTATCGAAAATCATATAGCCAACTTTCTCACAGAGAGAAAAATGTTTATTCTAGCTTTTAGAGTATCAGTTTGATATAATCTATCTTCCAGAACAAATTAGGAGAAAGAATGCCCTTTGAGTTTTCCATAAAGGGTAATGGAATAGAATTAAAACAGGGTTTACATCTCACAACAGGCAGCTACTGCATTGCAACTGTGGACCAGTACATTAAACAGTGCAGTGTGCAGGTGAATAACCATTACTGAAGTTGTTAATATCATCCCTGATCTGGCCTACTGAAAACTTTGATGGTTTATCCATACAGGTGCTACAGATCACAATGACAAAATTAAGATTGCTTTATTGCAGCTACAAGAGAAGACTGTGATCTTTCAAAAACACACATTTTTTCACGTCATTTCCCTATTTTAAAATGCTTCAATGGCTCACCTTCACTTGCAGAATCAAGTAAAAACCCTTGATTTTAAAATACAAGATCTTTCTTGCTAGGCATGTCTATCTACCTTCTTAGCCTCAACTCCACATGTACCTTTCACCTTAGTCATGCTCAGTTACATGTGTGAAGTTTCTTGAAAACATCCCCTGCCCTCCCAACACCCAGATACCTGTGATAGTTCTTCCCTCATGGTTTTACCACTCTGTCCACCATAATCCTCCTATTAAATGTAGAAAACAGAGCCTGTCTTACGCTAGTCTGTATTCTTAGATCCCAGCATGGGGGCCTGACATGACAGATGATGATAGATGTATCTGCTGAATTAACAAATTTAATGCTAAATTTCTATCAGTTTAGAATAAACACAGTCTTTTTTTTTTTTTTTTTTTTGAGACAGAGTCTCACTCTGTCACCCAGGATGGAGTGCAGTAGTGCAATCTTAGCTCACTGCAACCTCTGCCTCCCAGGTTCAAGTGATTCTCATGCCTCAGCCTCCCAAGTAGCTGGGATTACAGGTGCCTGCCACCATGTCTGGCTAATTTTTGTCCTTTTTGTAGAGATGGCGTTTCATCACATTGGCCAGGCAGGTCTCGAACTCCTGACCTCCAGTGATCCACCCTCCTTGGCCTCCCAAAGTGCTGGGTTATATATGTGAGCCACTGTGCCCAGTCCATTTTGTATATTTTAGTGTAATAGCATAATTCTGTAACAAACAAAAATACTTCAGATTATGCAGAGCTACATTTTCAAATTAGGCACTAAATTACTAAATATCATGTTAAAGCTTTTATGTCTCATGTTTTGCCTTTAAGAAACAAAAGGTATGCACAGTCCTTAACCATAAACCAAGCAGAAATAAGGGTGGGAGGGAGAGACTGAACATTAAACTAGACTTAGAATACACAGAAAGTCATAAGGTGATCAATACTGTAAAAAGAAACTGCCAACATCAGATATTACTCTTTTACTGAGATGTTTTCATAGACCCAACTTACTAGGATGCTATTATTCCAGAGTGTGTTACATCATTTGTCTAAGCTTACAAAGCTAGTTACTGTCAGAGCTCAAATCAGAGCCCACCATTTCTTCCAATCCAGTGTTCTTTTAGAGATAGGATTTACCATAATCCTTTCAGAAGATAAAACTGAATGTTTTGATATTTTTAATGGTATTTGAAACACTTAAACTGACCATTTATTTAAGAAAAAGCTGGCGGCCAAGCGCAGTGGCTCACGCCTATAATCCCAGCACTTTGGGAGGCTGAGGCGAGTGGATCACAAGGTCAGGAGATCGAGACCATCCTGGCTAACAAGATGAAACCTCGTCTCTACTAAAAATACAAAAAATTAGCTGGGCATGGTGGCAGGCACCTGTAGTCTCAGCTACCCAGGAGGCTGAGCCAGGAATATGGCGTGAACCCGGGAGGCAGAGTTTGCAGTGAGCCGAGATCACGCCACTGCACTCCAGCCTCGGCAACACAGCGAGACTCCATCTCAAAAAAAAAGGGGGGGGGAACTAGCCAAGGAAATTCAGATTTTTCTAATATTTGCATTTATAACTGCATAACAGTTTTGTCAGTTTTGCCTGTATTACCTGGTTTAAGGTACAGTTGACCCTTGCACAATGCAGGTTTGACCTATATCGGTCTGCTTTATGAAAGAAAAAACAATCTCAGAACTCCAAACTCACTATGCCAAAGGGAAAGTAAAGCTTGGGAACTGAGTGATACACACACAGACACACACACTCACACACACACACACACACACACACAGAACAAGCAAACAAAAAGAAAGAAAACTGCCTCCCGTTGTTCTAAAACAGCCGTAATTTCACATGCTGACTTTATCTGATGTAAAATGCAGATTTACTGAGAGTGAAACAAATGCATACTTGACTTTTTCTCCAGCCCCTGAAAGGTACAGATTCACTGAGCACTATTCAAAGCCTTGCAAGAATATAACTAC
Organism: Pan troglodytes; assembly: GCF_028858775.2. NCBI lineage: Eukaryota > Metazoa > Chordata > Mammalia > Primates > Hominidae > Pan > Pan troglodytes. Next base: position 118,212,587 of record NC_072405.2, read on the forward strand.
TTGCCTTATTGCCCATCCCTTCCTTTTTTCCCCCCATCTTCTTCTCTTCCTGTTTGCTCTTTACTCTTTAAATATTGAAGTCCTCAAAACCCTCTTTGGAAAAAGCATAAGCCGCAGATTCTACTGTAACTTGTGTTTCCTTTCTTAAATATGTCCTCAATCTTGGCAAAATAAAACTCTAAATCGATTGAGACCTGCCTCAGTCACTGGTTTACAACTCATATGAAGATTTTTCAATAAATACTGTAAGCCCTCTGTATTGGCTCATTCCACATCCTCAAACAAACATGCATTGAAAATACTGTATTTGCTGAATGGGTAACCTGCCTACAGGGGTGCCGACTTCATATCTGAATTCCGCAGGTCTAACTGTTCCAGGGTGGTCCCAGAACTGATCCTCTGCACATACCAAGGAGCAAGGACTATACAATCAAAAGAGCATTCTGGCCAGGTGCAGCGGCTTATGCCAGTAAGTCCAACACTTTGGGAGGCCGAGGCAGGAGGGTCACATGAGCCCAGGAGTTCGAGACCAGCCTGGGCTATGTGACGATACTCCATCTCTACAAAAAAAAAAAAAAAAAAAAAGAAAAAAAGAAAAAGAAAAGAAAAATTAGCCGGGCATGGTGGCACGCACCTGTAGTGCCAGCTACTCGGGAGGCTGAGAGATAGGAGGATGAGTTGAGCCTGAGAGGTCGAGGCTGCAGTGAGCTGAAATTGTGCCACTGCACTCCAGTCTGGGCAACAGAGTGAGACCTTTTCTTAACCAAAAGAAAGAAAGAGACAGAGAAAGAGAGAAAGACTTTGACACCAGTGCAATATCAGTATTCTTAGATGTCAAGGCCACTCTGCTACTGAGTAATTATGTGACTTTGGAGAAATACTTCCTTTGTAATCTTCAGTATCCACATTTGTTGAGGGAAGAGAGGTGGGAGGGAGAGAGACAGGGAGAGAGGGGAGAGGAAAAAGCAGGGAGGGGGGAAGAAGAAGAAAATATAATTAAGTCTCTTCCAGATCTATGTATATAATTTTTAATTAGTTTAAAGGAACATCTACCTGACAAAGGTCATGCAGGATTGTGAACACACACACACACACACACACACACACACACAGGTTAATCAGTGAAAGTGTTTGTTAATTGAACAAGACATACTCTCCTTTAAGAATTATTTGAAATGTACTGTTCTTTTCTTTAACCGATGCAGTAAGTTACTGCTTATCTTCATCTGAATTCAATCTACAGAATGCAAAGATTTGGTACATTGTCAATTATTTCCTATTAAATAAAAGAACCACCTGATTATCACTGTCCACACTAGCTCACTGAAACAATAACAAAGACATTGAAAAGGGCTGTCCCGTGATAAATAATGGCCTATCAGGTTGTTCCACTGTACCACCACCTTCCTAGATAATTCATATTTAGTATCTTGTGATCAAGAGATTCATTTATGTTTACATGACTTTAAATGCTAAAAGTAGTTAATAAATAGGAATGTCTTCATTAAATGTAAAAATAGTTTCAATTTACAGTTTTTCTCTTCCACAAATTTATAGTGATCTGTGGAACAAAACTGAAAAGCATTCCAGGAAACTTACAGTTCAGTAACAACAAACATAGGATGTCATCAGCCACACACACACTCTAGTATTAACTCCGCTACATACTAATTGACTTTCATTGAGCTATTTAACTTCTCTGCACCTCAGTTCACTTGCCTCTGGTAGTCATGTATCTACTGAATAACTCGTTGAAAGGACTTAGCCCCCAAAGTGCTAAATGAGTGTTTATAAGTAGTAAGCCAGGACATAGTATCCGGCACAAAAGAGCAACTAATATAGTGAGCCCTCGCTCCTACTCTTAGGGACCCCATGCCACCTGGGACATTTTAATCATTCAATTAATATGTACTGAGAACTTATGAGATGCCAAGGCCTTGACTGGCTGGCCTCAATTAAACTGTGGCCCTGGTGAGGTCACATTTTTTATATAATCTCCCAAAACTAAAATCAATTGACAAATGTGAGATTTTCTAGATATACGGTTTTATCCCAGTCATAGGTACATCCAAATATAGCCAGCTGTCTTGCAAAGATGGGATTTCTTCAGGAGAAAGCATAAAAGAACTGAGAGATTCGGCATGTAATAGTATCCAGCTGTCTTCTAATAAGTGGATAGTAGGGTGTCCACCCCATCAAGTGACGGCCAGGGTATTAACCAGCTGGTAGCCACTCCTGCCTAGTGATGTAAAGCCACTTCAGGGCAATGAGCTTTCTCCAGCTGGCAGGAGCCTGTTAACCCATGAAGTGCCTTCTGCAGACTGGGCTGTAGGAAAGGTCCCTTTCAATTTGGAAAAGAAACCAGCACAAAAGAATGCTGAAAGTGTACCACTTCAAAGTGAAGACCTACTTGTCTCACCTTCTGCCAAAGGGGAAAAAATCCTAACCCTATCCAATGATGTATTTCTTTTTTATGATGGGCAGCTGAACTGGACCAAATGATGCATTTTTTATTTTGTTTTCTCCAAGAGAAGCTGCATGGTTTAATTAAAGAAACATGGGCATTAGAGTTAGAGAGAATCCTAGATCCTATTCTCAGCTCTCCATACTGTGTGTCCTTTGGGTAGGTTTGTAAACCTCTCTGAGCTTGTCAGAGTGCAAATGTGCAATGTAAATGTTTACAAATACTATAGAGTAGAATGTAATGTTTAACTATATCATAGGGTTCTTAGGAGAGTATTAGAATGGCCATTTCTATCTGCAGTTTGAGGAGACAGGCTGGTCTGGAATGTCAAAAGGCAGTAACTTCTGGAAGCATTCATAGAACCACAGAATGTTAGAGCAATGATCTCAGTCTCTGCTAGTTTTTAGACATGAGGACACTGGGGCTCAGACTATGTAGTTCACTCATTGTTAAAGAGTAAGTTAAGGCACCTGTCCAACCTCTAACCTGGAAGCCAGTTGTGGACTGAGCAAAAAGAGAGTCTGGCTGCACAGTCCACCATGATCCCTGTTCTCCTGTCTACAAACACTCCCCTCCTCTTCCTTTCTTTTAAACTATTGCACAAAATAAAGCTTTAAAATGATTCTATTCATGTAGAAGCTATAGTTCAATCAGAACTTTATCAACAAAAAACAATAGAATAAATTAGTTCTAAGATACAAGACACAATTACAAATTAAAATGCATGTGCCAGAACACATAAAGTAGTGAAAATCTTAGAGAAGGAAGAAACATGGTATGAGAAAGTGTGGGAGGCAGAGAAAAAAGTTAGGGAAGGGGAGAGACAAGTATAGTGAAAGGCTGTCCCAAAAGCCAGCATATTCTAACACATTCTATCATGATCAGCTCATGATCAGTACAGCCCATAAACAGGTATGTGTGAATGAGAGAAGTGGGGAGAAATACACATTTCCTCATAATATCCTCATATGCTTAGAAGGTACTGAAACTTGTCTTCCATTAAATATGAAGTCTTCTATTCCATAACTAGTGACATAATTATTACACGGTAGCAGTGATTCTTAAAGTGTAGTCTTTGAGCCAGCCGGGTCAGCCACACCTGTGAACTTGTTAAAAATGCAAATTCTCGGGCTCCATCTCAGATCTACTGAATCAGAAACTCTGGCGGTGCAATCTTGCAATCTGTGTTTTAACAGGTGGTTCTGATGCACACTTTGAGAACCACTTCATTCTAATATGAAGAGGTTTCAAAGCAGTATGTGTCAACAATGAACAACTCCCATCTTTGGGAATGATGGAGATGGGATAATGATTAAAATACATAGTCAGTAGAAGAGAAAGGGTCATGACCAATAAAAAACATAGGTAAAGTTTGGGGTAGTGGGGCTGAGAGAGACAGACACCTAAGTAAAAAAACTATACAAATTTGTGTGGGGTGGTCCTATTTGCCATTCACTGTAGAGGAAAATAATTTTCCCTATATATGGCCCTCTGTTTGAAGGACTACTGGAGGTATCACATATCTTTGCCACAGGTAGATGATGTAGCAGTTTCACTCCCACCAGATTCAGGTTTAACCATATATTAGCATCCTGGTAAGCATTTAAGCATAATAAATATTCCTGGTAACATCTGTACCTGTGATCAGTATTTTTGATCAGTATTAATAGGATCGTCAGATGTGACAGGAGAGCAAGGAGATACTAGATCCTAACTGGCTTTTATCTAAAACAGACTCAGGTATCCGACTCTCCAATGCACATCTCTATGCAACTGTGTCATCTCAAGTCAACATTTCTAAACCTGAACTCCTTTTGCTATCTATCAATCAAAACCAAAATCAATAATAATATCCAATAATCCCAATAAATCAATAATAATATCCAATAAACCAGTATTTATACAATTCTTAAAAGCAGAAACCTGGCTGGGCATGGTAGCACACGCCTGTAATCCCAGCACTTTGGGAAGCCGAGGCGGGCAGATCACCCCAGGTCAGGAGTTTGAGACCAGCCTGGCCAACATGGTGAAAACCGTCTCTAATAAAAACACAAAAATTAGCCGGGCATGGTGGTGGGCATCTGTAATCCCAGCTACTTGGGAGGCCGAGGCAGGAGAATTGATTGAACCCAGGAGGCAGAGATTGCAGTGAGCCAAGATCATGCCATTGCACTCTAGCCTGGGCAACAAAAAAAGAAGAAATGGGGAAAGGATTCCCTATTTAATAAATGGTTGCTGGGAAAACTGGCTAGCCATATGCAGAAAGCTGAAACTGGATCCCTTCCTTACACCTTATACAAAAATTAATTCAAGATAGATTAAAGACTTACATGTTAGACCTAAAACCATAAAAACCCTAGAAGAAAACCTAGGCAATACCACTCAGGACATAGGCAAGGGCAAGGACTTCATGTCTAAAACACCAAAAGCAATGGCAACAAAAGCCAAAATTGACAAATGGGATCTAATTAAACTCAAGAGCTTCTGCACAGCAAAAGAAACCACCATCAGAGTGAACAGGCAACCTAAAAAATGGGAGAAAATTTTTGCAACCTACTCATCTGACAAAGGGCTAATATCCACAATCTACAATGAACTCAAACAAATTTACCAGAAAAAAAAAAAACAACCCCATCAAAAAGTGGGCAAAGGATATGAACAGAGACTTCTCAAAAGAAGACATTTATGCAGCCAAAAAACACAGGAAAAAATGCTCATCATCACTGGCCGTCAGAGAAATGCAAATCAAAACCACAATGAGATACCATCTCACACCAGTTAGAATGGCAATCATTAAAAAGTCAGGAAACAACAGGTGCTGGAGAGGATGTGGAGAAATAGGAACACTTTTACACTGTTGGTGGGACTGTAAACTAGTTCAACCATTGTGGAAGTCCGTGTGGTGATTCCTCAGGGATCTAGAACTATAAATACCATTTGACCCAGCCATCTCATTACTGGGTATATACCCAAAGGATTATAAATCACGCTGCTATAAAGACACGTGCACACGTATGTTTATTGAGGCACTATTCACAATAGCAAAGACTTGGAAACAACCCAAATGTACAACAATGATAGACTGGATTAAGAAAATGTGGCACATATACACCATGGAATACTATGCAGCCATAAAAAAGGATGAGTTCATGTCCTTTGTAGGGACATGGATGAAGCTGGAAACCATCATTCTCAGCAAACTATCACAAGGACCAAAAACCAAACACCGTGTGTTCTCACTCATAGGTGGGAATTGAACAATGAGAACACCTGGACACAGGAAGGGGAACATCACACACTGGGGACTGTTGTGGGGTAGCGGGAGGGGGGAGGGATAGCATTAGGAGATACTAATGCTAAATGACAAGTTAATGGGTGCAGCACAACATGGCACATGTATACATATGTAACAAACCTGCACGTTGTGCACATGTACCCTAAAACTTAAATAATAATTTTTTTTTAAAAGGCAGAAATCTGTGAGTCATTGAGGTCTCTTCCCTCTCTTACCCTTGTGTCCAATGAACCACCTTCTGCTGGTTCTATCTTCTAATCTCTTGAATCTGTCTCTTCCTCCCCACCTCAAGTACCACTGCCTTAGCTGAAGTCCCGGTTTCTGGCCTGGGATTACAGCAACAGCTTCCTAATTGGTCTCTGTGCCTCCTCTCTGGCTCTCTGCTCAACCTATTTCCCCTGGTGACATCAGATGATATTCTACAACAAGAGCATTATATGTCTTCCCAGCTTATGAATCCTCCATCCTCAGCTTCCAAGATTTCATTTCTCACATTTTGCATTCCAATGCTCAAGTGACTCTCTGCTATGAGTACCCTTTACCCTCTTACTCTTACTCACCCTACTCCTCTTTCAAGATAGTTTTATAACACACTCTTTGGAAAATCTGAAGTCTCACCCATCTCCAAGGGCAAGTCAGCTGTTGCCCCATGGGTTCCCTGAGCAGCCAGTGTGTCACCCTCACAGTTCTTAGCACATTCAATTCCATTCCATTTTTTTTAAATAAAAACACACATTGGCCCTGCCTAGTATATCAGCAGTAAATGTTTGCTAAATGTGTAAGCTGTATTAAGCAGCCTAAGCCATCCCCTAAATTACAGTCTTCCCCTCTCTTTCCTTATCATATAAATACCTACTAATACTGTTGGGAAAACCATGCAAGTGGCTGTTTTCACCAGGCTTCCTTAATTCCAGCACTGCCTGTATTCCAAAATTAAAGAATATTATAGGCTTCTAAAATGTAGCCCTTATTCATGTGCTGGTTTGATAAAGATTAAACCTAAAGTAAAATAACTCTAATACATGATTTAGAACATTTCTGGGTTAAGTGTAATCAGAATACAGTCCCTGAATTTGAATCCTATTACCTTTAGTTGGTCAACATCAATCACTTATCTCCAGGTCTTCTATCAGGTCTTGTCACTGGTCCTTTCACCCCTCATGCTCATGCATTTCCTCTAAACCTAGAATGCCCCTAACTCTTAACAGCCTCGCCACCCAAGTTAGATGGTGAAGGAAGGGAAGGATACACCTGAGCCCTGCAATTTTTCATGACTGTTCTAACCTAACCACTAACTTGTCCCTTCTGTGATCCCTTCTATAACTGTGCAACATACTAACCCAATTGGCCCATTGGGGTTCAGCACCACTTTATGTAATGATGCTATCTAATACTGTTGTCTAATTCTGTATTAGTTTCATATGCAACCTGATGGTCTCCAACCTAATGGTCTAAGTATCCTCCAAATGAAGACATTTGTTATTTTTAATTTTATTTCTCAGTAATCCCAAACATACTGGGGTTACATCAATATATTTGGAAGTCTGTATCTTTATAGATCTTCAAACACATTATATAGAATTTATGGTACTTAGAATAATTATATGTGTGTCCACAGTTGTCCAGATTTGGACATTTCAAACATATTTATGTTAATTTTAAATACCTAGACTTTTTTTTTCCCCAAATGCATCATTACATTACATTATTCAAGAATGACAGGCCGGGCTCAGTGGCTCATGACTGTAATCTTAGCACTTTGGGAGGCCAAGATGGGGGGATTTCCTGAGCTTAGGAGTTCGAGACTGGCCTGGGCAACATGGCAAAACTTCATCTCCATTAAAAATACAAAAAACTTAGCCAGGCATCGTGGCGTGCGCCTGTAGTCCCAGCTACTTGGGGCACTGAGGCACAAGAATTGCTTGAACCCAGGAGGCGGAGGTTACAGTGAGCTGAGACCAAACCACTGCACTCCAGCCTGGGAGACAAAGTGAGACTGTCTCAGAAAAAAGAAAGAAAGAAAGACAAGAAAACAGGTGTTTCTAAAGGCACTCAAACTTGATGACATGTAGTAATTCTTTAAAAACACCTAAATAGTGATCTTGGAGTTCACAAATTAAAAGATGATATTTAACTTTGGATTTTCTTATATGTTAAAAATTACTAGTTTTTAAAACCTGTGTCATTTCATTTGAAAAGCAAAATGTAGCAGCTCACACCCATAATCTCAACTACTTGCGAGGCTGAAGTGGGAGGATTGTTTCAGGCCAGGAGTTAGAAACCAGTCAACATGGCAAGACCTCATCTCTAAAAATATTTAAATAAATAAATAACAGCCAGGCATCTCTAATAATACATTTTTTTAAAAATTAGCTGGCTATAGTGGCACACGACTGTAGTCCCAGCTACTGGGGAGGCTGTAGTGGGAGGATCCCTTCAGCACAGAAGGGGTTGAGGCTTCATTGAGCTATGACTGTGCAACAACAACAACAACAACAACAACAAAAAAAAAAAAAAAAAAGGGAAGGAAAGAAAGAAGAAAAAAAAGGAAACAAAATGTAGTGTTCTCCTAGCCTAAATACATATTTCACAAAATGTCAAAACAAGGGTAGAATCATAAAATGTAGCAGAAATAGTTAAAATGTAGCAAATTCATGGATCTAAAATTATAAAATATCTCATTTCTGTATTTGTTTACAGATGATTTTCCAAAGTACTATTTCTGGCAAGGTATATTGTTTTCTTATACATAAATTTGGAGGTTAAAAAAGTTTACTCCTCCTTTTTCCTTAATTTCAGCATATTTCTGATACCTTCCTGGTACATGACAAAAAAGAATCCTTAACCTTGATTGACATGAGGTAGATACTTCATAAATTGCTGAATAAATGTTTGTCCAAGGCTAATTTTCCCACCTATGTTTTGGACTCTATCCTCTTCTGTCCCTTCAGTGATCTTGTTTCTTCATTATTTTTTGTCTTTCCTCCTCAGCTGGCTCTTTCCTAGTTATGTCTCCTGTCACTCACAGACACACACACCCCAACTTCCCCATCTGTGTGAGCCTTCCAGTTATCAGATTCTCTTTTTAAATACACTTAGAGGAAGAAGAGAATGAGTGTATATAATCACTGGCTGCTTTCCTATGACTCCATGTACTCCCCAAAACCATAGCAATCAGGATAGCGACCCAACAAAAACAATGAAATGGCTCATATGAAGGTCAACAACTCTATTGTTTAAACAGTGCAACGCTGACATTGACCACTTGCTTCTTCGCAAGCCTTCCCATTCTGCTTCTGGGACATCATCCTCTCTGCTTTCCTAGTGACTTAGTCACAGCCTCCTCCACTGGCTTTTCCTTGCTTTCTGTTAAATGTCAATATTAATATACTATATTTTTTAGGTATTGTATTGTTTGGACATTTGAGTTGTTTCCAACTTGTAATTAGTATAAATAGTGTTGGCTCCCTCAGCGCCTACGGCTGGCTCCTGGGGTGCAGAGAGGGACCGCAGTCTCCGCGGCTGTGTTGCGCTCCCCTGCAGTCCCCTCCATGTTCCCTGGCACCACTACTCCCCTTCCTAAGGCCGCCGCTTACCCCGGGGTCTATGGAAGTAATGAAGGACCCCTCAACGTGGCTCATCAACAGAGCAGATGAGCAGACCGTTTATTAGCTGTAGGCAAATACGAAGAGGCTATTTCTTGTCACAAAAAGGCTGCAGCGTATCTTTCTGAAGCCATGAAGCTGACACAGTCTGAGCAGGCTCATCTTTCACTGGAATTGCAAAGGGATAGCCATATGAAACAGCTCCTCCTCATCCAAGAGAGATGGAAAAGGGCCCAGGGTGAAGCAAGATTGAAAGCCCAGCAGAACACAGACAAGGATGTAGCTGCCCATCTTCAGGCATCTCACAAACCCTCTGTAGAGGATGCAGAGGGCCAGAGTCCCCTTTCTCAGAAGTACAGCCCTTCCACAGAGAAATGTCTGCCTGAGATTCAGGGGATCTTTGACAGGGATCCAGACACACTACTATATTTACTTCAGCAAAGGAGTGAGCCAGCAGAGCCATGTATTGGAAGTAAAGCCCCAAAAGACGATAAAACAATTACAGAGGAGCAGGCAACCAAAATTGCAGATTTGAAGAGGCATGTGGAATTCCTTGTGGCAGAGAATGAAAGATTAAGGGAAGAAAATAACAACTAAAGGCTGAAAAGGCCAGACTTCTAAAAGGTCCAATAGAAAAGGAGCTGGATGTAGATGCTGATTTTGTAGAAACATCAGAGTTATGGAGCTTGCCACCACATTCAGAAACTGCTACAGCCTCCTCAACCTGGCAGAAGTTTGCAGCAAATACTGGGAAAGCCAAGGACATTCCTGTCCCCAATCTTCCGCCCTTGGATTTTCCATCTACAGAACTTCCTCTTATGGAGCTCTCTGAGGATATTCTGAAAGGATTTATGAATAATTGAAATAGAAGGCCACCAAAAGGGGAAAAGAGGAAATAATACAGTAATCATTAATCCAGCAAAAAAAAAAAAAAGAAAAAAAGAAAAGGGAAAACCACATAGAAGGGTCATCCCGGAAATGCTTCATCTGGTGGACTGTGGGAGCAGAGGCATTGCCAGGACTTGGGAAACAGTCACTGTGAAATGCGCAGCATATCTCATTCACTCACTTGAGCTAATGATTCTGACTTGGCAGATGCTAAACTCATGGAGGTTCAGTTTCTCCTGATCCAAACCAAATGGCTACCTGGAATAATTTCTTCCAAGCAACAGTTATTTTTCTTATCTTCAGGTTTAAAATGTATAAAAGTTATGTGTAATTAATCTATAATGCCATAAATGATAATGCAAAACCTAAATAATATGGTGGCCGGAGGGGCTGCCTTATATTTGAAACATGCTTTCTATCATGCATTAACTGCATGCACTTTGTTAATGCACATTTTGTTTGTTTAAGGTGTGTAAGATCCACACCCTTCTAGATGAAACTATATGTGCCACACTTTGCACTACTCATAATGATAACCTCAAGACTATCAGAAGAAATATTTAAATTTCCATTTTATGAAGAAAGGAACCAAATTATTATGCTTTTTTAAACAAATTACCAGTTTACATAATTAATCAGGGTGCGTTTCAAGTTCTAACTTTGTTTATTGAATAATGCATCATTTGAAAATACCAAGGAGGAAATACCCTTTGTTTTTAATGATGCAAGAGTGGAAGTAATGCTAGTTGGTGGTATTTGATTGTAAGAAATCAATAAAGTAATTATGTTTTAAAAAAAATAGTGTTGCCATGAATAATGTTTTATATGTGTTTTGTTTATAAGTCAGGATGGTAGTTATGCCAAAGGAGAAGACAGTAGTGAATGGGAAGTTAGTGAGTGGGTAGTACTAACATTCTTTCTTGACATCAGTGGGAGTTAAATGTATCTACTTTGTAATAGTTCATTAAACACTCCATTTATTATTTGTGAATTTAGAACTCTGCATGATACTTCAAAAAGTTTATTTTTTAATTACTAAAAACATGACAGTTGTGCAAATAGAAAAAAGGGGAGCAGTGACTCTGGTAAACATCCTACAATGCCAATATTCAAGTGACAAATATGTGTTCAGCTTCACTTGTGTCAAAGAAAAAGCATATTAAGACAAAAATGAAGTTTTATACTTGTTATTAATAGCCAGAGAGATGCAAGTGAAAATGACCACTGTTAGTGAAGATGTAAACTGATAAAACTTTTCTAGAAATCCATTTGGCAATATATATCTTTAAAACATGTATTATGTTTAAACGTTTATCTTATAAAAGTAAACCATGCAAGTGTGTAAAAATATGTGTATGAGAGAGCAAGAATTTATACATAAGGATATTTTTCATAGAACTGCTTATAATCATGAAAAACTAAAAGCGAATTTCAATAGGCAATTAACTATAGTATAACCATTCAGTAGAATATTTGCAACCGTATTTAATGGCATGAAAATATGTTCATAATTCATTAAAACAAGTTACAAAACACAATGACACATTTGTAAGGTGAGGATAACGACAAATACTCATAGAAACAAAAATGTCAAGAACAGAAGACAAAATGGTTTTTGTTATCTTTTAACTGTTGTTATCTTTGAGAGAAGTGTTTGCTTTTGCTTTTTTTAGGCCTGTGTACTTTTCTAAGTTTTCTACAAGGACTATTTAGAACAATTTAAAGAATAAAGTTTTATGTAAATGGTTTCATTAATGAATGAGAAAAAATATGAGTGAAATAACATCTAACATAGTATCAGGGACAATGGCAGCTTCTAGTGTCTGTTAGTACATGTATCACAGAATTACTCAGATAGTTGTTGGATTGGTTTCCATAAGTATGGTTGAACTGCATAAGCTTCATACTGTCTGCACCAAGAAGCCAACCTCAGACAACTTTTCAGAGAGCAAATCTTCCTTCAAAAGAAGGATATTGCTTTACATTGGAAATCATACTCTAGTGATTAGGAAACAGATGAGCAAGTTTCACTTACAAGATTTTTTAGGCTACTATTGCTAAAAGTATAATTTTCTTCTCTACTATTGAGCGATAATCTTTTAAGGAAGAGAAAAGTGGATATCAATTCAAATTCTAAGTCTGTGACAGCTTTTCCAATTTAAATCTTTCTCATCCCATGAACAAAATACAAATATCAATGCAATATATGCAAACTAGTCATGAAAAAGAGCAAATAATTGGCATGAAAGAAACATGATTATCCAAAGTCGTATACTGATAAGAAATAATTTTCCATTTTTCACTTGCTCTAATGGGGTCTTGTTAATAGCACTTCCTGCTTGTACCAGGTAATGATTTTCTCTAGGTCAGTAAACTCCAACATTGATTGTATTCACTTACAAGAAGTCTATCCATAGCAAACCCTTTCTCATATGCAGATTTTCTTTCTAAGGCTGATTTACAGTCACTGCTCTCCTTTCCATTTCTGAGAAAACTAAGCCAAAATGTGCTATTAACTCCTGCCTGAGAGTATCTAAGGAAGACTCCATTGATATACTACAAAGTATTGCTCAGGTGACCATTCATACCAGTTTGCATAGGATGGTCCTGGTTTACATCCAATATCCCTGCATAGTTGTTAATGGCAGCCCCTCTCATTTCCCAGTGTCCCACATTGAGTAATACATTATACGGCCACCCTATTGTCCATATAAGTACATACAATGCTAGCCCTAGAACTTGGAATAAATGTTTCTATCCATCTACACTCTTGCCTTGTCTTCCTTTTGCGCTAATAGTCTGGAATGAAACACATAAAGCTGTGGACTCAAACCACCACCCCCCCCCTAGGTAGTCTAAAGAAATCTGAACAGGAATCCTTTCCAAGGTGGAACATATCTTCCTCTGGAAGTTTATAAACTATGAGAAATAAATTATCAAGTAGCCTAAATCATATGCCTTAAGAACAAAATTCATATTTGCAAACATATTTGCAAGGTGGGGAGTTGTTTCCTTTAAATATTAATCCAAACAATTCCATGAAATGAAGGTAGATCCAAGTTTCCTCTAAGCCTAAATATTTCTAACTCTGCTAACGACGTAACCTCATCCAGTACTTTAGCTAGAAGACCTTAGGATCAAGTTTGATTCTTTCTCTTAGCTCTGTCCAGTTAGTTACCAGGCCCCACTGGTTCTATTTTTAAAGCCTCTGCAATTTATTACCCACAAAAAAAATCATCAGAACAAGATTTCTAATCTGCAATCATTATAATAGCCTTCCTTTACTTTTTGTTCCTCTCCAATTCATCTCCCTCACTTCTGCTAGAATTATCTTAAAGCAATCTCTTTAGTTCACTGCCTACTCAGTACCCTTAGATAATACCAAGACTTCTTAGCCTGGCAGGAAACACCTTTATCAGTTGCACTGCAGCCTCCCTTTCCTTCCTCAATTCCAACCACACCTCCCACTAGGCACATGCTCTTCAATGGTTTTCATCCAGCTACTGTACTGCTCTTCCACGAAGTGTTTAAAAATGTTTGGGGACATGTTTGCTTATAACAGTAGTGAAGACACAAAGGACATTTAATGGGCAGGGACCAAGGACACTAAATGTCCAGCAATGTAGGACAGGTCCCATGAAACAGAGAAGTGCATTGCCAAAATGCCAAATAACACTCCAGGTGAGAGTTCTTGTTCCCCAAATACATTATTTTTACATATATGTGGTTCCTTCTTTCTAGAATTTATTTAACCAGCCCCCACTAGTTCTGCCACCTTCCAAAATAATATTGTCCTTGGATGATGTAATTCAAACTCTTCTCATCTAAAGACTGTCTTGCCTGAATAGTCACATACACAGTGTGTTAATGGGAGATCATTAAATCACTCTCATAAATATGAGATTTAATTATCTCATATATATATGAGTGATTTAATGATTACTGACACAGCCCTTAATATATTAAATTATGAATAACCTGCTTACCATTTGTCATTTTATTCTGTGGTCCCCTTTTTCTTATCCTTTCTATCCCCTAAAATTTGAGTTCCTTAAAGAAAGGGATGTTCCTTCGGTATCTATTTTTTAAACCACAATTTCTATGGCTGACCTAGAAGACGAGACTCATTCTGTAAGTGATTTTTGGATTAAAAGGTGAAAAATTGCACCCTCATTACTATGTACAAAATGCCATTCCTTAAACGTTTTTAAATAGTTGTTAAACTTATAACTCAGATTACTTTAAAATAACCTAAACATTTTAGTTATATTAGTAATGGTACTTAAAAAAAAACACCTTTACCATATATTTAATTGCAGGTTAGACTAATGAAGGATTACCAACTCAGATAAAAAGAGAAAAAGAAGCTATAGAAATTGGTAAACCAGAGAGATTGTTCTCAGCATAAAGTACTTAAATTCCTTTGTGATTTTTTTTATAAGCACTGAGTAGGTACTCGTTACAAAAATCTGTCAAACAAGATTGTACTTGAGATCGTTGTGATTAAAAAACTACTTACATAATCTAAAATAAAGTGTGTATGTGGAATTGTGTCTTACAGCTCTATACAAAATATAAAGTAAAAGTGCTCTTATCCTACCACACTCATTTTTTCCAAGTTTGAGCTTAGACTCTTTTTTTTTTGAGATGACATCTCACTGTGTTGCCCAGGCTAGAGCACAGCAGTGCTATCTCAGCTCACTGCAACCTCCGCCTCCCAGGTTCAAGTGATTCTGGTGCCTCAGCTATCCCAGTAGCTGGGATTACAGGTGTGCACCACCATGCCTGGCTAATTTTTGTAATTTTAGTGGAGATGGGGTTTCCTCATGTTGGCCAGACTGGTCTCCAACTCCTGGCCTCAAGTGATCCACCTACCTTGGCCTCCCAAAGTGCTGGGATTACAGGCATGACCCACCACACCCAGCAAGCTTAAACTATTTCTATCACCTATTACAAATACATTTTTTTAAAAAAATCATTCAAAATCTTCAACTTAGCTCCTCTCCTAAGTTGCATATCCAGCAATACAGGATAGACAAAACCAAATGCTCACTTGCACATCTGTTCATATCTGGGGCTCGGTGTCCATAGTACCCGGATGGGCAGGAATGCAGGCACTCTCCATACTGGCGCATCCCTTCTCTTCGAAGGAAGAAGAACAACTTCTGTTGACATCGGCTGCACCCATTGTCCTTTGAACAAGACAAACAACCCTTGCAAATGGGATTTGATACATAACTAGCTGTAAAAGAAAAACAAAAATTGTGTTTAATTATCAGTATAATCAGATTTTTGGTAAATACACCTGCTGAAAAGACAAATGTTTCTTTTCTTTCTGCTATACTCACATAGAAATACTAAATAAAATATCCCTCCCCTTCTTCCCTCTACCTCCTCCACCCAAAAAGTTGTTAATACACAACCAAACTTAGAAACAGAGGAAACTCAGAGGCAGAGTTGAGGCCAGAAGCTAAAGTTGAATGGCTCATGGGGATGTCAGACTAGACAGAGGTAGAACTTAGGGCAAGGTCCTCAACCCAGGCCAAGAAATATTTATGTGAAGATCTAGCACTTAGCTCCCTTTATGTAGATGGAGTAAATGGGACTGTTTGTCCATGACCCCCTGCCCTAACTGGCTAGAGCAGGGGATTCTGACCCTAGCTTGGGAGCACACAGCGGGTAAGCACAAGAGAAAATATAATTCATGAGACATCAGAACACCAAGTCCACAAGGCTGGGATCCAAATCAAAATTATCATTGTAGCATGGGGTCTATATGATGTTGACAAGTTAAAATAAGAATTTGTCCAGATCCAGGAAAACCCAGAAAGAAAAAATAAATAAATATAGAATTACTCTCTAGATATTTTCTACAATCCTGAGACCTAGACTTTCATGAAATGCTACCTTAACATCAAGATGAACAAATCATATGAGCAAGTAAACCTTCATGAGGAACAGTCAACAATATCAGTAACAAGAAAACTTCACACCTAAAAAACCAGAAATAAGGACATTCTAAAGGAGCCTTTAAAATGAATATCTACAGAATATCTGAAGAGATAAAGGGATAACTAGAAATCACATGGGAAAAAGCAAGAATGTGCACATTACAATGAAATGAAAATTCTAAAACTTAACAAAAAATTCTATGGACAAATTGAATGGTAGAAGAGAATGACATAACCAAAAACACTTTTAAATAACTGTAGCACAAAACAAGATAAAAAGGTACTAAGCATGTAAGAAAAAAACAGAAACGTTCCAATACATGATTAGTAGTTACTACAGAAGGAAAGAGTAAAGAGAATGAATAAAACACACCTTAAAATGAGACGCAACTTCAGCAAAGTCTCAGGATACAAAATCAACATGCAAAAATCACTAGCACTCCTACACACCAACAGCAGTCAAGCCAAGAGTCAAATCACAAACAAACTCTCATTCACAATTGCCGCAAAAATAATAAAATACCTAGGAATACAGGTAACTAAGGAGATGAAAGATCTCTATAAGGAGAACAACAAAACACTACCCAAGAAATCAGAGATAACACAAACAAATGGAAAAACCTTCCATGCTCATGGATAGAAGAATCAATATTATTAAAATAGCCATACTGCCCAAAGCAATTTATCGATTCAATGCTATTTCCATTAAACTACCATTGACATTTTTCACAGAACTGGAAAAAACTATGTTAAAATTCACATGGAACCAAAAAAAAGCCCGAATAGCCAAGGCAATAATAAGCAAAAATAACAAAGCTGGAGGCATCATGCTACCTGACTTCAAACTATACTACAGAGCTACAGTAGCCAAAACAGCATGGTACTGATACAAGAACAGACAGGCTAATGGAACAGAATAGAGTATCCAGAAATAAGACCACACATCTACAACTGTCTAATCTTTGACAAACCTGACCAAAACAAGCAATGAGGGGCCGGGTGTGGTGGCTCACGCCTGTAATCCCAGCACTTTGGGAGGCCGAGGCAGGCAGATAACCTGAGGTCGGGAGTTTGGGATCAGCCTGACCAACACGGAGAAACCCTATCTCTACAAAAAATAAATAAATAAACAAAACACAAAATTAGCTGGGCATGGTAGCGAATGCCTATAATCCCAGCTACTTGGGAGTCTAAGCCAGGAGAACTGCCTGAACCTGGAAGGCAGAGGTTGTGGTGAGCCAAGATTGTGCCATTGCACTCCAGCCTGGGCAACAAGAGCGAAACTCCATCTCAAACACACACACACACACACACACACACACACACACGCAATGGGGAAAAGATTCACTATTCAATAAATGATGCTGGGATAACTGGCTAGCTATATGCAAAAGATCGAAACTGGACCCCTTCCTTATGCTATATATAAAAATTAACTCAAGATGCATCAAAGACTTAAAGGTAAAACCCAGAACTATAAAAACCCTGGAAGAAAACCTAGGTAATACCATTTAGGACATAGGCACAGGCAAAGATTTCATGATAAAGATGCCAAAAGCAATTGCAACAAAAGCAAAAATTGATAAGTGGGATCTAATTAAAGAGCTTCTGTACAGCAAAAGAAAATATCATCAGACTGAACAGGCAACCTACAGAATGAGAGAAAATATTTGCAAACTATGCATCTGACAAAGGTCTAATATTTAGCATCTATAAAGATCTTAAATTCACAAGGAAAAAAATCATTAACAAGCAGGCAAAGGACATGAACAGACACTTCTCAAAGGAAGACACACACGTGGCCAACAATCATATGAAAAAACTCAACATCACTGAATATTAAAGAAATGCAAATAAGAAATCACAATGAGATGCCATCTCCCACCAGTCAGAATAGCTATTATTAAAAAGTCAAAAAATAACAGATGCTGAGAGGTTGTGGAGAAAAAGAAACACTTATATACTGTTTGTGATAGTGTACATTAGTTCAACCATTATGGAAGACAGTGTGGCAATTCCACAAAAACCTAAAGATGGAAAAACCATTCAACCCAGTAATCCCATTACGGGGTATATACCCAGAGGAATATAAATCCTTCTATTATAAAGACACATACACACATATGTTCATTGTAGCACTATTCTCAATAGCAAAGACATGGAATCAACTTAGATACCCATCAACAACTGACTGGATAAAGAAAATGTGATACACACACACACACACACACACACACACACACACACACCATGGAATATTATACAGCCATAAAAAAGAATGAGATCATGTCCTTTGCAGGGACATGGATGGAGCTGGAGGCCATTATCCTTAGCAAACTAACACAGAAACAGAAAACAAAATACCCCGTGTTCTCACTTATAAGTGGGAGCTTAATGATGAGAACACATGGACACATAGAGGGAAACAACAGACCCTGGTGCCTATTGGAGGGCAGAGGATGGGAGGAAGATGAGGATGAGGAAAAATAACTAATAGGTACTAGCCTTAATACCTGGGTGATGAAATTATCTGTACAGAAAACCCCCATGACACAAGTTTACCTATGTAACAAACCTGCACTTGTACCCCTGAACTTAAAAGTATATGTTAAAAAAGGAATAAAACAGCGGGGAGGAGCCAAGATGGCCGAATGGGAGCAGCTCCGGTCTACAGCTCCCAGCGTGAGCGACGCAGAGGACGGGTGATTTCTGCATTTCCATCTGAGGTACCGGGTTCATCTCACTGGGGAGTGCCAGACGGTGGGCGCAGGCCAGTGGGTGCGCGTACCGTGCGCGAGCCGAGGCAGGGCGAGGCATTGCCTCACCTGGGAAGCGCAACGGGTCAGGGAGTTCCCTTTCCGAGTCAAAGAAAGGGGTGACGGACGCACCTGGAAAACTCGGGTCACTCCCACCCGAATATTGCGCGTTTCAGACTGGCTTGGAAGACGGCGCACCACGAGACTATATCCCGCACCTGGCTCGGAGGGTCCTGCGCCCTCGGAATCTCGCTGATTGCTAGCACAGCAGTCTGAGATCGAACTGCAGGGCGGCAGCGAGGCTGGGGGAGGGGCGCCCGCCATTGCCCAGGCTTGCTTAGGTAAACAAAGCAGCCAGGAAGCTCGAACTGGGTGGAGCCCACCACAGCTCAAGGAGGCCTGCCTGGCTCTGTAGGCTCCACCTCTGGGGGCAGGGCACAGACAAACAAAAAGACAGCAGTAACCTCTGCAGACTTAAATGTCCCTGTCTGACAGCTTTGAAGAGAGCAGTGGTTCTCCCAGCACGCAGCTGGAGATCTGAGAATGGGCAGACTGCCTCCTCAAGTGGGTCCCTGACCCCTGACCCCCGAGCAGCCTAACTGGGAGGCACCCCCCAGCAGGGGCACACTGACACCTCACACGGCAGGGTATTCCAACAGACCTGCAGCTGAGGGTCCTGTCTGTTAGAAGGAAAACTAACAAACAGAAAGGACATTCACACCGAAAACCCATCTGTACATCACCATCATCAAAGACCAAAAGTAGATAAAACCACAAAGATGGGGAGAAAACAGAACAGAAAAACAGGAAACTCTAAAATGCAGAGCGCCTCTCCTCCTCCAAAGGAACGCAGTTCCTCACCAGCAACGGAACAAAGCTGGATGGAGAATGATTTTGACGAGCTGAGAGAAGAAGGCTTCAGACGATCAAATTACTCTGAGCTACGGGAGGACATTCAAACCAAAGGCAAAGAAGTTGAAAACTTTGAAAAAAATTTAGAAGAATGTATAACTAGAATAACCAATACAGAGAAGTGCTTAAAGGAGCTGATGGAGCTGAAAACCAAGGCTCGAGAACTACGTGAAGAATGCAGAAGCCTCAGGAGCCGATGCGATCAACTGGAAGAAAGGGTATCAGCAATGGAAGATGAAATGAATGAAACGAAGCAAGAAGGGAAGTCGAGAGAAAAAAGAATAAAAAGAAATGAGCAAAGCCTCCAAGAAATATGGGACTATGTGAAAAGACCAAATCTACGTCTGATTGGTGTACCTGAAAGTGATGCGGAGAATGAAACCAAGTTGGAAAACACTCTGCAGGATATTATCCAGGAGAACTTCCCCAATCTAGCAAGGCAGGCCAACGTTCAGATTCAGGAAATACAGAGAACACCACAAAGATACTCCTCGAGAAGAGCAACTCCAAGACACATAATTGTCAGATTCACCAAAGTTGAAATGAAGGAAAAAATGTTAAGGGCAGCCAGACAGAAAGGTCGGGTTACCCTCAAAGGGAAGCCCATCAGACTAACAGCGGATCTCTCGGCAGAAACCCTACAAGCCAGAAGAGAGTGGGGGCCAATATTCAACATTCTTAAAGAAAAGAATTTTCAACCCAGAATTTCATATCCAGCCAAACTAAGCTTCATAAGTGAAGGAGAAATAAAATACTTTACAGACAAGCAAATGCTGACCGATTTTGTCACCACCAGGCCTGCCCTAAAAGAGCTCCTGAAGGAAGCGCTAAATATGGAAAGGAACAACCGGTACCAGCCGCTGCAAAATCATGCCAAAATGTAAAGACCATCAAGACTAGGAAGAAACTGCATCAACTAACGAGCAAAATCACCAGCTAACATCATAATGACAGGATCAAATTCACACATAACAATATTAACTTTAAATGTAAATGGACTAAATTCTCCAATTAAAAGACACAGACTGGCAAGTTGGATAAAGAGTCAAGACCCATCAGTGTGCTGTATTCAGGAAACCCATCTCAGGTGCAGAGACACACATAGGCTCAAAATAAAAGGATGGAGGAAGATCTACCAAGCAAATGGAAAACAAAAAAAGGCAGGGGTTGCAATCCTAGTCTCTGATAAAACAGACTTTAAACCAACAAAGATCAAAAGAGACAAAGAAGGCCATTACATAATGGTAAAGGGATCAATTCAACAAGAGGAGCTAACTATCCTAAATATTTATGCACCCAATACAGGAGCACCCAGATTCATAAAGCAAGTCCTGAGTGACCTACAACGAGACTTACACTCCCACACATTAATAATGGGAGACTTTAACACCCCACTGTCAACATTAGACAGATCAACGAGACAGAAAGTCAACAAGGATACCCAGGAATTGAACTCAGCTCTGCACCAAGCGGACCTAATAGACATCTACAGAACTCTCCACCCCAAATCAACAGAATATACATTTTTTTCAGCACCACACCACACCTATTCCAAAATTGACCACATAGTTGGAAGTAAAGCTCTCCTCAGCAAATGTAAAAGAACAGAAATTATAACAAACTATCTCTCAGACCACAGTGCAATCAAACTAGAACTCAGGATTAAGAATCTCACTCAAAGCCGCTCAACTACATGGAAACTGAACAACCTGCTCCTGAATGACTGCTGGGTACATAACGAAATGAAGGCAGAAATAAAGATGTTCTTTGAAACCAACGAGAACAAAGACACAACATACCAGAATCTCTGGGACACATTCAAAGCAGTGTGCAGAGGGAAATTTATAGCACTAAATGCCCACAAGAGAAAGCAGGAAAGATCCAAAATTGACACCCTAACATCACAATTAAAAGAACTAGAAAAGCAAGAGCAAACACATTCAAAAGCTAGCAGAAGGCAAGAAATAACTAAAATCAGAGCAGAACTGAAGGAAATAGAGACACAAAAAACCCTTCAAAAAATTAATGAATCCAGGAGCTGGTTTTTTGAAAGGATCAACAAAATTGATAGACTGCTAGCAAGACTAATAAAGAAAAAAAGAGAGAAGAATCAAATAGACACAATAAAAAATGATAAAGGGGATATCACCACCGATCCCACAGAAATACAAACTACCATCAGAGAATACTACAAACACCTCTACGCAAATAAACTAGAAAATCTAGAAGAAATGGATACATTCCTCGACACATACACTCTCCCAAGACTAAACCAGGAAGAAGTTGAATCTCTGAATAGACCAATAACAGGAGCTGAAATTGTGGCAATAATCAATAGTTTACCAACCAAAAAGAGTCCAGGACCAGATGGATTCACAGCCGAATTCTACCAGAGGTACAAGGAGGAACTGGTACCATTCCTTCTGAAACTATTCCAATCAATAGAAAAAGAGGGAATCCTCCCTAACTCATTTTATGAGGCCAGCATCATTCTGATACCAAAGCCTGGCAGAGACACAACCAAAAAAGAGAATTTTAGACCAATATCCTTGATGAACATTGATGCAAAAATCCTCAATAAAATACTGGCAAACCGAATCCAGCAGCACATCAAAAAGCTTATCCACCATGATCAAGTGGGCTTCATTCCTGGGATGCAAGGCTGGTTCAACATACGCAAATCAATAAATGTAATCCAGCATATAAACAGAGCCAAAGACAAAAACCACATGATTATCTCAATAGATGCAGAAAAAGCCTTTGACAAAATTCAACAACCCTTCATGCTAAAAACTCTCAATAAATTAGGTATTGATGGGACATATTTCAAAATAATAAGAGCTATCTATGACAAACCCACAGACAATATCATACTGAATGGGCAAAAACTGGAAGCATTCCCTTTGAAAACTGGCACAAGACAGGGATGCCCTCTCTCACCGCTCCTATTCAACATAGTGTTGGAAGTTCTGGCCAGGGCAATCAGGCAGGAGAAGGAAATAAAGGGTATTCAATTAGGAAAAGAGGAAGTCAAATTGTCCCTGTTTGCAGACGACATGATTGTTTATCTAGAAAACCCCATCGTCTCAGCCCAAAATCTCCTTAAGCTGATAAGCAACTTCAGCAAAGTCTCAGGATACAAAATCAATGTACAAAAATCACAAGCATTCTTATACACCAACAACAGACAAACAGAGAGCCAAATCATGAGTGAACTCCCATTCACAATTGCTTCAAAGAGAATAAAATACCTAGGAATCCAACTTACAAGGGATGTGAAGCACCTCTTCAAGGAGAACTACAAACAACTGCTCAAGGAAATAAAAGAGGATACAAACAAATGGAAGAACATTCCTTGCTCATGGGTAGGAAGAATCAATATCGTGAAAATGGCCATACTGCCCAAGGTAATTTACAGATTCAATGCCATCCCCATCAAGCTACCAATGACTTTCTTCACAGAATTGGAAAAAACTACTTCAAAGTTCATATGGAACCAAAAGAGAGCCCGCATCGCCAAGTCAATCCTAAGCCAAAAGAACAAAGCTGGAGGCATCACACTACCTGACTTCTAACTATACTACAAGGCTACAGTAACCAAAACAGCATGGTACTGGTACCAAAACAGAAATATAGATCAATGGAACAGAACAGAGCCCTCAGAAATAACGCCGCTTACCTACAACTATCTGATCTTTGACAAACCTGAGAAAAACAAGCAATGGGGAAAGGATTCCCTATTTAATAAATGGTGCTGGGAAAACTGGCTAGCCATATGTAGAAAGCTGAAACTGGATCCCTTCCTTACACCTTATACAAAAATCAATTCAAGATGGATTAAAGATTTAAACGTTAGACCTAGAACCATAAAAACCCTAGAAGAAAACCTAGGCATTACCATTCAGGACATAGGCGTGGGCAAGGACTTCATGTCCAAAACACCAAAAGCAATGGCAACAAAAGACAAAATTGACAAATGGGATCTAATTAAACTAAAGAGCTTCTGCACAGCAAAAGAAACTACCATCAGAGTGAATAGGCAACCTACAACATGGGAGAAAATTTTCGCAACCTACTCATCTGACAAAGGGCTAATATCCAGAATCTACAGTGAACTCAAACAAATTTACAAGAAAAAAACAAACAACCCCATCAAAAAGTGGGCGAAGGACATGAACAGGCACTTCTCAAAAGAAGACATTTATGCAGCCAAAAAACACATGAAAAAATGCTCATCATCACTGGCCATCAGAGAAATGCAAATCAAAACCACTATGAGATATCATCTCACCCCAGTTAAAATGGCAATCATTAAAAAGTCAGGAAACAACAGGTGCTGGAGAGGATGTGGAGAAATAGGAACACTTTTACACTGTTGGTGGCACTGTAAACTAGTTCAACCATTGTGGAAGTCAGTGTGGCGATTCCTCAGGGATCTAGAACTAGAAATACCATTTGACCCAGCCATCCCATTACTGGGTATATACCCAAATGACTATAAATCATGCTGCTATAAAGACACATGCACACGTATGTTTATTGCGGCATTATTCACAATAGCAAAGACTTGGAACCAACCCAAATGTCCAACAATGATAGACTGGATTAAGAAAATGTGGCACATATACACCATGGAATACTATGCAGCCATAAAAAATGATGAGTTCATATCCTTTGTAGGGACATGGATGAAATTGGAAACCATCATTCTCAGTAAACTATCGCAAGAACAAAAAACCAAACACCGCATATTCTCACTCATAGGTGGGAATTGAACAATGAGATCACATGGACACAGGAAGGGGAATATCATACTCTGGGGACTGTGGTGGGGAGGGGGGAGGGGGGAGGGATAGCATTGGGAGATATACCTAATGCTAGATGACGAGTTAGTGGGTGCAGCGCACCAGCATGGCACATGTATACATATGTAACTAACCTGCACAATGTGCACATGTACCCTAAAACTTAAAGTATAATAAATAATAAAAAAATAAAATAAAATAAAATAAAAAATAAAAATAAAATCCATTCAGTCACTCTAAAAAAAAAAAAAAAAAAAAAAAAAGGAATAAAACACACTGTTCAAAGAGATAATGGCTGATTAATTTCCAGATAAAGACATGAGTTCTTAGATTAAAAATTAAGAGACCAAACAAGTCTACATCTAAATACAGTGCATTTACATGACATGAGAATAAAGTCAAGCCAGAGAGGAATAGCAGATTATCTAGATAGGGATAAAACTTTGACTGACAGCAGACTTAGAAAAAAATAAAGATTAGATAGCCGAGATACTATCTTCAACATGTTGAGGAAAAATTATCAAACTATAATTCTATAAGCAGTTATAGTTTAACCAGGTGAGCAAAATGAAGATATTTTAGCCAAAGTAAAGGCAAATATCTTAATTTTTTTAAAAGCATTAACTAAAAGATTAAACTCTGAATATTGGAGAAAATAAAACAGAACCCAGAGGAAGTAGAATGCAACAAGCAATAGTGATCACACCAATTGAAAAACATGTTCATGTCTCTATACAAAAGCATAGCATGTAAAAAACATATAATGATTTTCAAGTTTTGAAACTAAATATCTTATATTCACAAAAATAACACAGAAGACTTGAGAAGGAAGCCAAACTTAAAGCATTCAGAGTTTCCGCATTATCAGTGAGGAAGACTAATGTAAATTAAAATGTAATTACTATAACTTTAAGTTCCTAACTACAAAAACAATAACAGAATCTATAACTTCTAAACCAGTGACAGCTACAAAAGATGTAATATATGTATAAAATATGGGTAGGAAGAAACAACCCGAATATCTATGAACAGAATAGACAAATTACGGTATATTCAAACTATTTGAGTTTTACTCAGTAATAAAAAGGATAATACAGATACACATGACATGAATGAAATTCACATACATTATGCTGATCAAAAGAATCCAAACAGATACAAAAAAGAGCATGCTCTAGATAATTTCATTTATATTAGGGTCAAAGGCAGGCACGGCTAATCTGTGGTGATAGAAATAAGACTACTACATGCCTTTGAGGATTGAGGACTGACTGGAAAGGGGCATAATAGAATTTGCGGGGGATGGAGGAGGTATATTAGTTTCCTTGGGCTGCTGTAACAAATGACCACAATTTGGTGGCTTAAACAACAGGAATTTATTATCTCAATTCTAGAGACTAGAAGTCTGAAATCCCAATATCGTATCAGCAGGGCGTGCTTCCTCTCAAGGACTCTGGCAAATCCTTTCTTGCTTCTTTCAGTCTTTGGTAGCCCAAGGCATTCTTTGGCTCATAGTTACATGAAGTCAATCCCTGCCTCCATTGTCTTATGCCTTCTTCTCTTGTATCTCTGTGTCTTTTTCTGTCTCTTACATTGACACTCTAATTGGATTTAAGGCCCATCTTTATCCCATAATCCCATAGAATCTCATCTTCATCATCTTCGTTGCATCTGCAAAGACCCTGTTTCCAAAAAAGATCACCTTCTAAGTTTCCAGGAGGATATGAGTTGGGGTCATGGGGTGAATATTGGAGAAAATAAATCAGAAAACCCCCATGACACAAGTTTACCCTGTGCACTAGTCAATTCGCTAAAGGGGGTGATGGAAATGTGCTATATCTTGCCTGGATTTTGGTTACACAAATGTATACATTTGCAAAACCCAAAACTATGCATTTATCTAAGGATATTTGTACATTTTTACAATTAATATGCATAATTTACAAGTAAATTATATCTCATTAGAAAAAGTAAAGCATATAAAGGCTATGTGCTAATTTCAGTACAATGTACTTACTTACAATTACACCTCTTTTGAAGATTCCATAAATTATATTACTCACCAGTAAGATATTATTTACTTTTTTTTTTTCAAACAGAAATATCCTACTGATGGGACATGGTGGGAGAAGACAGTACTAAGCAAATGTCGAAATAGCATCTAAGATAAGTTAATACCTGAACCATATGAAGTTCACTGCATCTGATGGGGACAATCGTACCTTAAAAGAAAAGACACAAAATACTCTTTCCTATAGCTGGTATAAAATGTAGAAATGATACAATCTGAAATATTATAATTTCTAAAATATTAAAAATTCATGTAACTTTTAGTTTTCACTACACCAAGCAAGGTCATAAATACAACAGAATACATGAGGCCACAATGACTTCATTTTATCGAGTTAACCCAAGAAAGAATTAGGAGAGAAGAAATAGAAAACTCATCAATTATTGAAACTTTTAGCTTTGAGACTACATATTGTTTACCCTCCATATAGTCATTCTTGTGTATAAAACTAATATCAAGCAATAAGTGGTCAGACTGGCAGCTATACAGAGTACATTGTATACCATGTCATTCCTTTATTATAACAATTTAATGACCATTATATTTATAGCAACTTGTAGCAAATCTATACAGATTTTAGATCCACAAGAGAGTCTTCCTTCTTCCTCAAAGCTTCCCACAGCCTCTCATCCAGGAAGTCCCAAAACCAGGGCTTATTCTACCAAAGGGGCCAAGCAAGAAACAAGGCCTTTCAGGATCAGGAATCAAGGCCAATATAACATCTTGAATTGGCCAGAAAGATCTACTCTTCACATCTATTCTAGGACTCTTTTCTATCAACTGTTCTCTTTTATCTGCATGTTGAATCTATTTCATGGACATTCTCTCACTTGAAAACCTATCTATTCTTTCCAAATAATTCTCATTTAATACTTTATTCCCCTAAATCTGCAATTGTTGGGGGGCAGAGCTAGGGAACCAATTCTGATGAAAAATCATCACCTCAGATACAGTTACCAATAAAATTCTGGGTAAGCGACTTTCCAAATGCTCCTTTATATATATATGCATGTATACATTATATAATTTGTGTTTTTCATACACATCATACTGTATCTGTTGGGTCATAACTTGTTCAATTTCAGCTAAGTTGTTAGCATCTTTCCATAACAATGAACCAAACCAATGTCACCGTCACATTTCTTCAAAGTGTCAGTTAAACCTGTTGCCTCTACTTATCACCATCCTCTGCTGAATTATCTCTAAAACTGCTTTTATGAAGACCACAACCAGTTTTCTCATCCTTCATTCAAGATCTCATTCTCAATTTCTGATCCTCACAATTCCAATAGCCTAGGTTGCTGAAGGTTTTCTTCCTCCTCTAGCTTCTATGATAATATCTTCTCCTACAGATTTGATTCTGACCTTCACCTTTGTCATTTCCATGAATCTTCTCATAATTCAGGCCTTTATCACTTCTCATTTGGATAGTTATGAAGTCCCAACCCTAGACCTACCTCTCCCTACTTCACTCTACATTCTATTGCTCAATTTTCCTGCTTTTATACTCACTATGGTATTTTGTTACACCTTAATATTGCCAGATAATTATGATTTGAAAATCATTTTTGCATAGCTGACCAAAAATAAGCTTATACTATCTACAATTTTTCCAGCTGCCTTCTGAAGAGGTTTTATTCTGGTATCATTCTTAGTATCCTGAGTAGGGTGTAAGTGAGTGAGGTTCAAAAAAATTAGGATATCGTTTAACTTCTCTGTGCCAGAAAGGATAAAAAATTGAGGGAGATGGGAAAAGCTGGAGAAGAGCAATGAAACTGGGAATACTGACAGGCTGTGTGAGGAAATGGCTATGGTGGAGGAAAAGGTAGCCAGAGAGAATCCAACTCTTGTTCATTTTCAGGGTTGTCCAAGATTGTAACCCACCTTAAGCATGAAGACCCTATGGAATGATATTTAGAGAAACAATTTATGACTCTTTCACGAAAAAGCCACCCCTTTAACATGAACAACTGAGAGACTAAGGCAAGGGCAAGGGTTGCTGGCTGAAGCTACATCAGAAGTAGCCCCACACTACAAAGCCCTCTGAAACATACTGACGACCTTCTGCTCTAGAATTTATAGGCAGATTTGAAAAACCAAGATCAAGCAATTACCCAAGGAAATATCCAACCCAAATCTAGCTTTATAAACAAAAGGAGATTCTGGAAGGCTTACAAGTACACAGCAGAATGGTTTAAGGAGGAGGTTCACTGTCCTACAGTCATCACATGCTAAAGTTGAAGCTATACTTTCAGTTCAAAAGTTAAACCAAAGCTCTTTATCACCATAAATCATGCTCCACAGTAAGAAGTATAGAGAAAAGAGAATTACAGAACCAAGAGAATCAACACAAATTAAAGGCTTTTTGTTTTGTTTTTATGTATCAGGAGCCAACTTTCATCTTGACCACAAAGATCTCAGAGTCAACAAACTGTGCCCTACATTTTTTTAAAAAGGTATTATTAAAAGCATTGCTTTATTTACTTGAACCTCAACAGACTTAAACAATGAAAATGAATTAGGGAATACTTACCCAAGTCCATATCTTAGGTTATCTTTATAACCCTACACACGAGGAATTCTCTTAAAGCAAAAGTGATGTGAACCACACCTAACCTGAGTACTCTCTCCCCACTTTCTCCAATCTTCAATCATGATGCTGCTCAATGCTGAAGGACAAGAGCCCATGTGATTTTTACAATTTGAAGCTTCTTGCCCCAAACCTCAAACAGACTTTTCCATTTAATTCACCATTGTCCACTATTTTATTTACATTATTTACAACAGGCACATTATTTACAACAGGCATTCTCCCTGTTGTAAATCAATAGCTTAGTAATTCCACAAGAACTTCTCCATCTACCACATGGTCACTACACCAACCTCTGTGTCTAAACACAGGCAAAAAATAGACGTTTAAACATGACTAGAGTAATTTATTTTGTCAGGATCTTCATAAGTCGAATGGCTCTGCCCATTGCTCTGAGATTTAATTCAAGTGTGCAGGTGGATAAACAGATCTTAATTCTCAGCTTTGATGACCATGTTTATTTGCTCTCTCTGTGAGCTTCAACTTTTCCAACCCTAAAGCCCGCTGAGATGCAGAGCCTTATCATTCCAACCAAAACAGTTTTCTAAATCTAGACCCACCCAAAATTCTAAAGATGAAATATATCTCATAAAACATGGAAAATCCTGAAAATAGTCATAAACAGTGATTCTAGCACAAACCCACACATATCCCCTTGATGGGAAAAGGAATATTATAGGGATTTAGCAAACAAGAAAAACCATGAGACTGAAACAAGGTAACACTACCTAGATCACAAACAGTTATATCAAGAGAGAAAAAAGCAGCATAGGTATTACTCTTTATTATTAATTCTAATTAGTTGATTTGTGTTCCCTTTAAATTATAAAGTAAGTTTAGCCTTTTTATGAATTCTGGCATTCTAAAGTCTGGCCCTTTGTTAAATCCAGTTATTCACATTTATCTCATAGAGTATTTTATGTAGGTGTTGAATGCCCATGTGTTTCTAATATACTCCTGACTTTTAAAAAAATGTGTTTCGTTGTTTCTGCAGTTAGCCCTTGCCAAGCAAGAAGAAATCTGAATTCCTTCTAGGTGAAGGCATCCATCCTGACAAAGGTACAGATTTCTAATTCTGAAAATAATAAGACTGAACAGTGGGCTGTTGGCATCTTAGCCTCACTCTGTATTTGCTGGTCAAATAATGTTGCAAGTTCAACAAATTTTTAAATGAACAATTAATATTAACTTCATCAATTAATATCACAAAATTGCTAATGTATGCCTCTTCTTAACCTCAAGTTCAAGATATGTATTTAAGGAAGAAAAAAAAACCCATAGAAGGAGCAGGATTGAGAGAGGTAGGGGGGAAACCCAACTCTGGCACCAATAACAGGGAACTTGCATGTCGGATGCTATAGAAATCAGGTTGGATACATTCTCCCCACTAGATCTTGGCAGCAGTGGTATAAAAATCCTGTAATCATGTATACTACCAAGCTCAAACTCAATTAAGCAATCAACGTAATGAATTAATGTGCCACACAAGATTTGACCAAAATGGAAAATGCCTATCTTAAGATACTTTGCTTAGTTTTATATAAAATTATAAATATTTAAATATCAAACCCAGTAGTCCCATTGTGAATGTAAAGACAACAAATTTTAATGCTAGACCATCACCATTATAAGCATCATGCCTTGGATAGAAAATAAATACCATGATTAAAAATGTTAATAAAGCTTAAAGGTAAATTTCTAAATTTCCTTTAATATTTAGAAGGGCTATATTAACATAAATTTCATTAGAAAAAAATTGATAATCAAGATCAAAGCTTGTATCAAAAATTTCAAAATTCTAGAACTCCTAGAATTAAACTGTATTTATGGCCAGGCAATGGTGGCTCACGTCTGTAATCCCAGCACTTTGGGAGGCTGAGGCAGGCCGATCACCTAGAGGTCAGGTGTTCAAGACCAGCCTGGCTAACATGGTGAAACCCTGTCTCTACTAAAAATACAAAATTAGCTGGGCATGGTGGCGCATGCCTGTAATCCCAGCTACTCAGGAGGCTGAGACAGAATTGCTTGCGCCCAGGAAGCAGAAGTTGCAGTGAGTTGGGATCATGCGCCACTGTACTCCAGTCAGTAAGACTCCATCTCCAAAAACATAAAAATAAAAATAACCCATATTTTCTCAGAATCTTTTTATCTTTTCTTCAGTTCTTTAATAGAGAATGATATTTTTAGGTACAAGGTTTACAAAGCTTTAACCTCCCGAGAAGCATTAACTTTGAGAAACTCATATTAATTTGTTATCTAACAATATTAAATATTAATAAATCATATCAATTAGGAATAAAAGATTGGACATATAATTGTCTAGGAGTATTTCCTTGGGAAAATGGTATTTCTAAACATTTGTAAGCCCCTCAAATATGGAAATCATCTCTACAAATGAATATTTTTAATGACATCAGGATTAAAGGTCTTTAATCAGATCATTTGGCTTCTCCTATTAAAATATGTATTTCACTGTACACACTGTACAAAAACTCCAAGCTAGGAGAAACTAGGAGTTTTTGTTTGTTTTGAGACAAAGTCTTACTGTGTCGCCCAGGTTGGAGCGCAGTGGCACTATGTTGGCTCACTGCAACCTCCACCTCCAAGGTTCAAGTGATTCTCGTGCCTCAGCCTCCCGAGTAGTTGGGACTACAGGCTTGTGCCACCACACCCAGCTATTTTTTGTATTTTTAGTAGAGACAAAATTTTGCCATGTTGGCCAGGCTGGTCTCGAACTTCTGGCCTCAAGTGATCCGCCTACCTCAGCCTCCCAAAGTGCTGAAATTACAGGCATGAGCCACCGTGCCCAACCAAACCTAGGAGTTTTTAAATATTGGGGGAGAAAGTTAGAGTCACAGATCTATTTTTAACACATGAAGTGCTAATATCTTCCAAAAAAAATGAAGAAAATTACCAGAACTATTAGCCCTTGAATACTCTCCAGTGCCAGCACCATTCCAGTTGTAATCCTCATACATTGGCACCTCTGAAGGACATTCACAACCTGGATTAACTATGGCCATAGCATGGGTCACTGGAAAAATATATGTATTTAACACAGCACAAAAGAAACAGGAACGATCTATGAGGTACGTGTCATGAATGCTTCAAAGTCTGATTTAATTAAGACGTCACAGGGCAGCTCAGAATACTTAATAACTATGGTTCAAGGAAAGACGATGAACTGAGGTATGGTTGCAAAATAAATGTGGAGTCTTAGGTGGTTCTGTTTGAGGGCACAATGGACCTGCACAGAACATGATAAACACATTCTCATTCTAACAATTTACACACATCATTAACATTCGAGATAATCTGTCAAACTGGAGGAGATTTAAAGGATACAGACCAAAGCAAATAATCACGGTGGTCATCAGAAGAAAAATAACTTTGGTTCAATACATTTTACCTTGAAACAAAGCAGTGTCCCTTCAACATTTCCCACCCAAAACATAAGCAGCACATGTGGCTTGTGCATCTGGTGGGGGAGTCAGAGATATTCCAAAGGAGCTGCTGATGTGTATCAATGGCAATGAAAGGTACTTTTGAGAAATATTTTTGTGGAGGACACATCAATAGCAAGACAAGATACTTTTGAGAGTTTTGTGTTTTTTGTTTGAGTTTTTTTAAATCATAGGCTTAGCACCACAGAGAGAGGCTCAAAGAAAGCTAAATTTAGCACTTTGCCAAGCCAGTTCTATGCCCTAGCCAACTGAGAACCAGTCAGAGTGAGAAGCTTAAGTAGAACAGGATTCAATTGAAATAAGTGGGACTTAGAAATTCTCCAGGGAACTCCCAGGCACGGTGGCTCATGCCTGTAATCCCAGCACTTTGGGAGGCCAAGGTGGGCAGATCACCAGGTTAGGAGATTGAGATGATCCTGGCTAACACAGTGAAACCCTGTCTCTACTAAAAATACAAAAAAATTAACCAGGTGTGGTGGTGGGCGCCTGTAGTCCCAGCTACTCAGGAGGCTGAGGCAGGAGAATGGCTTGAACCAGGGAGGTGGAGCTTGCAGTGAGCAGAGATCTCACCACTGCACTCCAGCCTGGGTGACAAGAGCGACACTCTGTCTTAAAAAAATAAAAATAAAAATAAATAAAAATAAAATAATAAAAAAAATTAGCCAGGCGTGGTGGCGGGCACCTGTAGTCCCAGCTACTCAGGAGGCTGAGGCAGGAGAATGGCGTGAACCCAGGAGGTGGAGCTTGCAGTGAGCCAAGATCGCGCCCCTGCACTCCAGCCTGGGCGACAGAGCGAGACTCCGTCTCAAAAAAAGGAAAGAAATTCTCCAGGGAACATTTCCAAAAACAGTCATGAATACCCCAAATCAAGTAAAAAGATAAAACACAAGAAAAAAGTAGTTATCTATAGGCCCCAATAAGAAATTAAAATCGTGAGACCTCAATTTAGCATAAACAATTCCCCAAATGATGAAGCCCTTCCCATAATTAACACTTTGGGAAACCAAGCCCTATAAGAATTACTCCCCTTTTTCCCCCTAGAAACTCTTTTGACACAAAAATCTTAATGCATATCCCTACATTAGACGTTAATTCTTACAGGTAATGAAAAAAAGTGTACAATTAAGGATCACAACACATGCATCGGAAAACTGAACTATTTAAGTGGGAAAATATGCTACCAGAATCACGAGCTCCTCAATTTGTACAACTGCTAACACCAATAACATTAATTAGTTGAATCAGAAGTAAAACATAGGATGGTTGGGTGTTGCTCATTTTTCCAGAAAGAGATGTTTTTGAAACAAGGGAAGAATCACATCCTAAGTTCTATAAAATAAGCCACCTGCTTGAATCAGTGAGAGAAAAAAAAAATTGTACTCCATAAAATTCTTCCAATACCAGAAGAAAAGTATGCTTAAAGTTAGCATGTGTGTGTTGAACAAGGAAAACACATGGACACAGAGAGGGGAACATCACACACCAGGGCCTGTCTGGCAGGGGGTGGGGGCAAGGAGAGGGATAGCATTAGGAGAAATACCTAACGCATGCCGGGCTTAAAACCTAGAAGATGGGTTGATGGGTGCAGCAAACCAACATGGCACATATATACCTATGTAACAAACATGCACATTCTGCACATGTATCCCAGAATTTAAAGTATAGTAAAAAAAAAGTTAGCATGCATGCTATCCTATAAGCCTTAGCTTGAAACTGCTGTGTTGTACAGATTACTTATGCCAAGTGTTGGCTGGAGCTTTCACAACATACTTAAAAGACCCTGTGGAAATGTTGACAGACTGCTGGTGCTAATGGTAACCCCAGCATGAGCAGATCTAAATATATACATTTATGAAGATGGCAAAACCACCACCCTCACATGGTTCCATGTTTATACAGGGAGATAATCCAATTATTTAAATAGAAGAAAACAAACTGCTCACAAACAGAGCCAGATTTTTGTTCCATAAAGTACTTAAATACTTCTTATACTAACACAATTTAAAAACAGTTTTGCATACTTCCTAAGAAATGGAATGTAAGTGCCATAGTGTCCAACCTATCCAACTGCCTGTAGGAAAATCTTCCCCTCCTGCCTATCCAAAATTAAATTGCTTTTTTAAAAAGAGGGGTAGGATGGACTCTATTTAACGTATAATTCTCACCGTGTTTAAGTTATTCAATTATCCCTCATATATCACCTGCTTCCTAGAATAGAAACTAGTTGGTCACTCCTGCTTACATCACTGTCTTAATATTAAAAACAATAAATGGAAACAAACTAGATGACTTATTTGGTGTCATAAACACAGCCCTCAAGAAGAATCAGTGTCATAACTAACCAGATCAAAGACTCCATGTGTTTTAAATATGGAAACTTCCATGGGTTTTACCACTGTGTTTTAAAATTGAGAATGGCCACTCTTGTTAACTACACTATTTAGAGAAAGGTTTCTTTAAACAAAGATAATTTTTTTAATTGCCTTAATAAAAAGCATATTAACAGACACCTAAAGTTGACAAATGTTATTATGGAATACTATACTATCATGCAAAAAAAGTCAGTTTTCTACAATGTAGTTCACTGTTGGTAAAAGTCAAATGTTAACAAAAATCAGAATGATTACTGAATCTCCAGACTTGCACAGAATTTAGACCTCAATAATTTTTTTTTTTTTTTTTTTGAGACAGAGTTTCATTCTCGTTGCCCAGGCTGGAGTGCAGTGGTGTGATCTCGGCTCACCACAACCTCTGCCTCTCAGGTTCAAGTAATTCTCCTGCCTCAGCCTCCCAAGTAGCTGGGATTACAGGCATGCACCATCACACCTGGCTAATTTTGTATGTGTGTGTATATATGTATGTATGTGTGTGTGTGTGTATGTATACATATGTATATATATGTATACATATATGTATATATATATACACACACATATATATATATATATATATATTTTTTTTTTTTTAAGTAGAGACGGGGTTTCTCCATGTTGGTCAGGCTGGTCTCAAACTCCTGGCCTTGGGTAATCCGCCGGCCTCTGGTGATCCTCTGGCCTCAGCCTCCCAAAGTGCTGGGATTACAGGTGTGAGCCACCGTGCCCGGCCTAACCACTGGTCTGCATTTAACATTTATAAGCAGGTTATTTTGACATGCTTTGTTGATTTGCTAACTTCACAGCAATCCATACCTTAGACCGACCCAATTTGAAATCTAATTGCTTAACTATCCTTACTCTAACAAGGTTCTGTCTATTACGAATAAGAAGAAATTAAAAACCAGCAAAGTCAAAATAAGGGTTAAAAAGAAAAAAAAATTAACCCCGGGGAACATGCTACAGGACAGATTGCAGGCTACATGTTTTCACACTTTTTGAAAGTAATGCTTCTTATGTATAATTTTCATTTATCAAAGTGAATAAACAGATCAGAGAGTTTTTAAAAATCTTTCCAAGATCATAGTTTGTGACAAATTTGAATGCAGTTCTGACCTTTAACTTCAAAATCCTGGCTGTTTATTTCCTCGTTAAACAATATATGTACAGCACCTAGGGGAAGAAATGCATTATACCATAATTTAAATTGCGAGAACTTTCTTTCAAATTAGGCCATACCCTCATAATTCGTTCGCTGCTCCTTTCCTCCATTTTTAGCTACAACAAAATAATCAAAGTTCCTTTTGATGATTAGTCACTAAAAATACTATGCTAATTTTTCCTAACACAACTAGACTATAAACCAACAAAATTAAGATATCACCCACAAAAACACTTCAGAGTAAAACTGCTGATCCATCAAAAAGGATAATGGGGGAAACTGAGTTACAAGTTTCCTCTGGCAGAGGTTAAAGAGAAATCTTCAGAATTATAAATGGAAAGTCTTTTACTGTTTGGGCATTCAGCAAAAGGCCAGCACTTTTTACAGAGGGATCTCCACTTGACAAGTTCAAAGAAAACAAAAATCACCCCCAAACCATGCAATTTCCTGCAAATGGGCCACTCTCCTCACTGTCTTTGAAGATAGATCCTGCCCTGGCTAAGGGGCCTTTGAAGTAACACAGCAAGCATACCTATGTAATTAGAAAGCCTGAGTATACCACTCAAATGATCAAAACTAGACTTTACAAATGCATGAAAGCCAGAGGAATGAAATGAACAGTTTTGGAGAGGAATTTGTCACTGCTTATTGACCATGAGTCTCCTCCATCTTCTCCAATTCTTGGAAGCCAAAAGCAACCTGCATCTACATTCATGGAAAACTGTAAATGGTACTTGATCATTCTCAAAAAGTGGCAAAACTATATGTGTATGTATATGTAGCCTGATATGTATATAGACATGTAGGTTTATACATATGTAATATATGTGTGTATACAAATGTATACATATGATTTTCTGAGTCATTTAAGTATAATTTACAGATATTCTGCCCTCTTACCTCTAAATGTTTCAGTAATCAGTATGTATTTCCAAAAACAAAGACATTGCTTTACATCAACCATATTTGATATATTATTTTTTAATCCTCACTCTATAATTATGCCAACAATGTCCTTTATAGTTCTTTATTTTTTTCCTAGATTAGAATCCCTTTTAAGCTAATGTATCATATTAGGTTTGAAATCTAACCCAATATGATGGGCTTGAAAATCATGTCTCCAAGTCTCCTTTAATCTGGAGTTCTTTCATGAGCTTAACAGTTTTTAAGAGAACAGGTCAGTGATTTACAACATCTCTGTCTGGGCTTGTCTGATGTTCCCTCATGACTGGTCATATATTTGGGGGATAATGTATGAAGTGATGTTTTTTTCTGTGCATCATCTTAAGAGGTACACGATGCATTTTGGTCCCGTTACTGGTAATGCTAACTTTGATCGCTTGGTTAAGGTGGTGTCTGCTAGGTTTCTATACTATAAAGTTGCTATTTTTTTTCTTCTGTAATTGGTAAGTATTTTGAGAGGTGACATAGTAAAACTGTATAAATATCCTGCTATTCAAATTTTCACACACTGGTTTTGGCATCCAAGAATTGATGATTCTTGCCTAAATAAACTATTACTGTCAGGTTGTCGAAGGTGATTCTTTAACTCCGTCATTTCCTCTCCATTTATTAGTGGGCATGCTAGTTTTGGGGAGGCCCTTCCCTTCTCCCTCATTTGTCTGTCTGCTTGTTTGTTATGTCAAACAAGCAGACAGAAAGGTACTCATGAATGTTATCCAATGGGCTATAGGCTGTTACTGTCTTTGTTTAATACTCAGATTATTCTAGATTTGTTCAGTAAGAGCTCTCCAAAATGTTGTAGTTTTTAAGTTGTATTTTATGTGCATACTATCAAGTGCTTTGGGGTAGAGAAGGAGGAGATGCAATTTATCCTGGAAGAGCTAAGAAATAGGGAGTAACACGACTTGGGTCTTGAAGAGAATACAGGAGTTTGCCTGATGGAACAAGATTTCCAAGTCCAAGGTACAGCATGTACATAAACATACAGATGTATGCACAGGATTGGGGAATGCAAGGATAAAAAGTTTACTATGTCTGATACACCTTGCTGATTGTATTGGCCATTTATCTTTCACATAAATAGCAAAAACGAAAGGAGTCACTCAATACTTGAATACAAGGAAGAACTGTTAATACAGAAATTAAATGTTATTATGGGCCTTTTTAGAATAGCATACAGAAACTGTGATCCTAGAAGTATAATCCTATACTTTAAGAACATAATTTTAAAAGTTCAGAAGAAACACGTTTGTGTTTGTGGCCAAAGTTTCTAAATTAGAATATAAATTAGAAGGACATTTACAAAATAAGAACATCTTTACATAATCCCAAAGGGGAAAAGAAGAGTGATATTCTAGAGAATTCAACACAGTTGCATAGGAAGTTCTCTGATGAATTCAAACATTTTAAACAACATGTACAAAAGGATATATTCAGGGGAAAAAAATAATATCAAAAGAAATGTGAAGGTTAAAGTTTCCTAATATTTATGAAAAATTATTTTTAAAGCAAGTTTAATTTTAAAAAATTAAGCTCACTTACTAAGTTATAATGTAATATTAGATGAAAGGGATAGGAAGACTATGGGGTTTTTTGGTCTGTTAAAAATAGGGACCTTCAAAGTGAAAAGGAAAAGATCAAGCATAGCTTAAGGAGAAGATATTAAAATATAAGACAGACAAGAAGGCTCTAATTATTTACATTTTTATAGATTTTTTTAATACTGGCAAATTGATTCTGAAAAAAAAAAGAGGAATTCAAGAAGAAAGAATGATAAATGTCTGATTTTCAATATGTTGAGAAAAGTCAACTTTACAAACTCCAAATTCTGAAAAAGATTGTAGGACACCGGGATGGTAAACACTGTATAAACACCTTACCTGGTGTAAGTCACGAAGTCATATCAAAACTATCATTATTTAAAAAATAATTTCCCTTGCGTTCTCTCCCTCTGTGTATGTCAACATTTATATTTGTCTATATCTATATACACACAGATCTAAAGGTAGAGATGAAAAGGCACACACATAATTGTTTTGGTGAACTATTTGAAAGTAAATTGCAGACATCGCAGTACACCACCCTATATTCTTCAGCATGTACCTTCTAAAAATAAGAACACTGTTTTACATAACCACAATACCATTGCCAGATCTCAGACATTTAACATGGACTTAAAGTATTACAAATATGTTGTCTATATTCCTATTTCTTCATTTCTCCCCAAAAATATTGCGTTTTTCCCACCTATCTTTAGAAACCTATCAAGGGCCATACACTGCATTCGGTTTAGTCTTGTTTAATTTAGAGCAGTTCCTCCACTATTTTTTGCCTCTGTTGACACTGAGATTTTTAGACTCCAGGCTTGTTGTCTTGTAAAATATTCTACAATCCACATTTGAATGATTGCAGCCACACAGATTCACCATTTTGCCATCACTAATGTAATAACTTAATTCAGACAGAGATCATCACCATCCAAATACCATTTGGTGAAAGTTTATTGGGAAAAAATATACCACCCAAGAGATTATGTATTAATCACAAATGAGAAAAGTTGCCTTTATAATGGAGAGATTTGGCCAAACTTACATTAACCAAGTGATCAAAACTAGAATCACCAATAATGGGACAAACTGCCTTACACGCCTGCTGATGTGATGCAACAGAGAGTACACGTCTGCAGAAAAGTCTTGTCAAAGACACATTCTT
The DNA here is from genome assembly GCF_028858775.2 of Pan troglodytes. Taxonomy (NCBI): domain Eukaryota; kingdom Metazoa; phylum Chordata; class Mammalia; order Primates; family Hominidae; genus Pan; species Pan troglodytes. The sequence continues at coordinate 118,252,597 of NC_072405.2, forward strand.
GCAGTTACTTCATAATCACTAAGTCTCCAATTTCATCTTCAGGCAAACAGAACTTGATACTGTAGAAACCCCATTTCTTCCTCTTTAAAAACTCTTCATTTTTATTCATAGTACCCCCAAGAACAACGTATTTCAAATAAAGAATGTGGCAGAAGGAGAAAATAGCCAGTAAATAAAGACTGTGAAGAGCTTGAGTTTAGCTCAACCTCAGAGCTAATCAAGTTGTGCACATGCCTGTAGTCTCAGCTACTCCAGAGGCTGAGGCAGGAGGGTCACGTGAGCCCAAGAGTTTGAGGCTGCAGCGCACCATAATCAGGCCTGTGAATAGCCACTGCACTCCAGACTGAGCAACATTTTGAGACCCCGTATCTATGAAAAAAATTAAAAATACACCTTGCCTGTCTCAAAAAAAAGAAAAAAACAGAGCTAATCACTAGGTTCATACACATAGGCATTCACGTATGCAGTACACATATGCCTGCACACACATACACCCAAGGGAGTGGAGTAAAAGGAGAAATTAGCTATTCTCTAGAAAGATCAGTTCATCGTCTTGGTATATAAACATTTCTAGGGCCACCATATATGTTTATGCACTACAGAGCTCAATTTTGTTTTATCTGCACCAATTTTTTCCCTCTAGAAAAATTTTAATGTGAAAACCCAAATTTCTTGCTTTTTTTCTAATAATCAGATGGCATGGTCCACATTCCTGCTTGATAATCATTAACCAGAGCCGAGTAGCAGCCGCCTGCGTTAAAATCCATCTATTTAACACAGAGTTCATCACTGTTGGGTAGCCTGTGGCCTTCCTTACTCACAGAAGTAACTGACTGCCTGGCCTCTGAGGATTCAGCTCCACAAAGGGCGCAAGACACCAGAGCTCATATTATCACAGACAACTTCTTACTAACATCCAGCTCACTCAACTCATGGAGAGGTTGCAATCCTCTTACAAACCACTGCAATCTTCTCACTGTGAATTATTAATCATGAAATGGCATAAAAATATTGATGTCATCATATAAGTAACATGCTTAAATTATATGTATTAATACATATTAAGCTATTATAAACACATTTAAAATGTACCCTAATTTCATAATATATCAAATATACTTTGTACAATGGTTTGCTCAATGTAAGTCTATGTTCACAGGGTAATTAAAGAGTCTCCTGAAAGGTTATCTATAAACGTCATAAACTGCAAAAAAAAAAAATAAAGAAAAAGGTAAATTTGACTGAAACAACAAACTTCTTTGCAAGAAAGTACATAAACTAGAAAAGGTCATTGAAACATACAATAATGGTAAATTTTTTTTGTATAAAGAATATTGGCAAATCAAAATGAAGACAAGTCCTTTCAGAAAAGGAAGTAAAAATATAATAAGCTATTGAAAAAAGTAGAAATTAATTAGACATGAAAAGATGTACAATATATCCAATCTCATTATTGACAAAATGCAAATCAAAATAAAGAGTCACCCCTACACAAAATTAACGTTTAAGGGACTGATGATTTTAACAATTGGTAAGCATTCAGGAAATTAACATCTTATATACTGCTGGTGGTAATGTAAATTGGTATAAATCTCCTAGAATTGGAATTATTGAACTTTTCCTTTGTAATATTACTTCTATGAAATATGAATTTCATAGAAATTTCATGTGAATTTCATAATATTACTTCTAGGAATCTAGCTGAAAGAATTGGATAAATACAGAAATACATACAATTTATATCACAGCATTTGCTTTAATAGTGAAAGGACAGTAAACAGCCTAAATGTCCATGAATAAAATACTGAATAACTTACATTAGGTATAAAATATTGACTACAAAGAACCACTGATTATGCACAGCAGTGTTAGTTAATATATAGACAAGGCTCTATATAGAATGGGGGGTAGATTATAAAAACAGTGTAGGATCCTATTTTAAAAAGTCACACACATTACATGTGATTAAATAATATTTGAATATTAACTGATAATTTTAAAATTTATTTTTAGCTCTTAGCTTTTTCTTCATTCAAATGCTCAAGTGGAATTCACTGGCTCAAAGGAAAGTTTCTCAAGAAAAAGAAGTACAAATGCTCAAATTTTGAGTTTCCAAACAGAATTTTAAAATTCTTGGAAGAGACAAAAATCTTCCCTTTCCTTTATCACATTATAAGACACTGAATAGGCTGGTTGCGGTGGCTCACACCTGTAATCCCAGCACTTTGGGAGGTTAAGGTGGGCAGATCACTTGATTCCAGGAGTTCAAGACAAGCCTGGATGACATGGCAAAACTCCGTCTCTACAAAAATACCAAAATTAGTTAAGTGTGGTGGCACACGCTTGTAGTCCCAGCTACTTGCGAGGCTGAGGCAGGAGGATCACTTGAGCTTGGGAGGCGGATGTTGCAGTGAGCTAAGATTGTGCCACTGCACTCCAGCCTGGGCAACAGAATAAGGCCCTGTCTCAGAAAATAAAAATTAAAAAAAAAATTAAGAATTAAAAAAGATACTGAATTATCAGTATCAAAAACCAGAGACAAAAAAAAGACTCAGAGCAAAAGTTTTTCATAAGCGTAAAGGGCTAAGTAATCTTTCAGAGCCAATTATCTGCTTAGACAAATAAAGACCCCATGAGTCAGCAGCGGAGTGGGGAGAGAAGAAAACACTGAGTTTTGGTTGAGTGGGTCTCTACAAAGGTACATGCGCTATAACCTTCGGGAAATGGAACAAAAGATAATGCATATCTTGCCCTGACAAATGTGGGAAACACAAGAAGATAGCTGCAAAGCCCAAGGAAGCAGCAGCATCCAGGGGTGCTCCTTCATCCCAGACACTTATATGAGCAGGACGCGAGACATGGTAGTAAGATGTTCAGGGCAAAGAGGGCCTGAGATGTCCTCTTGAGCCCGAAGCAGTATAGTAAGCCATTCAAAATATCTTACACTCCAAGAAGAGTTCAGAAGTGGCTTAGAGAGCGAGCAAGAAGACAACTTCACAGTCAGGACAGAGATGCAGAGAGCCTGGACACATGAACAGAGCCCTCATGAATGTGTGATATGCAGGGGTTGACGTGGGAGCAGATGCAGAAGAGTGAAGATCAGTAAGGTCAGCACACGCAGGGGACAGGAGCATCAGGATGATATGAGGTCTCCATCGCTTTCCCTCCCCTGGCAAAACTTGATGCAAGCCTTGGTGAAAAGGCAGGGAAGGAAGGAAGAGCACACCCAGAAATAAAAATGAGAAAATATTCATTAACAAGACACAAGATTAATTTACCAGAATTCGTTTTCCATGACTAAGAGAAAGAAAGACCAAGATAGAAACTAATTCAAGTGTAGAATGTAAAGTGCCAGCCTGAGCAATATAGTGTGACCTTGTCTCCACATACAAAAGAATTTTAAATTAGTGGGGCATGGTAGTGCACATCTATAGTCCCAGCTACTCAGGAGGATGAAGTGGGAGGATCGCTTGAGCCCAGGAGGCAGAGGTTGCAGTGAACCGAGATCGTGCCATTGCACTCCAGCTTGGGTGACATAGTGAGACTCCGTCCCAGAAAGAAAAAAAAAAGAAAGAAAGAAAGAAAAGAAAAAGAAAAAGGAAAAGGAAAAGGAAAGGGAAAAGGAAAAGGAAAGGAAAGGAAAAGGAAAAGGAAAAGGGAAAGGAAAAGGAAAGGAAAGGAAAGTGACTTGGTTGTGCCCATAGGTATGGTCTTAGGACATTTCTAACCTTTTACATACACACAAAAAAATCATAAATTATATTTATATTTTAAAAAATCTTGCAAAAAAGACAAAAAATATTAACAGTGATTACTACAAGGTAGTATGAATCAGTTTTCTTTATTGTGTTTGGCACTTCATAAATGTCTTGCAATGAACTCATATTGCTTTAATAGAGAACAGAGTGATTTTTGCAATAAAAGGTAAATGACTATTATTCTCTCTTCAAATGTTTTAAAGAAGAATAATTTGGCCTTTAAAATAATTTTGGTACCAAAGTACATGGATTATTTCTTAGTTTTTGCTTTAAAAGTTGTCCAGTGTTTAATATATGGCAATTGAGAAAAGAAAAAAGTTCTCAGCTTAAATCCATGACTTACCTGAAAGAACAAAGTAGAATGTGTGCCGTTTGAACCACATGCATGGAATGTACAAGGTTATCCGTGCAGAGGAAATAATTGGGCAGGGAAGAGTTACTGTCTCTTTAAAAAACACATAAAGTCTTAATTTGCTTAAAATACAAGAACCCAAAGGCCTTAATAACTTTAATTACAATTTCCTCCAAGTAGAACATTCATAAGCCTTAAATCCCTTTACTGAGTTTTACTGCCAGTAATTAGGCAAAGTACACAGAGCTGAAAGAGTATGTGTGTTTAATAGACTCAAGAAAGATTTGTGTCATTTAAGCCTCCATTTTTCAATACAGAATGGAAATAAGAAAAAGAGAAAGAGCTGGGAAGAATACAGAATAGGTGGAAAGAAAATATTTCTAGATGAATTCAACATCCAAATAACTATAGTATTTGGATCCTGTTCATATAAATAATTTGTTTTCATTATTCCTTTACATTTCCAAAAACAAAGTTAGTGGAAAAGCTGAAACCAAGGCTGGTTTTTTAAACTACAGCACTAAGTTGGCAAGCAATGCTTTAAAGTCTTGCTATACAAAACATGGTCCTCAAACCTGCAGCATCAGCATCACCTAGAAGCTGAATCTCAGACTTTCCTCATCCCACACCTTGTGTATTGCAGAATCATGGGCCTCACTCTACTGGTGAATCCAAATCTGCTTTTGAACAAGATTCTCAGTTGATTTCTACACATTGCTGTAAGGCATTCAGATCAAAGTTTTGAATTCAGCCCTTCTCCCTCAAAATAGTAAGGAAAACAGATAATCTGCACCCAAAAACCCTAAAATTACATGTGTGTTTTCCTACATATAGATGAAAATCCATTCAAATGGGAATTTCAAATATCTTTCTATTAGAAAAGTCAAGAATCATAACTGAAGTAGAAACTTCTTTTATAATCTCAAACTGCAAATTGAAAATGGAGTGATATGTAAGAGAAATTCCAAAAGTAGGGGCTCTATTCCTATGGTAATTAATTGATCCTATTCAACCTATAGTATGAGAAACTACTAGTTCAAGAAGTATCACTATAGTCAAGTACAGGATATATAATAAAAAGATCTTCCAAGAAAGTTTAAGCTTTAAGAGCACACTACATAAATGAGAATTAACAAAGATTAGAAAATATAAAAGTTAAGGTTTTCAAGTTTTCATTCATTGACATTTACAACCCTCATGTTGGAATTTACTCTAAATTTACAACCCACACAAACCTGGCACAGATCAGAGCCTAATGGGTCTTGCTACATTGGATCAGGCTCCCAATTCTTCCTGTCCAGGTTTCTGATGATGGCATCAAGGGATATGCTGTGGGAAGAATGGCTGTTCTTTGATGTCAACCCCAAAGGTTAGGAGTGAACCCAAAACATCCTAGTTCCCTACAATAACCCATTATGGATCTGGCATCTACAAATTTAGTTAAATCACTTTTGAGATTATTTGTATTTTCCACCCCTACTTCCTCTTAGAGTAATCGGTTCCATAAGTTCACACTCATTGAATAAGGTGATACTTTCTAGTCCCACTGCTCACCAAACCTTAGAATAAGTGCAATATTCTTACTATCAATATTATTTATATCATCCGTAATGTCAAAAACAAGTGGCCATATCTCCTTATAGAACTGTTTCTACATAAATTCCTATTGTTTTTCTTTTCTCCTCACAAGCAGGTACCTCCTTATCCTGTTTTAGAATCCTCTTTGTGTCTTCTCCAATTCCATTATACGTACTTTTAGGGGATTATCAGTCTATTACAAGGAAAAGGTATACTATTAATTTATTCAAAGATAATAAAATGTTCTCTACATGATTTCAAAATTCATTTCCTGATGAGTCAAAACTCAATCAATGCAAAAAGAAAATGTACAGATACAAAATGGAATACTATGCAGCCATAAAAAAGAAGATCACATCCTTTGCAGCAACATGAGTGGAGCTGCAGGTCATTGTCCTAAGTGAACTAATACAGGAACGGAAAACCAAACACGACATTATCTCACCTATAAGTGGGAGCTAAACATTGAGAACACAGGAACACAAAGGAAAGAATAACAGACACCAGGGCCTACTTGAGTGGGGAGGGTTGAAGGGGATCAAAACACTACCTACAAGTACTGTGCTTATTACCCAGGTGACAGAACAATCTGTACGCCAAACCCCCATGACATGCAATTACCATACATAACAAACCTGCACAAGTACCCCCGAACCTAAAATAAAAGTTAAAAAAAAAAGAAAACCTCAAAATCCTCAGGGATGCTGTAACCCCTGATCAATACTAGTAACTTAAACTAGAAAATTAACTTCTCATGTTTATAGATTTGCTCTTTCTTTTTCTATTTTTGGTTGGTTTTTGTACTCACCCTTATACTTTTCCACCACTGTTAATAAATTCATCAGCCTGTTTCTGTTTCTTTACACTCAAGCAAGCTCAAAGTCTTGCCCTAAAATTTCTCCCCATTGGATGGGGCTTCTACCATTCAGTAGAGATTAGTATTAGTAGCCAAAAGCAAAGCCTGCTGCATACTCTTTCAAAGTAGTAAACTGACTTAAGACTACACTAATCATTATCAAAACAGATATATAGGCCAAAGGAACAGAACAGAGGCCTCAGAAATAACACCACACATCTACAACAATCTGATCTTTGACAAACCTGACAAAAACAAGCAATGGGGAAAGGATTCCCTATTTCATAAATGGTGTTGGGAAAACTGGGTAGCCATAGGCAGAAAACTGAAATTGGACCCCTTCCTTACACCTTATATAAAAATTAACTCAAGATAGATTAAAGACTTAAATGTAAAACCCAAGACCATAAAAGCCCTAGAAGAAAACCTAGGCAATATCATTCAGGACATAGGTATGTGCAACGACTTCATAACTAAAACACCAAAAACAACGGCAACAAAAGCCAAATTGACAAATGGGATCTAATAAAACTAAAGAGCTTCTGTACAGCAAGAGAAACTACCATCAGAGTGAACAGGCAATCTACAGAATAGGAGAAAATGTTTGCAATCTATCCATCTGACAAAGGGCTAATATCCAGAATCTACAAAGAACTTAAATTTACAAGAAAAAAACAACCCCATCAAGAAGTGGATGAAGGATAGGAACAGACATTCTCAAAAGAAGACATTTATGCGGCCAAGAAACATATGAAAAAACCTCATCATCACTGGTCATTAGAGAAATGCAAATCAAAACCACAATAAGATACACCATCTCACGCCAGTTAGAATGGTGATCATTAAAAAGTCAAGAAACAACAGATGCTGGAGAGAATGTGGAGAAATAGGAACACTTTTACACTGTTGGTGGGAGTGTAAATTAGTTCAACCATTGTTGAAGAGAGTGTGGCGATTCCTCAAGGATCTAGAACCAGAAATACCATTTGACCCAGCAATCCCATTTACCAGGTATATACCCAAAGGACTATAACTCATTCTACCATAAAGACACATGCACACATATGCTTATTGCAGTACTGTTCACAATAGCAAAGACTTGGGACCAACCTAAATGCCCATCAATGATAGACTGGATAAAAAAAATGTGGCACATACACACCATGGAATACTATGCAGCCATAAAAAAGGATGAGTTCATGTCCTTTGCAGGGACATGGATGAAGCTGGAAACCATCATTCTCAGCAAATTAACACAGGAACAGAAAACTAAACACCGCATGTTCTCATTCATAAATGGGAGTTGAACAATGAGAACACATGGACACAGGGAGGGGAACATCACACACTGGGGCCTGTCAGGTGGTGGGGGGGCTAGGGGAGGGATAGCATTAGGAGAAATACCTAATGTAGATGACAGGTTGATGAGTGCAGCAAACCACCATGGCACATGTATACCTATGTAACAAACCTGCATGTTCTGCACATGTGTCCCAGAACTTAAAGTATAATTAAAAAAAAAAAAGAAAAAAAATTCAGTAGATTGGAATAAGTTAGGGATGATGGAGCATTCGGGGGGAAAAAATAACACTGCAGAAAAGCATGCAAATGTGAAACAAATAAATAATAAGCTCCTGGAAAAACTAAGGGCCATATAAGAATTAAAGCATAATATAGCCCACTTCTTGATTAAAAAGAAATGCTTAACTTGCTACATATTTTCTTTGTAGAAAAATACCCCATATTATACCTGTGATTCATACGTTGGTTTCTTGGCCATAATAGAAGCAGCATAAGTATATCCTCTAATTCTATGGTGATAAAGTATTTTAGACATAAAGTTATATCACATTCTTGTGATGTATATACATATTTAGATTATTTAATCTGGTTAATGGCTGGGCATAACTAGCCTTAGGGGAAAAAATAACCCATATCACCATTCTCCTGAGCAGGTTATGTAAATGTCAATAGTACTACCATTTATCTCACGTTCTAATCATATGTCATGCACACACACACAAATAACACTAGTATGAAAAGTGTCACAAACCCTATCTTGAGAATTTTTGCTAACACCTGAACACATGTGGTATGGTCACTTGAACCATGGCAAAGACTCTCTCCTTGAGCAAACAGTAGTCAGGTTCCTCTGAGCCCTCTTCTCTGGACTAGGCCTCAACTGGGACCCCTGTCCTTGTTGGGCCTAGCAAGAATCCCGCTAAGTTAGCCAGAATCCCCCATCCTGGATTTCTGATCACTCTTGATATCTGATCAAATGCCTCACCCCCAACCCTTGATATCTGATCTTAAGTCAGATTAGCAAGAATCCCCCTACCCTTAATGTCTCCTCTTAGTAATTTTCCATCCAAACACCGCCCCACCAGCCCCACTCCTTGTGTATAAATCTCCACTTTTCGTTGTGTATTTGAAATCGAGCCCAGTTCTATACTGAGGTATCTTTCCTCCTATTGCAATAATTTCTGGATAAAATCTGTTTTTAATCACTTTCACTACTCTCTGGCTCTGGTATTCTTTGACAGTCACCAAGAAAAATAAGACGCCAACTATCGGCACCTATGATAACTTTTGAAGGTGAGGAAGAGAGAATGCAGAGAAAGGAAAGATACTATTCCAGCGGAGGCACAAGCCCCTAACTTCCACCACCCACTTGGGTGCTGGAGAAGAATGGGGAGGAAATTAGGAGTCAGATGTAACAAATGCTAGAGGAGTGCACGTCCTCAGGTTGAAAGCTGGGAGAGAGGATATGGCTACAGAAAATCTCTAGTAAGAATCCAGGACCATCCAAAATAGTCAACTGCAAAGCAGAATAAAGACATTTTCTGGCATATAGGGTCTCAAATATATATATCCCAGGTATCCTTTCTTGGTAAGCTATTAAAGGATATATGCTCCACAAAAACGGAAGTACACAAAAACAGTAAAAGAATCCAGGCAACAGAGTATTCAACACAAGTTAGAGGCAGAAGGAATTCCCCAAGATTATGCTGATGGGAAATCCCAAGTAAACGTCTGTGAAGCAGGCTATAAAGCAGCCAGACTAGACTGCTGCAAGACCAGCAATGCTGAAAGGTGTCTCTCCAAAAGGATAAAATAAGACAGCTAATATATTCAAACATACTAGGAAGGGATTTAGCAAACTGAAGAGCATTTACAGTTGAATTTGAGAAGCACACACGGAGAAAAAAAACCACCTTCAGAGAAAACAATAACTATATAGGATAGGAAATGTAACCAATATTTAACATATACACACACTATGTGGCTCAGCTTTGGATAATCTTCGCAAGGTTGATACGGTTTGGATGTGTGTCTCCACCAAATCTCACATTTAAATGTGTTGTTGGAGGTGGGGCCTAGTGGGCGGTACAGATTCTTCATGGCTTGGAGCTGTCCTGGCAATAAGTTCTCATAAGATGTGGTTGTTAAAAGCGTGTGGCACCTCTTCACAACTCTCTCTCTCGCTCCTGCTCTGGCCATGTGATGTACCTGCTCCCACTTCACCTTCCACCATGAATAAAATCTTCCTAAGGCCTCCCCAGAAGCTGAGCAGATGCCAGCACCATGCTTCCCATAAATCCTACAAAACCACGAGCCAATTAAACCTCCTTTAAAAAAAAATAAATTACCCAGTCTCAGATATTTCTTTCTTTTTCTTTTTTTTTTTTTTTCGTTTTTTTTGAGACAGAGTTTCACTCTGTCGCCCAGGCTGGAGTGCAGTGGCGCGATCTCGGCTCGCTGCAAGCTCCGCCTCCCAGGTTCACACCATTCTCCTGCCTCAGCCTCCCGAGTAGCTGGGACTACAGGCGCCCACCACCACACCCAGCTAATTTTTTTGTATTTTTAGTAGAGACGGGGTTTCACCGTGTTAGCCAAGATGGTCTCGATCTCATGACCTCGTGATCTGCCTGCCTCGGCCTCTCAAAGTGCTGGGATTACAGGCTTGAGCCACTGCACCTGGCCAGATATTTCTTTACAGCAGTGCAAGAATGGCTTAATACAATGGTTATAAGAATATAAATGCCAACTATTCATCCCTACAAAATGACAATATAACTCTACTAGGAGGATGGGGAAAAGAAGTGGGCTCTTGTGTAGTGAGGAAGAGAAACAGTGGAAGTAAGCTAAATACTTCTCTTCCATAGCAGCAATTCAGTAGATAATGCCCCAAATTAAAAAGCAGAGAAGGAGCAATAAAAGCATGTTATGGAAAGTTATAAACATAAATACCCAAAGGTTCTGAAAGTAGTCAAGGGGGGATGGGGAAGTAACAAGAAGGCATTGGAAAGGAACAGTTTTTCATTACAGGTCTGACAGAACCATCTGTCTCCAAACAATGTGTGTGTACAACTTTGATAAAAACAAAATTTTAAAGCAAAGAATATGGTTATTTCATTTTAATATTAGTAATGAACGATTTGCCAATCTAGGGAAAATTTCAACCTTATGGAAATAAAGAAATTTCTAACTAAAGATTCAATTACATGGAACCTCCAAAAATCAAAGGGAGGAAAACATACAGCTGAATGTTAGTAGTCTGTGGGCTGTCAGCACTTAACATTACAATCTTTAAGTTCCTAGATTTGTTTTCCTAATTGCTACCAAAATAAAAGCTTTCCTAAAATTTGAAGTCTCAGTCTACAGAATCTTGCATCATTCAGCAATTCAGAAAAACTTAACTTGTTTGATGTAGAAAGAAAATAAATTATTTTGTGTAACATTTTTATTTACTTAATGGCAGATAAAATTATACCCTAATTTCATATTTATACTTTCTTGCTAAAAGGGGACCTCACTTAAACCTGGCAGAAAACAAGAATCAGAGTTAAGACAGAAAAATTCACCTCATTCTAAGGTGAGCCCATTTGGGGAGTCTCATTTTACCCAGGAAAAATAAGAAAATTAATCCTAGTTATCATGACACATTCTTATATAAAGTATTGGTTTACAAGGGGAAGAATGCCTATAGTAATGACACATGGCACTTGTAATAAATCCTTCTCACACTGTAGTATATTAACCAATATTTCCCAAACCTTCCTTAGGTCAACACAGGAGACCTCAAGCAGCCAACCAGCTTAACTGAGACCACATCAAGTAAAACCAGGCCACAGACGAGTACTTTCCTACATAAGAGACAAAACAATACATGTATGATTTTAATAGTTTAAGCTATTCCAGCATTGGCTAAAATGTACATCTTTCCAGACTTAGCAAAAATACAGACATTATCCAGGCCTAAGGAGTTTCATATTCAGTAAGAATTAAATTTCTTTGTTCCCCTTTGCCAAATGTCTTAAATAGGAACAGAAAAGCAGGAGGCACATGATAGAAAATCTGGATAAATATTAAAAATAAATGCACAGTGGAAGTAAGCTAAATACTTCCAAATATTTCCAAATGCTAAGATATATTTTCTGTAAACACCCATAGTTAAAAGTGCCAGTACTCCGAATTTCATATCTTCAAGATCTTTTAGTGAATTTGGCCTTTATATTTAATGATTCATATTTTAAGAAAACAACGTTCATGCCAGCCTAAGAACTGCATGTATGTTATTGCATAGATGCTTGATAGAGTTTTAAAACCTGACTTGTAGCACTATATGTATGTGTAGCTAATACAACATAGATCATTCTAAAGATAAATACTAAAAAGATGTACATAGAAGCAAACTTGGTAGATTATTTTATTTCTGATCCATGAATCACATAGTCTCGAATATATCCAAGTTTAATAAAATGAATTCTACTCAAAACTCTGAACTACCCAACACTGATTCTTATTTTTTTAAAAAAACACGGCCTGGCCAACATGGCGAAACCCCATCTCTACTTTAATACAAAAATTATCCGGCTGTGGTGGTGCATGTCTCTAATTCCAGCTACTCAGGAGGCTGAGACACGAGAATTGCTTGAACTCAGGAGATGGAGGTTGCAGCGAGCAGAGATTACACCACTGTACTCCAGCCTGGGTGACAGACCAAGACTCCAACTCAAAAAAATAATAATAAATTAAGGTAAAAAAATAAAATTCACACATACACACACACACACAACCCATAAAACCCTTTCCCACTTCTATGTTTATCTGATCTTCTGCAAAGCTGACCCATTCTCCAAGGTAGGCGCTCCACTTTGAAGGTTTCTCTCAGCCTTTCGGTCTTCTCAGCCTTTCGGTCTGAGCCAATTCTCAGTCACATGTTTACATGCTGCTTTTAAACTTTCCTTTAATGGTTTTTTTTTTTTTTTTAAACTTTGCCCTCAAATCAAGCTGGGTGAGAAAGACCACAATTGCCTCCCTTCTCTTTTTATTTTTTTCGTTTGTTTGTTAACCTGTGTGACAAGAACACTAGTCAGTCTTAGAAACTGCCAAAGCACCTGCTGATTGAGTGCTTTTCAAAGAAATAATAGTGACATTTTTCTGACAAATATAGTAGTCCCTTATGGGGATATGATGGTTTTTTCCAAATGTTCTTTAAAAGGGTAGACTTTGTGCTCTGGTTTAGTGCTACTAGCAGTAGTAAGACTAACAGGTAACTTGGTGTCAGACATTACTAGTGGCTGCTCTTCCTTCAGGACTAATTCTCTTCAGGGCAGCAACATGCCTGACAGAAAAAATACTGTTTTCCCAGACCTTCGGGCAGTTAGGAGGCATTTGTTGCAGAGCACCCTAGACAGGAATGTGGTGTATGCCAGTTGATCTATTTTGTTCATAAAAATTACAAAAAAAAAAAAAAAAGACGAAGAAGAAACAGTAGCTTTTCCAGAAGCCCTCTCCAGGAGATGCCTTCTTACCTCTCAGGGAACAAAAACTTTTTGTCCCATCTCAGAGTCTCACCCCCTCACCACAGTCAGCAGCTCTTATCAATCTTCATTCTCCAAAGTATCTTTCACTCTGTTCTCTCTTCTGCATTTTTATCAACACATTTCTCACTCCAGAACTTGGGCAACTCTACCAACGTACACACCTTTCATGCTCCCAACTCTCACATCCATCTAATTCATTCTCCACTATACAATCACCAGGATTTCTTTAAGAAATTAAATAAAATCCTATCACTTCGGCTGTTTAAAAATCCACTGTATTCCCTACTACCTAAAGAACAAAGTCTAGTCTCAAGTCTGAGCTATGTCTCATCTGTGCACATAACAGCAGTCTCAAACTCAAGTTTGTTTCTGCTCATCACTACCCATGCCTAGAATACCTTTACCTGCAATGTTCTTATTTTTTTAGTTTTTCCTCATAATTTAAGACTCATTTGAACTCTTTTTCATACATCTGTTTATTCATTTACAAACATTTATGATTACTTGCTATGTCCTACACATTAGGAACACAATAATAAGTATAAAAATGATATACAATTCCCTAACCTATAAAGGAACATGCAATCTCCTCCAGGAAGCCTTCCCTGATACTCTAATCACTTATAAGGGCTAAGGGCCACTATAGTATCACTCTGAGGCACGCTGGAGTCTTCTATTTCTATATTTGTTACATTATAAAATTACCTAGCTATATGTATGTCTTCCCCAGTAGACAGTAAGATATCACCTCCTATACATTTTCATGTACCCAGAGTCCACTTCAGTACTTGGTGTCAAATATAGACATTTGCTACTGTGCAAGAAACATATTGCTAAAATAAAGTTCCTTTCAATTAGCAAGTTTTAGCACATACTTTTACTTGGCTCCTTAGAAAATAAAATAAGGTTCCTGGTCTCCAGGAACATACAGTCTAACTTAACAAGATATTTATGCAGAATATCCCCAATTTAGTGCAACATTAATAAAGAGAAAAATCCCTAAGGCTTGGTCTCAACCATTTTGAACAATTTTATGTTATATAAATCATTGACTTGAAAGGCAAATCAATTGTACTTCTCTGCCAAACAAACCATTAACTAATTTACTGAGACAGTCTGACTCACTGGGATATGTAAATAAATGAACTTTTTTCTCAAAACCTTTCCCCTTTTGCTACCCTGAGCCCCCACTTCCCAGATGGGTATCAGTGACCTAAGTAGAATGAGCAGATTCTATGAATGAAAGCAAGTAGGAATTTAGTATAGTAGTCCTTCCTCCATACTTAAGGCCCATTCCTTTTCAGTTTAAAGCATCAATGTAAACTGAATGCCAAACCTCTCCTCTTCACAACACAGGTGGGAAACGTCTAATTCCAAACAGCTTGGGGAACATGGGGATTGAAGGGATGTGCTAATACCCTCCAGTGTGCTAGAGAGAAAAAGGGGGCATATCTTCCACCTAAAAGGTGAGGACTTAACCCTCTCCTTGGTGGCCCTAATGGTCTCATTGCCAATGGGCTAAGAAAGAAAAAATGATGTCATAAGTGGAAGTTGAACAGTAAGAACACATGGACACAGGGAGGGGAACATCACACACCGGGGCCTGTCGGGGGCAGGGGTTGGGGACAAGGGGAGGGATAGCATTAGGAGAAATACCTAATGCATGTGGGGCTTAAAACCTAGATGATGGGTTGATGGGTGCAGCAAATCACTATGGCACATGTATACCTATGTAACAAACGTACACATTCTGCCCATGTATCCCAGAACTTAAAATATAAAAAAAAGAAAGAAAGAAAAAATGATGGCTTCATCACTTCTATCATCAAAAAGGAGAGAGGAACTGCCATCCATGATGACTTCCATAGGCCTTGGCTAACCATTAACAAAACTCCCACCACATCTTCTAGCTAACACACAGCTGGCAGTACTGACACTTTATCCCTCCAGTATATGCTTTAGGTGGTCACCTCCCCACACCATGCTACAAAAGTCCTATCAAGACCATAATTCCCAATCTCACCCACCCTGTAGTCAAACAGCCACGCTCCATCTTTAGTACCTTTCAGAGGCAGTCCCCATATCTCATAACATCTTTCTCTTTTTCAAATAGCAGAGAGAGAGAGAGCAACAGTTAAAATGTCTAAGCAGGTCTCCAACAACAGAAGGAATGGCTATTCTCCCCTTTCTAATAGTAGCACCAAAATTTAGGAGTAATTTTCTTAAAGTCATCAACCTGGCCTCTGGAGAAGAAAAATATTTCCCCTTAATCCCCAAGTCCCCAAACACGTATGAGAGTTTATATGTGCGTATAGGTATAAACACAAGAAAATACCAGAAATTTATATTCTCATTGCTCTTAACACACATAACTATGGAAAGTGATGGCTATGTAAATCTGCTTGAGTAATCATTTTGCTCTGTATTTACATATCAAAACATGTTGAACATCTTAAATACAAACAATAAGTTTAAAAACACACTAGTTGCGCTGGGCATGGTGGCTCATGCCTGTAATCTCAGCACTTTGGGAGGCTGAGGTGGGCGGATCACCTGAGGTTGGGAGTTCCAGACCAGCCTGACCAACATGGAGAAACGCCATCTCTACTAAAAATACAAAATTAGCCGGGCGTGGTGGCACATGCCTGTAATCTCAGCTACTCAGGAGGCTGAGGCAGGAGAATCATTTGAACCCATGAGGCAGAGGTTGCTGTGAGCTGAGATTGCACCATTGCACTCCAGCCTGGGCAACAAGAACAAAACTGTCAAAAACACACACACACACACACACACACACACACACACACACACACACAGTAGTTGCATCTGGAGAAGGGAAATAAAGGAGACCCAAGAGAGATGCTTTTTATTCTCCCTGCCCCACACACCTGAGGATATATTTATGTATTACAAGTGTAACTAAAATAAGAATGGAGAGGAAGCGATAGAGGGAGATTCATTGATTGATTTCTTATAATAAAATGACTCAATCAAGTTTTCAAATTAAATTCCTTTAGCATTCATACTGCTATTGGTTTACTCTTCAGAAATACTAAGAAAAATCTCTCTTCATAGTTATTTAAGGGAATAAAATTATATCACTTTAAGCAAATTCAGGAAATTCCACATTGAGAAAAATGTCCCAGTATTTAAGCATCCCTGGGGAGCATGCCACATTACCCCCAGAACCCATTCAAATACAGAGCTTAGAAAGCACCAGCTTCTGGTTAAAGTCAATCCACCCAGAAACAAGAGAGTCTTTGTCAAGGAAACCCGAGTTCAAGTGCATGAGGATCAGATAAAACACAACACATGGCATCTGAACTAAAATGATACGCTTTGATTTTCGATTCAGAGTTAAGAAGCCAGCAGAATGTGAATACAAGAGAAAGGATGTAAAAATAAAATTAAGATTGGCTTCCTCTTAGGTAGTGAGAGTTGAACAGAAAAGTGGGGTTACTGACGGTGTTGCAGAGCAGCTCTGTAAATATCCTTATTTGTAAATCCATAATATATATGGCTCTACTCATAAATAGGACACTCTGTTATGGCTGCAGGTAATAGATATTAGACAAACAAGTGTTTGGGAAATACATTGTCTCTAAGGCTACTGACAATAAAAGAGCAAGTATTAATTTGGAGAAGTAGATGGCCAGGCTTGTGTTCTTTAAGGTCTGTATCCTGTATGGGGAGGAGGAAGTGGTGGATGGAAGGAGTTATGCAGAGTTGTGTCTCAATTACAGCTATAAAACCAGTTACCCAAATTCTTTTAGAACCTCTAGTTAGAAGCCACTCAGATTACCTAAGATAATAAAAAGCCAGGAAGCATAAGGGCTCTTTTGACCACACATTAAACATGAATTAAATTACTAAAATTTCATGGTGTGTTGTCCTAATATGGTGTGTCCCTGTATTTAAAAGTAGGGGAATTTGACAATTTTATTGCAAAGGTATTCAAAAGAAATAAAAGAGGGTACTTCCAAAGAAATAAAAAAACAAGTTGACATATATATAACTCCAATTCTCTCCAAGGACAACTTAAAAAAAAGTTGAGTTGCTTCAATGAAATAAAAATATTAACCTGAAAATATACTTGGTACAAAGTTATTCTTTGCGGTCTGCACCTACAGACTACTGGAAGCAACCTAAATGCCCACACACAGGAGAGTAATTGGATAAGTTGTGATACTTCCATGCAGTATAGTACACTGCAACCAAAGCCACTAAAAAATAATGAGGAAAATCTACAAACTGATATGGAGTTATTTCCAACATATACTGTTAAGAAAAAAAAAAGCTCAGTGCAAATGAGTATCTAATGTATGTTACCTTTGATAGCAGAACAAAAGGGAAATAAAATATACACATCTATTAATTTGTACAAAAAGATATCTAAGATGAATAAACGAGAAACAAAGGAAATTGGTTACCTACAGTGGACAGGTGGAAACAGAGTGACAGGCAAATGTGAAAAGGGTAGAAGGGATGGGGTATGGAAAGTACACACACACCTCTTTCTATTGTTCTGATCTTTAGAATCATGTTAATATTTTACGTACTCAACAGATAATAAACACAACAAGGATAGGCTGGGCATGGTGGCTCACGCCTGTAATCCCAGCACTTTGGGAGGCCAAGGTGGGTGGATTACTTGAGTCTGGAAGTTTGAGACCAGCTTGCGTGACATGGAAAAACACAATCTCTACTAAGAACACAAAAATTAGCCAGGTGTGGTGGCACACACCTGTAGTTCCAGCTACTTGGGAGGCTGAGGTAGGAGGACTGCTTGAGCCCAGGAGGCAGAGGGGCAGCGAGCCGAGATCATGCCACTGTACTCCAGTCTGGGTGACAAGAAAGACCCTGTCTCAAAAAAGCAAGGATAGGGAAGAAGCAACTCAAAAATGGAATAAAAGCAGAAACAAATTTATAAGTGTATATATGTATAAATGTGTATACACACACACACACAAGCAAACATACATATATACACTTATACTTCCTAGCTCTGTTTGCTGAGAAGGCATAGAAATAATAACACCCCAACAGTAATGAGCATATCCAGCAACCAGATTTTGTTTTCTAAATACCATTCTCAACTAAAAGGAGCTCCTTGGAGAAATGCTTATTCCAAGGCTAGGGAAGAGAATGTAAAAATCCACCTAAAACACCTTGTGCCAGAGAGAACCGAAGTGTTCAAAGAATGATGGAACATGTCAAACAGAGAAGTTTAAAGGAGGTCCCAGTGTTCCATGTCCATCCTGGGACAATGTGAGCAACAGAATAAATGGCAGTAAGAGATTATAATCAATTGAATAAAATAAACCATGAATCTATACTGCTATAAATAAATAAACAAGGACAAGGAAAAGGTCTTCCTGATTTTTTTATTCTTTGAGATATATCTCATTCTGTCCCTGTGGCTGGAGTACAGTGGCATAATCACAAGCTCACTGCAGCCTCAACCTCCTAGGCTCTAGCAATCCTCCCACCTCAGCCTCCCAAATAGCTAAGACTATGGATGCACCCCACCACACTTGGCTGATTTTTTTTTAAAGAAAGAGGATCTTACTATGTTGCCCAGGCTGGTCTCAAACTCCTGAGCTCAAGCAATCTTTCCACTTCAGCCTCCCAAGGTGGTGGAGTTACAGATGTGAGCCACTACACCTGGCCAAAAACTCTTTCTTGCAGAATTCCAGTTAATGAATATAAAATTAATGAGAAATTAGAAGACCACCACTTGGCAATCATTACAGTAATAATTATTTCAGGCACTGGCTAAAACCATTGAGTAAATATACAATGAGAAACAAGATTTTATATCATATCAAAGTATCTCCCACAAGATACTTATTCCACTGGGAAATCTAGTAACTTTACAAACAAGAAACCTTAACATAGTGATCAAAGTTAATATCACTAGAATGTGCTTCCTGCTATGAGGCACTGAAAAGAACACAATAGCATGTTTGTTGTATCCCTGGCAAAAACACAGAACTTCAATCAAATCATGAAGAAACAGCAGACAAATCCAAGTTGAGGAATATTGTACAGAATAACTGGCCAGGATTCTTCAAATGTCAAGGTCATAAAAGACAAAGAATGGCTGAAGAATTGGTCCAAATTAAAGAAGAATAAAGTATGACCACTAAATGCAATATATGATCTTGAATTAGATCTAAAACAATTTTTTCTTTTACTACAAAAAGCAGAGGTGCAATTGGCAAAATTTGAATGTTATCTAGACTAGATAACAGTATTATATCAGTGCTAGTTTCCTTATTTTAATAAATTCATTGCGATTATAAATGAGGTCCTTTTTGTTTTTAGGAAATGTGCACTGATATTGAGAATCATGTCTCCAACTTATAAAATTTCAGAAAAAATAGAGAAATAGATAATATAGCAAGTATGAAGTATAGTAAAATACTAACAAGGCCAGGAGCGGTGGCTCATGCTTTTAATCCCAGCACTTTGGGAGGCCGAGACGGGTGGATCACTTGAGGTCAGGAGTTTGAGAACAGCCTGGCCAATATGTTGAAACCCCATGTCTACTAAAAATAAAAAATTAGCCAGGCATGGTGGCTGATGCCTGTAGTCCCAGCTACTTGGGAGACTGAGGCAGGAGAATCGCTTGAACCCGGGAGACAGAGGTTGCAGTGAGCCGAGATCATGCCACTGCACTCCAGCCTGTGTGACAGAGCGAGACTCCATCTCAAAAAAAAAATACTAACAATTAAGGAATCTGGATAAATGGCATACAAGAATTATGTGCATAATTTAACTTCTCTGTAAAGTCTGAAGTTATTTCAAAGTAAAAAAAATATAGTCAATCCAAGTATAGGCGGGAAAAGCAATAACCAACCAATCCATTTCAAAATAATTGACAGAATTTCCTTTAAGAATCTATAGCAATTAATATGAAGTAGTTTTGTGAAACTTCACCTGGTTTTTTCAAATCATCAGATTTCTACATCACTTCTATATTACATAAAACTTCTGATTACCTAAGTTCAACTTCTGATATTTCTTAAATAATAAAGCTCATCATTTAAAAGACAAACATGCTCAAACATGTCACATTTTCCTCTTGGGATTCTCAGTAGTTAGATTTATCCAACTGATTAACTCATTAACAAGTAGTTATTGAATGAAAGACATTGTCTAGATGCTTAAACTGAATACATCTACATCTGGTTCATTCCGTCTCTTAGTTCAGTGCCAATAACAAGCCACCATATAAGATTTACCCAGTGGGCTTTTCCAAATGAAGTATCTATCTGGTACAATGACCAGATTCAGGAGTAACATACAATAATGATAATGAAAACAATCCTTAAGTAAAAATTTCAAGAAACTTACTAGAAATGCATTCTTTATTACCAAAGCATTTTTATTTGGGAAAATACAAGAGCAAAGTATTTATATTTTTTTTAAAAAAGTTCAATTATAGAACTATTCATTCCAAGCCAACAGTATCCATTAGAATGAACATACTAGGATAGTTTTGGGGATTGAATTCTAAATAACTCTTTTTCAGAGCCTGATGGGAAAATAAAAAGGGACTGATAATTAATTAATATTTCATCTTTCTCAAAAAGAAAATACATCTCAATATTTTATTTCACCCCTAACATGTTCTCCAATGGTTTTATATTAAACAGTCCCCGAGCTTCTTTCTATACATTTCCTACTCTAAGAGTCAATGTAACCTTCATATCTTTCAAAAACCTTCAGTAGTTCCCAATGTCTATTAACAGCTTTTGGCCTCTCACCTTTCATTCCCAGCCTAGTGACTCACCTCAGGAAGTAACCATATCAAGAAGTTCAGGGTGTGGTAACTTTGACCAGCCCTACATGAAGCCATTCTACATATTCTACCACTCAACGAGTGGGAGTTCCAAGTTCTTAGGCTGACGCTCAAGAGACCAACCATCTGTTTCACCCAGGACTGGGCGGTTCCCAGGATGTGAGATCTTCACTACTGATACCCAGAGTCTTAGGCAAATCAGGACATTTGGTCACCTTAACTCTGACCTAGCAATTGACCTTCTTGACCCCCCTAAACTGCTCTGTGCTTCTGACATTTCCTTTCTCTGGCTTATCTTACCCCCTCACCTCACATATCCAAGTGAAGATTGTTCAAGAACGTGTCCAAATGCCACCTTCTCTGTCAATTGCTTCCTTTTCTCCAATCCTGGTAGTAATTTCTCTTTACTGTAAATCCCAAAGCAACTTAGTTATTCTCTCCCTTCTACTGCTTGCTCTACATCGCACAGGAGGAGGCAGGACACTTTCTCTTCACTCCTGATCTTTCCTTAATGGGGAGTGGACACCTGTTCACACATTATTCACATTCTCCTCCCTCTCACTGATGTTTCCAAAGGGGAGGAGAGTTCTCTGTGTGGGAACTTTGGAACAAGGAACTGTGCATGGTAGACCAGCAGCTCTCTCCATCCTTCTTAGGAATTTGCTTGCCATTTCTGAAGTGTTACAGAAGCTGGCCTCCATGTGGAGTCCTGTGGTTGTCTACACTGTCTGTGCCTAACTGGACCAGCCTATCTCATATGTTGTAGTATGTTCTCTATTACCAACTTTACAGGTAAGAAAAGTGTTCATTTGTCATCCGGAAATCATGATGCCTTGTCATCCTTCATAACTTGGGCAAGTGAGAGGAATGATGTTCATTGACTACCTCTCCCTGTAAACTATAGGAAGCTGTAAACTTGGCCTGTATCACTTCCATAGCACATTGTACAGGGCCTTGCAAGTACCAAACATTCATAACTGAGTGAACAAATATAAATATCTTACTAATTTTTTTTTTTGAATCATGACGTGAAGTCAGTTCAAATTCTAGTGCTGGTACTTACTAGAGCAGGGTAAACTTGGGTAACTGTTAACATGAGTCTTTTTTTTTTTTTTTTTTTTTTTTTTTTTGCCTAAAAAGGAAATCCTCTGCATCAGGGATTAGCAAACTACAACCAACCAGCCAAATCCAGCCCACCACATGTTTTTAAGTAAAATGTTGTTATCTGAATACAGCCATACTTATTCCTTTACATATTGTTTGTGTCTGCTTTTGCACTACAATGGCAGAATTGAGGAGTTGCCACAGAGATCATATGATCTTCAAAGCCTAAAATATTTCCTCTCTGGCCCTTTACAAGTGATCCAACCCCCTTCTAAGGATTGCTGCAAGGATTATGGATAGATGCTGTTTATTGCTAACACCTAGCACATAAGTGGCTGTTATCAATTTAAATACCATAGCAAAACGCAAATTAATATTTTTGAAAGTAAATTCCTGTAGGCATACAAAATCAACAGCTAAGATGCGCTCTACTCATATATTCCACACCTAGAAGAGTGGGGGAGAAAGCCCACAAAAATCATTTTTAATTTGCTACAAATTTGGAGGCCCAGGAAGCATCACCTACCACAAAGCTCTTACACTGCAAAGAATCTGCAAGACAACATTTATCACAGCATTCCCAAGAAGAACAATGATGACTCAAGGGAAATAAAAGATGCACCAAACATTTTTTCCACTAAAAGGAGTCCTGAAATAGAACTTGAGCAATATTTACATATTTAATATTCCTTAGTGGATGAGAAGAGGGTATCGACAGGAGTTATTACAGCTTGAAATGAGTTGTGAAAACTCTTAAGTCTGACTGAGACATTGCAATAATTCTTCCTTCAATTAATTTTGACTCTTTTAACATTGTCTTAAGTGCCAGGGATCAAAGATAAAGATAGTCCTTGTCCTTGTAAAGTTCAGAATCTAGTGAGGAACACAAGTATGTGTTTAAAACTGTTATCTAATTTCTAACAGCCAAAGTTCAAACATTTTTTTTAAATAACAGAAATGACCCTCTCCTTTCATCTCAGCTCCATGTCAATTTTGTTTGGTACCTGGGTTGTAGAGAGAAGTTTTGAAAGTAGGGTCCTGGGATAGATAGGAAAAAAAAAAAAAAAGCTAGGCATATGATGTTAGCCAGGCCCTCTGGATTTGATTTCAGTTCCAATCTAGGAGGATGAGAAACTGCAGCTGGATGAGCTGGTTGAGGACACACTCTGCTGGAGAAACCCAAGCAGTATTCATTCATGTGACCAAACTACAGTTTCAAGTTTCAAAGGGTGCCAGTGTCTCTGACTCTATCTGGAAGCCAGCATGGCCCTGGCAGTAGCAACTTGGGACATTTCAGAAGCTAGACTCTGGTCTTGCCTGCCTGGTATCTGTAATGTATAAGCAGTGGCCATGATGGGGCTCCCCTAAATGACTTCACGGGCCACAGACATTGACTAGTGGATGCCCAGGCAAGGGAGGAAAGCCATAATGACTACCATGTGGTGACTGCATGTGATGCCCAGAAATTACTGGGGAAATTAACTAGAGGTAGAACACACACCATCCTTTAATCATCCATCTGCTGGCTTAAATACACCTTACTCACTTAGGATTCCTATGAAAATAAAACCAAAATGCTGGGTAAGTGCTATGATAAAGGTGTATCCAAGCATCTGTGGGAAGTCAATGGGTCCAGGGGTGGAGGGAGGGACTCCTAATCCAGTCAGTTGAAGAAAATCAGAACTCTAAGAAAGCCCAATTAAAACTCA
Organism: Pan troglodytes; assembly: GCF_028858775.2. Lineage (NCBI taxonomy): Eukaryota > Metazoa > Chordata > Mammalia > Primates > Hominidae > Pan > Pan troglodytes. Next base: position 118,276,591 of record NC_072405.2, read on the forward strand.
TAAGAAAAGCCATTCCATTTTATGAAATTGTTCCTTTTCTTATATTTCTGTTAATGACTGAGTTTGCTTCCTTCAGAAGGTATAGTATTACAATAGGATGCATTTTATCAAGCATATTTCACATTCATTGAAATCACTGAAGGCTGTCCGAGGTCCCTGAAAAAAATGGCGAATATTTTGCCACTGATGATTATACTACTGGATTAATATTCTTTAAGGATCAAGATGACTACTTTATACAAGCAGGGAGAGAAAGTTTCTCCCATTGATTGATTTTGTTCAGGTTCCATCAATTCCATTTTTAAATTATTCTTGTGTCTCACAGGATATGCATCTAAGTTACATTTCTAAACTGGAACAAGCATAATTTGAACCAGTCTATTTATAAATCATGGTGTTATAGGCTTGAACCTACCACCAGATTAATCTTCCTTCAAATAGTGGCTATAAAGAGGGTACTTAAAAGATTGCAAAGATTTTGCATCTCTAATGGATCACCATTACACGGTGCAGAAAACGTGACTCAGGAAGTTGTAAGAGTAAACACATGGAGTCCATTATGAGTTTTCCTTTCTTGTAGTGTAACTAAATGGCCTTATTATGCTACCAACTTTTTTAAAAATTGTAATGGTTATTACCGATCATTAAAAATACTATACATCCCATGCACTTTGAAAAACTCACAAAGTAGACTGTCAATTCATTTTTTAAAAGACTAAAACTTTACGTTTGCAAAAGCTCTTTCAAGATAAGATAAACGTAAGCATTAAGTATCACCTGGGTGAGATTACATAAAAAACAAAATGGTAAAAGGCCATAACTTCATACACTGAACATTCAATATCAACCAAAAATGAATAGATTAAAAACAATGTTTACTGACACTGGGAATGTTAAAGTTTGAAATTTTGGTTAGTGAACTTTGTTTCTGATTTGTTTCTCTCTGTAAGTGAAGGAGGGAAAAAATGACCTTGAAGAGGAGATGCATCAATCTGCAGAGGTTATTTGCAATCTTTTGGATATAGTGACTAGCTTTCTCCATTTCTAGCACAAGCAGAAAAGAAGAGGAAAAAAAAAAGAAAAGGAATAGAATAGGATTGATGCCCCACATCTTACCTGTAACACAATTAGTTGTCCCACCAGCTACAATGGTGGCTTAGATTGGCAGAGAACAGTAGGGGGCAGAGGGAAAGGAAGGTAGTCACCCAATACATCATCACGCAGTTGGTACAGATTGTAGCTACAGCTACAGCTATGGCTGGACCACAGGCATATACACCAAATACAAGCTCTGACCCTATCCTGCCTCTTAAATTCAACAACTTCAGTATAACATTTTGCACACTTGTTCTACTATAAAGTTAAGATTTTTAAAAAAGAAAAATAATAGGAAAACAAGAATAGAAAAGGAAAGCAAAGAAGAGGAAAGGAAGTTTCAGAAAAAACATCTATTGAGTCTACCAAATTTACAAATCACTATACATAAACATTTAATAACACATATAGTTCCCAGATTGTCTATCCAAGGATCCATTCATTTGTCTTTGTTCTCACTAAATGATGAACTCCTTGAGAGCAAACACTCTTAAATTTTTCTGTCACCTTAATACAGTTTCTGGTACATTAATGTAGTTATATAAATGAATAAATGGATAAATGGCTTTACTTATCTTCCAAATCAATAATTCCAGTTTCTATTTTGTGTCCTAGTCACATACCCTAGATACATATTATTTCCCCTTGTCTATTACTTCAAAATTAAGATATTAAAATAAATGAAAATCAACCTCCCCCTACCAACCTACTGTCTCTTTTCAGAAGCATAATAAGCAGGGTTTTTGTTTTTTCTTTTTCCTTTTTTAAGAGGCAGGGCCTCACTCTGTCACCCAGGCTGAAGTACAGTAGTGTCATCATAGCTCACTGCAGCCTCAAACTCCTGGGCTCAAGCAGTCCTCCTGCCTCAGCCTCCTGAGTAGCTACGTCTACAGGATTATACCACTATGTCTAGCTAATTTAAAAAATTTTTTACTTTGGGAGGCCGAGGCAGGCGGATCACAAGGTCAGGAGATTGAGACCATCCTGGCTAACATGGTGAAACCCCATCTCTACTAAAAATTAGCCGGGTGTGGTGGCAGGCACCTGTAGTCCCAGCTACTTGGGAGGCTAAGGCAGGAGAATGGCATGAACCCAGGAGGCGGAGCTTGCAGTGAGCCGAGATTGCACCACTGCACTCTAGCCTGGGTGACAGAGCAAGACTCTGTCTCAAAAAAAAAAAAAAAAAAAAAAAATTTGTAGATACGGGGTCTCGCTATGTTACCCAAGCTGGTCTCGAACTTCTGGCCTCAAGCAATTCACCCACCTCAGCCACTCAAAGTGTTGATATTACAAGTGTGAGCCACCGTGCCCAGTCTAGCATTTCTTATTGTATACTGCAGCAAAAAATTATTGATCACCACCACCTTCTTTCATCTCCAAGGTCCAGTATGTCATCAATGTGAGCGGATATTTCTAAAGCTTTCTAGCATCTCTTCTTGGTGCCCAATGCCATGACCCCAGTCCAGCTGCTAATTAACTTGTGCCTGAATCACTGTAAGAATATCTAGCTGGCCTCTCAGATTCTACCTTCCTCCCCTCTAAGCCACTAATCTTCTCCATAACCTGTGTTCATCCCTCCGTGTAAGATAAGCATGCCTGAGAGGCAGGTGCCATGTCTTTTTCAAGTCAGAGTGTCCTCTCACATATTTTGAATAAAAATATTCAATTACCCCAGAGACTGAGGTGCCATATGGGCATCAATTTATTTTCAAAAGTAGACCTCTTTGGAGTCACTGAATTATATTTTTTAAGTATAGCCTTACAAGTCTTTGTGATGACAAGAGAACTGAGAGCTTCTTATTAAAAAGCAGCTCTTGCTATGGAGTTTTTACAATTTACTTGTATATTGTGTTTTCCAGACTCTTTTCAATGTCTTGGAAAGGAGGCTGGGCATGCTTGGTGCTGGTGGCCATGTGTGGAAAGAAAGGCATGGGGAGTAGAAAAAATGCAACACCAAGTTGTACTTTCTTTGTGCAATTCCATCATATCTGAAAACTAAAAACTACAACCCACTGGCAACACCCTTCGCTGAGTCACTGTATTCTTTGTGTGCATTTTTCTAAGAGCAATCAAAACAGTAATTGCAGGACTAACTTTAGAACATGAAATCATGGCATCTGTGCTGACATGGAATGCAATGTGAAAAGTAATCTCTCATTAAACCAGAAACTGTGGTTTACATTGTTTAAAAAGTGCATCGGATCGCTCATTCTCAGGGGATAGATCATAATGCTCCTTAAGGACAGAAAATTGAAAGAAAGTATTAGTTCCTTCTACAAAATATTTAAGAAATCCCATGAGGTTCTGGGGGTTTTTTTTCCCCTCCTTACTTGTTCTAATTACATAAGGAATAAAGTGTTCTTTAAATATGTCTTTAAAATATCCTTTTCCCCACCTAAGATTCTGATTCAAATAAACTATTTTAAACACACACACACATATTTGGAATAGTCTGAGAAATTTGGTTACGGTGGGTATTCAGTGACACTGAGGAATTACTGTTAATTTTTATAGTAAGTGTTATGATGGCATCGTGGTTGTAAAAGAACATTTTATACATAAAGAAGGAAGTATGTTAGGATAAAGTACATGATATCAGAGATTTGCTTTAAAATGCTTTGCCTGAGACAAAAGGGAGAGGACAGATGAAGCATATACAGAAAAACATTTTAAAACATTGAATCTGAGTTATGGATGTAGGAGGTATCTCCTATTTGTGGTTTGACTGAAATATTTCATAATAAAATTCTCAATTCCTGTTTTGGCCCTTCTATTTAAGACTCAGAATAACAATTACAGAGGCCCAGCCAAGAAGTTGTGAGTCCACAGTAGCATCAAAATAGGAGATTTTGCTGTGCCCTGGTTATGGTCAAAGCTATGTGATAATCAAATTGTGAAATGGCCAGTCTGTGAAGTGCACTAAATATCAAGAAAAGATGGGTGTGCACGCACAGAACACTTAATCTTGTGATAACCTGTGACCAGTCGCACTCCTACACAGAAGCTAAGCTTTATTATCTTCATGATTTGAGCAATATTACCAACTGTTTTCCCTAAATACTGTTTTGCTTTCCATCCTATCATAACACATAAATGTTTTATATTAACTAATAAAATCGATTGAATGTTCTTTCCAGGGAAATACATCTTCCAAGTTTTGACCTTTGCTTATTTAGTAGGAAGAGAAAAAAGAGCTGGGTAACAGAGAGATTGAATCCTTTTCCAAGGAAACAATATAACAGAAAGACCAAAAGATTACCTGAGTATCTAGAAGTAGCAATAGAGCTTTAGAATGCTTTTCTGAATTGTACTATTATCTTTGAATTACCGTCTCTTAAAACTCCTTCTTAGTATAAGTAAGCCACCAGGTAAGAACAAGTCAACAATTTGGTGAGACTTCCTACTGTGCGTCAACTCTTTTTTGGGGGGGTTTTCTTACTGTGTTTAGTTTCACCTTTGGGTATGAATTCATAGTAACACAGACACAATTAGTAGTTACCACATCGGTAGCACAAGTTTATAGTGACTGTTGATTCCTCACCAGTTCTTTTTTTTGTTTTGTTTTTTTGTTTTTGTTTTTGTTTTGAGACGGAGTCTCGCTCTGTTGCGCAGGCTGGAGTGCAGTGGCGCGATCTTGGCTCACTGCAAGCTCCACCTCCTGGGTTCACACCATTCTCCTGCCTCAGCCTCCCGAGTAGCTGGGACTACAGGCACCCGCCACCATGCCCGGCTAATTTTTTTGTATTTTTAGTAGAGATGGGGTTTCACCGTGTTAGCCAGGATGGTTTCCATCTCCTGACCTCATGATCTGCCTGCCTCGGCCTCCCAAAGTGCTGGGATTACAGGCAATTCCTCACCAGTTCTTAAATTTTTGATTCCTACACATAGAATCTGAGATTGCCCCAGAAGAGACTGTTTCAGTTTCGCTGGACTGGGAACTGGGCTCTTGAGTCACCAAATGCTCCCTGGGTTACTTTCACCATTTTCAGGTTTGGGAACCACCAAGTCTATCCATATGCTGGCTAATAAAAACATTTTTCATGATTTTGGTAAATATATTATAAAGATAGAGACCCAGAGGCATCTTATGAATCTAGGCATACTGTCCTCCAAGTATTAGACAGCAACTTTTCAGTTTGTTCTAAAATCCAAAGTATTTTTTTGAAAATTTGGTAGAATTAGCAATGGGCATTTCCTTCATGCCAGGTAAACTAATACAGGTGATTTGCTATCCTTAGAGATATTAAGCAAATAAAACCCAAAACCTAAAAAATACCCCACTTCAGGCTGACCCTCATTAGGAATGCAGCTGGTGACTTTAAATGAAACCAATGCTTATTTACCATTCCAAAAATCCTAGATCCCTTAAGAATTATGCTAAATCTATTCCGTCTGTGTGCTATAAATGGAGCAGCAAAGCCTGGATAACAGCACATCTGTTTACAGCATGGTTTACTGAAAATACGCTAACATATATAGCAAAAGATCCTCTCTGCCCCCTCTGCAAAACTCTGACCATCTTTCAAGTTTCTGCACCTATGACAACCATTTCTGTCAAGACCTGAATTGTCATTCAGGCAAGGAAGCCTGTGGCACATCATAAAGACCTGTGTGATGCCTGTGGCCATGGCGCTTTTCAATGTTAGGCTGTGGCTATACCTTTACCCATTTGTCCCACAAGTTTGAACATTCCCAAAACAAAGACCATGTGTTACAAAAATATCTCATTTTCTTGCATTTCACTTTATTGTGCTTCACAGATATTGCAGGATTCTTGCTGGGGGTGAGGTGGGAGGAAGGTTGTTGTTTTATATATTGAAGGTTTCTGGCAACCTTACGTCAAGTCTATTGGCACCATTCTTCCAACAGCATGAGCTCCCTTCTTCTGTCACATTTTGGTAATGCTTGCAATATTTAAAATTTTTCATTATTATTAATCTGTTATGGTGATCTGTGATCAGTGATCTTTGATGTTACTTTTGTAATTGTTTTGGGGCACCAAAAACTGCACCCACATAAGATGGCAAACTTGACCAATCAATGTTGTGTGTTCTGACTGCTCCACTAACTGTTGCTATCTCTCTCACTCTCTCCTCAGGCCTCCCTATACCCTGTGGTACAACAATATTGAAATTAAGACAATTAGTAACCCTACAGCGGCCTCTAAGTATTCAAGAGGAGGAGTCCTATATCTCTCACTTTAAATAAAAAACTAGACGTGATTAAGCTTAGTGAGCAGGGCATGTTAAAAGCCAAGATAGGTCAAAAGCTAGGCCCCTCAAGTTGTGAATGCAAAGGAAAAGTTCTTGAAGAACATTAAAAGTGCTAGTCTAGTGAAAACACAGATAGGTGAAACAGCCATATTACTGATGTGGAGAAAGTTTTAGAAGTCTGGATAGAAGAATAAACCAGCCAGAACATTCCTTTAAGCCAAAGCCTAATCCAGAGCAAGATCCTAACTCTCTTTAACTCTACAAAGACTGAGAGAGATGAGGAAGCTGCAGAAGTTAAATTTGAAGCTAGCAGAGGTTGGTTCATGAGGTTTAAGGAAAGAAGTCATCTCCATAACATGAAAGTGCAAAGTGAAACAGTAAGTATTGATGTAGAAGCTACAGCAAGTTGTCTAGAAGATTTAACGAAGAAATGAAGGTGGCTACACTAAAAAACAGATTTTTAAATGTAGATTAAAAAGCCTGCTACTGGGAGAAGATGCCACTCAGGACTTTCATAGCTAGAGAGATGTGAATGTCTAACTTCAAAGAACAGGCTGACTCTCTTGTTAGGGGCTAATGCAGCCAGTGATTTGAAGTGGAGGCCAATGCTCATTTACACCTTGAAAATCTTATGGCCCTTAAAAATTATACTAGCTCTACTCTGCCTGTGCTCTATAAGTGGAATAACAAAACCTCCATGACAGCACACCTGTTTACAGCATGGTTTACTGAAGGTTTTAAGCCTGCTGTTGAGACCTACTACTCATTGACAATGCACCTGGGTCAACCAAGAGGTCTGATGGAGATGTACAAGGAGATTAATGTTTTCATGCCTGCTAACACAAGATCCATTATGTAGCCAGTGGATCAAGGAGTAATTTCAACTTTCAAGTCTTATTATTTAAGAAATATTTCATAAGGCTACAGCTGCCATATACAGTGATTCCTCTAATGAATCTGGGAAAAGTAAATTGAAAACCTCCAGGAAAGGGTTCACCATTCTAGATGCCATTAAGAACATTAGTGATTCATGGGAGAAGGTCAAAATATCAACATTATCAGGAGTTAAGTAGATTCCAGCCCTCATGTATAACTTCAGGGGTTCAAAACTTCAGTGGAGTGAGTAATTGCAGACATGGTAGAAATGGCAAGAGAACTAGATGGAGAAGTGAAGCCTGAAGATGTGACTGAATTGCTACAATTTCATGATAAAACTTGAATGGATGAGGAGTTGCTTCTTATGGATAAGCAAAGAAAGTGTTTCTTGAGATGGAATCTACTCCTGGTGAGAATGCTATAAACATCATGGAAACAACAACAGATGATTTAGAATATTACATAAATGTAGTTGATTAATTAAAGCAGTGGCAAGGTTTGACAGGATTGACTCCGATTCTAAAAGAAGTGCTACTATGGATAAGACATTATCAAACAGCAACACAATGCTACAAATAAACATTTCATTAAACGAAGAGTCCATCAATGTGGCAAACATTTTTGTCTTCTTTTAAAAAAACTGCCACCAGCACCCCAACCTTCAGCAGCCACCACACTGATCAGTCAGCTGCCATCAACATCAAAGCAAGACCCTCTACCAGCAAACAGATTATGATTCAGTGAAGGCTCAGATGATTGTTAGTGGGTTTTTTTTTTTTAGCAATAAAGTACTTTTTAATTAAAGAATGTACATTGTTTATTTTGACATAAGGCTATTGCCTACTTAATAGACTACAGCACAGTGTAAACATATGCACGAAGAAACCAAAAATTTGTGTGACTCACTTTACTGTGGTGGTCTGAAACACAACCCACATTATCTCTGAAGTATGCCTGTATTTATATTATCAGTACCTAGGAAGTTATTTGATAAATGCTTTGCTAAGTGTCTAGTAGACATCACAAATTAGTATCCACATTTTGAACGGCTTAAATAATTAAATCAGTAGATCAGTCTTCTAGTATATATGACAACAAAACAAACACAAGGCTAGATTGAATCATTTTTCCTGACATTTCCATTTATTCTCTCTTTCACTATGCTCTGTATTTTACAGGTTCCTAGATCAGTGATTCTCATCTCCATATATTACCACAACACTTTAATAATCTGGAAAACTAATTAGAAATTACAAGTTCTAATATCTCCCCCTTTTACTTGCAGCAATTCCTCACTACTTAATAGTAATATTAATTCCCAGTAATTGAGAATATACTACATGCCATACTGTTTAAAATGCTTGTTTTAGAGGTATTAACTCATTTAGTATTCATAACCATCTTATGAGTTCAATTATACAGGGGGTGAAAATGAAGCACAGAGAATTCCATATCTTACCCAACGTCACCCAGCTACTAAGTAGTAAATCCAGGATTCCAACCCAGGCAATCTGGCTTTAGTGCTTAGAATAAAAGAATGCTTAAAGTGTATTTTCATAAATATATATATGAATTTAAAAAAGGAAAACAATATTTGAAAGATGGTTTGTCTTAAGGTACCTTTCAAAAGGGAAAACAAAGCCAGATAATGAACAGGCCCCCACCCATCCAGCCTCCACTCTAGGCTGGCCTCAACTCTGTCTCTTCCCATCAACCTTAGGAGCATCCCAGTGACAACTAAGCTGTCAAGCACATGTATGCTTTGTTATAGACCAGATGCTTGTGTCCCCTAAGTTCACATTCTTAAGACCTAACCCCAAATGTGATGGTATCTGAAGGTAGGTAAATCAGGTCATGAAGGTAGATCTCTCACGAATGGGATTAGTGCCCTTAGAAGAAGAGGCCAGAGAGTTAGTTAGTGGTCTTTCTGCCATGTGAGGATACAATGAGAAGTTGGCAGTCTACAAACCAAGATGTCCCTCACCAGAGAATGACCATGCTGGCACCCCAATTTTGGACTCCTGTGCCTCCAGAATTGTAAGAAATAAGTTTCTGCTGCTTACAAGCCACCTAGTCTATGGTACTTTGTTATAGTAGCCTGAATAAAGACATCCTTTCTCACTGTCAAATAATAAATAGTATAATCAAGGGGCTAATCAAGAAAAATAATACTAAACACCCATTTCTAGAAGGCTCTGAGAAATAGGAAAATAGATAAGGTTGAAGTCCTCGAAAAGCAACCAACCAGAAGGTTGTATAAACAGGCATTAAAATAGCTACATTAACAGACAGTGTGTTATAAATATTGAAATTCCCTTTTTTAATCCATGAACTTCTCCACTGCAGGCATCTAGACTGGGTCTTACAGGCTAGACGTCAAAATCAGAAGGGAGATGAAGAGAAAGAAAGACACTTTAGACAAGAAAAAAAACATGAACGCAAAAGGTACAGGGGAAAAAAAACCCAAGGCAGGCTTCGGAATAGTAAGTGCTGCTGTTCAGCCAATGCCCAGAGTAAATCCCCGATGGTCTCAGAAAAAAAGTTGTAGATTGGGTCCAGACCAGGCAGAACATGAAATATCACACTGAAAATGAGAATTATCTTCCAGGCACTGAAAAGATCCAAAATCTGAGCAAGAGAACAACATGACCAAAGAGTAATCAGATGATGACTACTGTGGTTTGAGGTGTAAAACTAATGGAGGAAGGGGGCTGACAAATACAGAGGAAAATTAGTTACGAGCCTTTTGCAATAATCATGGCTAAAATATTGATCTGGGCAGGAGTGCTGATAATGTGAAATTTGGCAAAGGGTGGATTTGATTCCTCATGAACCAAAACATAGCAGGTGTTGGTAACAGATGGGGTGTGGAGGTCTAAAACAGAATATTTGAAGATGTCAAATTGCCAACCTGTAGAAACTCAAATCAACAGCAAATTCAAATGTTGAGCAAAACAGTAATTTGGAGACATGGGTTTTTACATTTGTTTAGTTTTGTCTGGGGCAGGGTGTACAGAAAAGAAATCAATTTAGGACTAGTTGGCCAAGTACATTGAGCTTTCCAGCATCAAAGGAAAATGCGGGGCTTGTCTAGAGAGATTTGAAAGTTAAACAATTGAGAAGGAGATCCCTGAAATGTGAACAAAAATCAGGTTTTTTCTCCTCACAACATTTTAGAAAGAGCTAAAAAAAAAAAGTGGCAAAAACAGAAGAGCCCTATGATGATAATAATTTCCCCCTCAAGTAATTGGACAAAGAAAAGAATGGTAAGAGCAAATATGCTGCGTTTTAAGGGCTGTAGAGTCAAAGGACATTTTTATTTAACGTATGACATTAAGAATACCTAAAACTCTTTGAAAACAAAAAAGCAGATGGTGCTGGGGAATGAGAGAAGATACACATGGAAGAGATCATATCCAAGAACAAGGTTTAGAAGAGAAATTGAGACCAACAGCAAAAGCAACAGGCCCCACCTTCATCTGAAATAGGAAGAAAAAAATAAATTTAGAAGAATTGATGAATAAAGCAGCTTTTAAGAAGACAGTGGGGTATGCCAACAGCAAATTGCAAGTGTGGTGGGAATGAGAGAAAAGATTAGTGGGCTTTCAGTGAACATCTTTAATCTTATTAGTAAATTAAGTGACAGGGTTGTTATCAGAGTGATAAAAGACACCATAGAATAAAGATCAATACTACAGAAAACCATTTGGAAGAGTCACTATTGGGGAAATGCAATAAAGAGTCCAAAACCAATGATGGGAAAAGAGGCTCCAAGGAGAGTAAATCCCAACTGAGACCAAAAAGCACATTAAACCTCCCTAGGCAGCAGGGGGTTGGCATCACAACAGGTCAAAGGGGAAGGGAGTAGGATAATAAAGATGGCAGCCTGGAAGATGACCATGGCTCCATTTAGAATCCTGGGTCTACCAATATCTAACAGTGTTTAAAAAAATAGTAAAAATAATAAATAACCAGAATGAAATTCAAGGACCTGTAGTTACAACAAGGCCAAAGAACAAGTGCATCTAAGTGATGGTAAGGAACAGTTCAGCAATGTAAATTGTATTCAAGAGGAGACACAAATTTCAGAATTGAGAGATTGAAGGGTCTCAAGGTCACTTCGTCAGGTAATTGAGAAGAAAAGAAAATCAAGGACAAGCTCTCCTGAGTCACCCACATGGTACCTACTGGTGCTGAGTTTAAAGAAACCCTATTGAGCTAACGGTGAGGAAGTTAAAGGAGGATCATGAAGGAAGACCCCAAAGGTCTGTGGACTGGTGATAACGTGGGGGAAGACAGCATGAATGAATGCAGTAGACTACAAAGGAGACTGTCCAATAATGACAGTAGGAAATAACAACTAAGCAGGGCTACAGAGTAATGAGAAGCAGCCCTTCCCTTCAAGGAAATCTGGAGATATGAGACGAGCAGTCTTCACAAGAGGAAGATTCCAGAAAAGAGTCATGATTACCTGCAACCCAAGTCTCATTACAGCTCAATACCCGTGCCGTGCTCATTAACTGCCAAGTTAATTAGAATGGCAATAAGATGTATGAACTAGCTGTAAAAAAAAGAATTGACGCAACTTTGTGATTAACATAGCTGACAGCTAGGGAACCCAAATGACAAAGTGGGGAGCTTGGAGAAGTAAGGAGCCAATGAGTGCTTCAGGAGGATTCACTAGTGGTAAGTGCAGTATGGCTTTACGGCTGGGGCAACAATGGCCCAACAATGAAGGGTCACAGATGAAGGATGCATGAAACTGGCAGATGAGCAAGCAGCACAAAACTGGGAAACTGGGAATCAAAGGCTTTGTTTGGAGTCAGGCCCAGCTTTAGACCCTCCTTCCTTCACATGATAGCTGTAAGAGCTTCTCACCTCACATCTTTGCTCCTTTAACCCCTTGCCTATGAGCTTCATACTCCATATCAACTACATACTGCTGTTGCAAGGAGCAAATGAAATAAACACTTATAAAGGACACGGCTAAAACATCCTGAGTATACAAAAAAAACAACAAAAATAAATAGTTGTATTACTATTGGATGGGGAAGAGGCATTAAATAGCCTCAGATAGAGGCTGTGAAACTGCAAACAGCCTCAGGCAGTTTGTGAGTGAGGAAGAGTGGAAGATAAGAGCAATTATGGAACAGCAAGTGCCTTGATAAATGGGGCTTTTAAACCTTAAGGGTAAGTGTACTCAATTTGTAGTGGGAAGTTTGTTTTGATTAAAATACTTGCTCTGTTTACATAGAATGTTAATGTTTTGTCACTTTAAAATCCTGCATGTTTTTTAGTACAAGCCTCAGAGAGATAAAAGCAGGAACAACAACTCAGTGAAAGGCACTGGTCTGCCCATATAGAGACCTCCATTGTGGTCTTTCTGGGTCTGGCAAGGTAAAGGATTACATTTCATCTGTTTTATTTCTCTAACAGTGTCAAAGAAGTCATACTTGGTTCATACTAAGGAACAAAAGAGAAATTATTTTTAAAATTGTGTCTACTCTTTTGCTAAGTTGCTACAGAATGGTTAATTTGGTTCTATTTTTTTACTCATACACTTTGGGGGAAAAAAGTATCTTGGAAAAAAACCAAAAGATAGTCTTAGCACCTCTTGTCCTGAGGCATGCCAACATTCTCTCATTCCATGTTTAATTTGAAAGAAAATTAAAGAGATACCCATGGCAACTTGGCTGAACTTTACAACTGTGATAGCCAGGCAAGAAGCAAAGGAATGTAAAAGTTCTGCAGGCTGGTTCTGGCTGTCCGAGCGGGGATGAGGAAAGGAAAGAAGTCTCTGGGAGGCAAGAACAGTGAAATGAAAGAGTTACTTGTGCAAAACATTGTCTTAATGACCAGGAATTATTATCAAACTCAGCTTTAGAAATAAGTTTTTAAAAACCTCAGTTTTCTACTTTAAAAAAAAAGGCAATACAAAAGCAATGTTTTTACTGGCTTATAAATAATAATAGTAATACTAATCACTTCTAGCACAATGCCTGATACCCAGTAGGGTCTTAATAGATTTTTTGTTCTATGAATCCAAGCTCCATGAAAAGCTTATTAGGTCCCAATGGTTATGCCACTATCCTACCTAAAGTGGGTTTACAGTCAAAATATCACTGATTCTGTAGTCTGAAAAAAAAAAAAAAGAAAAGCTAAGTGCATTTATTTAGTAAGTGATCAGGATGGGAAGAAGTCTTTTCTGGGGAGAGGTTTTGTGTTTTTTTGTAATTATTTTATGTTCAGGGGATACACACGCAGGTTTGTTATATGCATATATTGTATGATGCTGATGTTTGGGGTACAAATAATCCCATCACCCAGGTAGTGAGCATAATACCCAACAGGTAATTTTTCAATTACCCCCCTCTCTCTGCACTCTCAGAGTCCCATCTTCATTTCCATGTGTACCCAATATTCTCACTTTTAAGTAAGAACATGCAGTATTTGGTTTTCTGTATCTGCATTAACTCGCATAGGATAACAGCCTAAAGCTGCGTCCATATTCCTGCAAAGGACATTATTTTATTCCTTTTTATGGCTGTGTAGTATTACCTGGTATATATGTACCATATTTTCTTTATTCAATTCACCATTGATGGGCATCTAGATTGATTCCATGTCTTTGCTATTGTTAGCAGTGCTGCAATGAACATACATGTGCATGTGTCTTTTTTGTAGTTATTTTTCTTTGGGTATATACGTGGTAATGATATTGTTGGGTCAAATGATAGTTCTGTTTTAAGCTATTTGAGAAATCTCCAAACTGCTTTCCACAGTGGCTAAACTAATTTACACTCCCATCAGTGTAGAAGCGTTCCCTACTAAATAAATGATGCTGGATAGCTGGTTAGCTATATGCAGAAGGATGAAACTGGACCCCCTACCTTTCACCATATACAAAAGTTAACTCAAGATAGATTAAAGCTTTAAATGTAAGACCTTAAACTGTAAGAATCCTCGAAGAACCTAGGAAATACTGTTCTGGACATCAGCCTTGGCAAAGAATTTATGACTAAGGCCTCAAAAGCAATTGTAATAAAAACAAAAATTGACCAGTAGGACCTAATTAAACTAAACAGCCTCTGCAGAGAAAAAGACACTATCAACAGAGTAAACACACAGCCTACAGAATGGGAGAAAATACTCACAAACTACATATCTGACAAAGGCCTAATATCTAGAATCTATGAGGAACTTAAACAATTTAACAAGAAAAAACAAATAACTCCATTAAAAAATGGGCAAAGGATATGAACAGACACTTCTCAAAAGAAGACATAAGCGGCCAACATGAAAAAATGCTCCCTATCACTCATCATCAGAGAAATATAAATTAAAACCACAAAGAGATACCATCTCACATCAGTCAGAATGGCTATGACCCAAAAGTCAAAATTCCTGTATAGGTCAAGAAATAACATTAATGTTTTTATTAGACCATTTTTATTAAAATACATTAGTCCATGTATTAGACACTTGGGCTCAAAATTCAAACATTCTGAGAACATTAGTTCCTTTCTCTGTTTATTATATAATATGATACATTCAGGAGTATAAAGAAGTATGTTTCATTCACTATCCACAAATACTGAAACTCACAAGTATTACAACATTTTTGTTGGGAGGGCAGATATGTCTGAGCCATATGTAGCTGCAACACAAGGTTAACTGAGTAATGTTCACCTTTTCTGGACATTAAAAGATAGCCATCTTGTCTGTATATGTTATACTGATACATACATCTGAAAAGACTTACATTAGTGTGTTGCAGGGGAAAACATGTGAACAATTTGCTAACTGTTTACTGCATTCAGCCTGCCACAGAGTCGACACTCCGGAATATATCTCCAACCACCTATATGGTTGGAATTAAACTGTGTAATATAAAACATAGCTACTTTTTAGGTCTTTTCCTTTTTACCTTGTCAACTTTATTCACTGAATTGGAGAATCTCTACATCTCAGGCATACATAAGTAAATATTCAATAAAACACGAGACACCTCTTAGAGAGCCAAAAAGCCAAGACAGGTATTGTTAAATGCTAAATGACCCAGTACTACTCCAGACAATGCAAATGATAGCTGCTGCTGCTTGAATAAGGCTTGCCCGCACACATTTCCGAGTATGGAAACCATTTGTTAATGAGCAGCTATAATTTAGGCCTACGGCTTTATGAAAAGAAAACGTTTATACATTTGCAGAACAGTGTAATAAGATTTCACAAATGCAAAGATAAAATGTGCTATCATTTATCTTGGCTTATAATATCTGGGGTTTGATTGCCTTGTGAAATGTCCAAATCAAGAACAATTATAGATTTTTCTCAGACCACATACACCATGAAACATTTAACAAGTACTTCTTTTAGACTATTCAAAAGATTAGAAAGGAAGAAAATTATGTATTCAGTGGTAGACTAAACCATTAAGATGTGAATATGATATGATATAAAGGGGAAAAATAAAGAGAACTAAGACTAGCAAAGAAAATGGTCACTGACCATTTTTTTAAACCATTCGTTTAGGGAAAGAATAATCTTGTAACATATCAGGCTATGTGAACTTTTTTCTTGGGCTGAAATTGGGCACCTTGAAACAAAAGCATCATTTGCAAACAAACAAAAAAAACTGCTCTATTAACTACACAGGCACACCAGTGGTTTGAAACAGTGCATGCTTCAAGTCCATAATTCAAGTCATATCAGGGTATGCAATTTTGCCAAGTTACACATGAAATAAACAAGAATTTAAATATTCACCCTATTAATTCCCCCTCCCAACACAATTGTTAAGGGCAATTCACAGTACAGGTTTTCTACAAATAAAATAAACCATTCAGTTGTGCAGGCAAAACACCTTTTACCCAGTCAGAAGATATAACTGAAAAAATAAATATATATAGTAATCATTCCCAAGGACAATAGTTGATTCCAAGTATCTGAAGTGGGAAAAAGTCAAGAAAGGTTAAAGAGAGAGAAAGGAGAAAATCATAAAAATGAGCCTAGAAGCTCCATGAGTCAGAAGCAGAAAGTAGCACGTAGAGGCATGAGTGGTAAGCAGGGCTGAGCTGCCAGAAAGCCATTTCCTTGCCAGTGGTCACTCCAAAGATGCAGGACGAGCAATTGGTAATATTTTTATCACCTTCCTGCTCTTCATTATAATACTTGTTATCAGTATTATCCAGGATATGAAGTATTATTAGTGAATGCAACATTTAATCATGTAACAGAAGACATTACTCAAAGCTTTCAATCCTGTTACACATATTTAAGCAATTCTTAATCCTTCATATGTCAGAGGCCATGCCTAGTATATGCAAGGAAACTCTGGGGATTTTGTGACTTCATGTCTTGAAAGAAGTGCTATCTTGTGATAATGATGAAGAATTGGCACACTTTACCATATATGCTCTTCAAAATACCTTAGGAAAATTATTTTTTAATAAAATTAAAGTTGTAGAAAGAGATGCTCAGGAAAATTCTTGAAAGGCTGCTGAGCAGTGCTTCTATTCATTCAAGTGAAGTGGATGCCTTTTGGAAGCCTGTGGTCAGGCATGGTGGCTCATGCCTGTAATCCCAGCACTTTTGGAGGCCAAGGCGGGTGGACCATTTGAGGTCAGGAGTTCGAGACCACCCTGACCAACATAGTGAAACCCCGTCTCTATTAAAAATATCAAAAACATTAGCCAGACATGGTGGCACATACCTGTAGTCCCAGCTATTTGGGAGGCTGAGGCAGGAGAATTGCTTGAACCCGGGAGGCAGAGGTTGCAGTGAACCAAGATCATGCCACTGCACTCCAGCATGGGTGAGAGAGCAAGACTCCGGCTCAGGGAAAAAAAAAAAAAAAAAAAGCAGCAGCAGCAGCCTGTGATCCTACTGTGTCTATAATATTCATTCGAGGTAATGGGGCAAGTTAAGAGATTGACACAAATAATTTTTCTCTATTCTTTAGAGAACAAATTATGTGAAAGGGACCTGCTTTGGTGTATTTGTTAAATAATCCTGCAGAAGATAATTAACAGAACTTTTTGCCTTTATTATGTGCTAAGTACTATGCCGCGTGCTTCTTAGGTATTGCTATTGAATCCTCACAATTATCCTAAGGAGGTAGCTACTACTCACCTTCATTTAGCAGGTTGGAAAATTAAGGCCAAGAGAGGTTGAGCAACTTCCTAAAGACACACAGCTGTGACCTAGGATGCTATCCAATAAGCACCTTGCCTCTCATTATGTTTCACATCAGCTTGTAAGAAAGTCATGGGGGACTTTTAAGAAAGCCAACTCCAGAACACTGACAAGGGGGAGTGGAGCTAAGCTGTCAACCTCTACTGCCCTTTGCATCCCTCACTAAGTTGCACAATAGCATGATAGCTGCAACTAGATAGAACAAAGTCACAAAGTAATCTCGTGATTCTTACCCTCATGTATTAAAACCATAGCACTTTAGTAATGTTAAGAAAATTGATGTGTTTCTTAAAGTTCCAACACTTAAAATATTCATTTTCTGTGGGATTGGTGGCGATATCTCCTTTATCATTTTTTATTGTGTCTATTTGATTCTTCTCTCTTTTCTTATTAGTCTTGTTAGCGGTCTATCAATTTTGTTGATCTTTTCAAAAAACCAGCTCCTGGATTCACTGATTTTTTGAAGGGTTTTTTGTGTCTCTATCTCCTTCAGTTCTGCTCTGATCTTAGTTATTTCTTGCCTTCTGCTAGCTTTTGAATGTGTTTGCTCTTGCTTCTCTAGTTCTTTTAATTGTGATGTTAGGGTGTCAATTTTAGATCTTTCCTGCTTTCTCTTGTGGGTATTTAGTGCTACAAATTTCCCTCTACTCACTGCTTTAAATGTGTCCCAGAGATTCTGGTACATTGTGTCTTTGTTCCCATTGGTTTCAAAGAACATCTTTATTTCTGCCTTCATTTCGTTGTTTAGCCAGTAGTCATTCAGGAGCAAGTTGTTCAGTTTCCGTGTCGTTGTGTGGTTTTGAGTGAATTTCTTAATCCTGAGTTCTAATTTGATTGCACTGTGGTCTGAGAGACAGTTTGTTGTGATTTCTGTTCTTTTACATTTGCTGAGAAGTACTTTACTTCTGAGGCCTGTCGGAGGGTGGGGAACTGGGGGACGGATAGCATTAGGAGAAATACCTAATGTAAATGATGAGTTGATGGGTGCAGCAAACCAACATGGCACATGTATACCTATGTATCAAACCTGCACGTTCTGCACATGTACCCTAGAACTTAAAGTATAATAAAAGAAGAAAATAAATAAAATAACATCAGCCCAACCACACGATATATTCATTTTCATCTACCTGGAATCTTAGCTTTCCAAAATGACCCTTGTTTTTTGGCTGGGACTTTTTTTTTTCTTTTTTAAAGAATACATGTATCTTTTTTTAAAAAAAATTACTTTAGATTCTGGGATACATGTGCAGAACATGCAGGTTTGTTACATAGGTCTACATGTGCCATGGTGGTTTGCTGCACCTATTAACCCATTATCTAGGTTTTAAGCCCCGCAGGCATTAGGTATTTGTCCTCATGCTCTCCCTCCCCTTGCCCCCACACTGACAGGCCCCAGTATGTGTGATGTTCCCCTTCCTGTGTCCATGTGTTCTCATTGTTCAACTCCCACTTATGGGTGAGAACATGCGGTGTTTGGTTTCCTGTTCCTGTGTTAATTTGCTGAGAATGATGGTTTCCAGGTTCATCCATGTCCCTGCAAAGGACATGAACTCATTCTTTTTTATGGCTACATAGTATTCCATGGTGTATATGTGCCACATTTTCTTTATCCAGTCTGTCATTAATGGGCATGTGGGTTGGTTCCAAGTCTTTGCTATTGTAAACAGTGCTGCAATAAACATACAACTGCATGTGTCTTTACAGAATGATTTATAATCCTTTGGGCAAAATGACACATTCTATAGAGTTACATATATCTTAGGCTTTACTGTACCTTTAAAATCCTAACATTTAGAAAGAACCCCCCAAAACTATTTTCATCCTGTTTCTTTTGTACCCTAAGCTTGGAATTATAAAATTTAAACTCTCTCTATTATGTATATAATTCCATAATCTCATGCAGGAGGGGTTGGGGGGAATCACAGACCACTCACTGTTCTACTTTTTCTACTATAATTAGTCAACATTAGGAAACCTTCAGTATCCTTCAAACCACTTTTGTTTCTAGGATCTATTTGTTTTATACCTATTGCATTTTCAGATCTTCCACAGTCCTAGAAAAAGCCTCCCAATGAAAGTAAGTTGCTGGAATATTGGCTTTCATAAGATTTTGGATTTGAGGTATGGATCGGTTAATTATAACAATGCTTAATTTTAGAAGAGTTTGTACAAGAGTGAGATTTATGATTTTGAATAATCTCCTGTTTCTTTCATAGGATCATTCTAAATATCTATAGTTTACCTGTTAAAAATAAGTAATAAAGGTATGTATATATAGATTGATAGAGTAAATATGGAAATATATTAATTTTTTTATTCTAGACCATAAGTATGTAGATTTTTATTTTACTATTCTATGTTCCTGGTTATTTCCAGTTTAACAAAAAGAAAACCTCACTTTTAATTTTGAAGTAACAAAAGGAGGCAAGGTGGCATTAATAAAATCCCATTTGGAATGAACAAAGCAAAGAAATAAGTTGCAAGCATGGATAACTGAAACAGTCTGCAGGGAAAATGGCTGCCACTATCTAGCAAATGTTGAACAGGACCTGAACTCTGGCTCCCTCTCACCACCCTCCACGTTGGTAGTGGGGAGGGTGAGGCAGGGAAAGAAGTGGCCGAATATGCTCTTCAAGATCAGAGAGAAAGACTACCTCCAACTCCAAGGACAAAAGAATCCTCTGGGTTGGGGGGAAATGTTGCTAAGCTACTTGTTCCTGGGTTCACTTTTTTTAATTGACTTGAACCTTCAGATTTCTTCCTAGGAGATTAATTACAGTGATGGCTACAGCAACATGCCACAAATGAGTCAAGAAGTGAAAAACCCTCTTATACCATAAAATCAAAACCATGTGTAAGGATGTATGCAAGAGCTGAAGAACACTGCAGGGCTTTAAGCAATGAGCAAAATCTCTAGCCCCACTGTACCCTTTAACTTCAAAATTAATAAATTTGGTGAAGAAAGAGAAAAACTAATTGAAATTGTAAGGGAGGGAATAAAAGTAGTTGACTTTTTAAAAGCTCATCTAAATGTTAATATAGGATGCTTATTACTATAAAATAATCTAGAATGTGTGCCACTGGCAGTCACCAAGTTGAGACTGAACATGACAAAGGTAGCTGGAGGGGAGAGGAAGGGGTAGTAGCAACCAAGACTCCAAATTTGGCATAGTGAAGGTTTGAGGTTATGCAGTTCCACCACCAGGGGGAAAAAAACGGCTACAAAAAATGTTTTCTTTGGAACTGGCTGCTTTCTGCAGTGTCAGAAGATGTGTAGACTGGAAGTCAAATCATCTAAAAGAAATGTTAAGAACACTACCAATTACCTAAAGGCCTAAGCAATAAAAATAGCAATGCGTGAATGGTTTGAGAGCAGGGCAGAAGACTCAGGGTCTTATCAGAACTGGGACATAAGACATTGTGAAAGGACAAGTGGAGCATCTAAATGGTACTGAATACCATTCCAGTAAATAAACACAGACAGTGAATATTCAGAAACAGGAGAGGTAGTATAAATCCAATACTCAGATCCATTCCTTCAACATGAGGCCCAGAAATATTCCAAGACTATAGTCATGATGAGAGCTGACTCCCATCTGGGACTCCAGCTCAAGACTCGTCTCTGAAGTCTGCACTTTCAATTAAACTATCACCAAAGAACTCAAATCACATGCACAACCAGGGTTAAGTAAATTTGTTTCTTAAGGGGTTTGGCATGGGTTGGAGGGTGGTGGAGGCAGGGGCATTTCCATCCTAGTTCATTGGTAACTTGCACCAAACTGAGCAATGCACGTGTTATATTGGTTTGTATGTATATTTAAGTAGTGAAAATGCTATGATAATAACTATGAAAACATTTAGCTTTTTCAGCTGGTGGAGTATCTCTAAAATGACTCATTCTCCCAGTGAAACAAACCTACTTATATCAAGCTAGATCATACAGAAACTGGATCATATAGAAAGCCAGGAAATTAAATATATGCAGACTTAGAGATCTAGATTTGCATGTTTCTATGAACTGATTACTTTTTATAAGTATATTTTGTACCTTAGCTAGCAAAATTTGGCCTCTGTGTACACGCACATTTTCTATTCTTCACCAGAAGCAGCCAGTTTAAAAGTAAAAGCTCGTTCTTGTGAGAAACTCAAACTTACCTATGATTTTGACACAGACTTCCAACAGGGATGTATTCCTCAGAATCATGATCAATATATGCTTTATTAATACTTAATATATTGTTTATCAATGTTGATAAAATTGTACCTTTTCTCAAATTCCTATATATTTTAGAAGTATTACTTTATTAATTCACTGGAATTAGAATGAATTTTAAAGTGTTTCAGGGAATCTTTCCAAAGCATGGAGAATTTATTAATAACCTGTTATGGGAAGCAAATATGAGCAAGAAAATGTCCACAGAGTAAGCAACTGGGAAATTCAACTAGCAGCAGCTAATGGTCACCACACACTTGCCATGTTCCAAGGGCTCGGCACACACCATCCAATTAATTCTCACGACAAAATTATAAACTAGATAACTACTATTACTCCCATTTTAAAAGCAGGAAAACTGAGGTATAGAGATATGAAATAATTGGATCAACATTACACAACAATTAAGAGATGGAAGATTTTTAAATCAGTGTGAACATCTGGACCAAATGACTAATAGAAATATGAATTTTATTGGTAGGACAGCTCTTGGGATCATATAGTCCAAACTTTTATTTTAAATAGGCAGGAAACATAGTAAAAAGGTGCCTTTAAGTTATCTTTCTTACACATATATATATACAGTTTGTGGCAGAGCTAGTCAAGAGTTGTTAGTGCTAACCTAGGTAGGGCATTATTTTACCAGTGACTTCAGGATATGAGTAGGAATAAAGGTCTTGGATTTTATGTATTCTAGGTCTCAACTGGGGGACTGAGTGTATCTTGATCTGCTAGATAGTACAACCTCGGTTACCTGCTGCCACTCCACAATCTGTCCTCACATGGCTTGCAGGAGAGCTTCTTGGGGAAAAGGCACCCACAGTTAGCAGTGATGCACTCCATATTCCCATCCACCCAGAAACTTCATCAGCAGAAGTGTTCATCTCCTCTGGCCTGTCTTCCTCCATACCTAGAATCTCAAGGCTTCCAAGAAATTAAAAACAGGTTCTCTTCTTAAAAGAGTTGGAAATCCTTCCTCTTGACCAAAAATCCTTCCCATCAACAGTTCAATGTCAAACAATGCCCTCTCCTTAGAGCCCACAGATATTCCTAGAAGGAATGCAACCAAGCCCCATCTAACGTTTCTATAACTAGGCAAGCAAAGCAAGCTAGTGAATCTTGAAAAAGCCAATGATTTACACTATATAATAAAAGCAGACATTACTTCTCTGTTACATCAATTAAGACATTTTTAAAATAAGAGTTCAAATATACTGGACATAGTAAGAAATAAAGGGAAGAAATTTAATATTTTCTAGTTATAGGCATGTAACTATAAAAATGATTTGACATGGCTTAATATGTGATTAAAATCCTATTAAAAGCCTAAAAAATCTACAAGTTATTACAATTCTATACTTTTGGTGTGAAATCACTGCCCTATGCCTTTGGAATATGTTTTCAAAACATTCCTGGCTAAGAAACGTTAGAACCACTTTATATACAGTGAATACCATATACTTAAGAGTTAGCACCCCAGCCTGGGCAGCAGAGCGAGATCCTGTCTCTACCAAAGAAAATTTAAAATAAGCTAACTCAAGTCCCCATTTTCTTGAAATCCACAGTGCTCCTTCCCCTTTGAACCCCGAATGTATTTCCTATGTATATCATTATTTCAGCACTCTCTCGAGTTGTTTTTATGTTAGTATTTATATGATGCATTTGTTGAAAAAATTATTTATTGGATACCTGCAACAGACACTCTCCTGGGCACTGGTGATACAATGTAAACAAGGCTCTCACCCTTTTGGATCTTATGTTCAGAAACTCTGGTGGAGATAAGAGAGCCTGTACTGGTGAGGGCACACAGTGCTAGCTTCTTAGAGGGACAAACCTCAATGTCTCAGTGACTTAACACAAAACTTCCTTTCTTGCTCAAGCAGGGTCCAGTGGAGATTTGCAGCAGGAAGACTTTGACAAACTCATTTAGGTACCCAAGCTCTTTTCACCTGGTGGCCCCATCATCCTACAGAGGCTCAGAGAAAGGGCTAGATCCCCTGCACCAAGGTGGCAGACACACAAAGAGTGAGAGACTCTTCTACAGGAGGTTTACTGGGGCCAGGCCTGGAAGTAGTAAATGTAGTAAATCACTTCCACCCACATTCCATGAGTCAAAACTCAGGCCCACAGCCACCCCTAACTCCACGAGGGGTTGGGAAACATAGTCTAGCGACAGCCCCAAGAGGCAAAAGAAAAGGATTTTGATAGACAGTGTTCTCTGCCACAGGAACAAAGAAAATTCTAGAGTGTTTAAGAAATAAGCAGTGGATACAACAGAGCAGAGCTAGATGTAGGGCACAATAAGTGAGGCGCCTAGCATGTAAAATGCAAGGAGGCACTGGTTCTCAGGCTGGCAAGCATACGCCTTCCATTTTGTGCCCTAAGGCCCCCTCTTGCCGCACCCTAGTCCTGGTCCTCATAGTTTACTACAGAAAACGGAAAAGGGCTGGGCAGGGTGGCTCCTGCCTCTAATCCCAGCACTTTGGAAGGCTGGGGTGGGCAGATCGCTTGAGCTCAGGAGTTCAAGACAAGCCTGGGCAACAAAGCAAAACCCTGTCTCTAACAAAACAAAACAACGATTAGCCGGGTGTGGTGGTGCGTGCCTGTAGTCCCAGCTACTCAGGGGGCTGAGGTGGAAGGATCGCTTGAGCCCAGGAGGTCGAGGCTACAGTGAGCTGAGATCACACCACTGCACTCCAGCCTGGGTGACAGAGCAAGACCTTGTATCAAAAGAAAAAGAAAAGAAAACAGAAAATAAAAATGTGCTGCTTTAGATACAGTTACTGTGAAAGGAGCAAGCTAGTTGTGAAAAACACGAGTAAAGAGCTTTCTATGAGATCACATGGACACAGGAAGGGGAATATCATACTCTGGGGACTGTGGTGGGGAGGGGGGAGGGGGGAGGGATAGCATTGGGAGATATACCTAATGCTAGATGACGAGTTAGTGGGTGCAGCGCACCAGCATGGCACATGTATACATATGTAACTAACCTGCACAATGTGCACATGTACCCTAAAACTTAAAGTATAATAAAAAAAAAAAAAAAAGAGCTTTCTAGATAGAGTGAACAGCAAATGCAAAGGTAATGAGACAGGAGGAAGTTAAGAGTGTATGAGAGACAGAAAGAAGCCCAATAGGACTGAGATAATGAAAGGAGAGTTGGAGGAGGCAGAGGCAGACAGGTCACAGAGAGGCTTCCAGGCTAGGCGAGGAGTTTGTTTTATTTGAGGTGTAACAGAAATCCACTGAAGCATTTAAATGGGGGGAAGAATTGCTGATTTTCATTTTATAAGCAATTCTTGGCTGTCCTAAGGAGAATGGATCACAGAAAGATCAGTGGGAAGGCCATGGACAGGTTCGGAAGATGGTGACATCCTGGCCTACAAAATGGCAGCCGACTTAGAAGAAAAGGAGCTGAAAACATACTGAAAAGAGTGTGTAAAAATAATGGGTGTTGAGGAGAAAACAAGGACTATTTAAGCAACTAAGTAGATATTAATGTTATTTGGAGCCAGGAAATGTGGGAAAGAATGCTTTGTTTCCCTATTTAAATATTAAATTTCTTGGGGATAAGGGAGATGTTTATTTTTATCCACAACAGGAACAGGCCAACAAGACGTTAAAAAAAAATTATCAATGGCTCAAGGCAATATGCCCAACATCTCCCACCTACAGAATTACAATTAGTACAATATCCTGGAGAACAACTGGCAGTGAGATTGACAGCTTCACATTTCCATCTCGTGGTTAAGAGCATGGCTGGGTCAGAATGCCTAGATAGAATTCTAGTTCCATCACTTATTAGCTCTGAACTTAGACAAACCATTCACCCTCTCGTCCCTCAGATTCATCTTTAAGATGGAGAGAAAAATAGGTCTACCTCACAAGGTCATTTGAGGATTAAATAATATGTAACCTTAGAAACTATGCTTGGCTGCAGAGATTATGTATTATAGGGGAATTGGTTTTTTCTTGACTACAGTCTCACCACTGAAACATGAAATTTGTATTATTGGACATTTACAATCAAATGAGATCCTGCAGCAGAGAAGTTACCTTAGGCTATGCCCGGAGTCTTATGCTCCACAGAAGCTGTAAGCTAATAAGTATGTGTGTCCTTTAAAAAGGCAACAACAACAACAAAACCTACCCTTGGGCCCAATCTTGTAAGCATAGTGACTCACACCTGTAATCCCAGCACTTTGGGAGGCCAAAGCAGGCAGATCGCTTGAGCTCAGGAGTTTGACACCAGCCTGGGCAACATGGCAAAACCCCATCTCTATAAAAATATACAAAAAAAATAGGCAGGCCTGGTGGTAAACATCTGTGGTCCCGGCTACTTGGGAGGCTGAGGTGAGAGGATCACCTGAGCCCAAGAGGTCAAGGCTGCAGTGAACCAAGATGGCACCACTGCACTCCAGCCTGGGTGACAGAGCCAGACCCGTCTCAAAAAAAAAAAAGAAAAAGAAAAAAGAAAACAAACACTATGCCTGGCACATAGTAAATGCTCAATAAGTGATTATAGTGTATTAACTGTTATTTCTAGTTCTATAAATGATTCCTAAAATAAAAAAGATGTGGGCCAGGCATGGTGGCTCAAGCCTGTAATCCTAGCACTTTGGGAGGCCAAGGGGGGGTGGATCACTTGAGGTCAGGAGTTTGAGACCAACCTGGCCAACATGGTGAAACCCCATCTCTACCAAAAAATACAAAAATTAGCCGGGCATGGTGGCACATGCCCGTAATCCCAGCTACTCAGGAGGCTGAGGCAGGAGAATCTCTTGAACCTGGGAGGTGGAGGTTTCAGTGAGTCGAGATCACACCACTGCACTCCAGCCTGGCAACAGAGTGAGACTCTGTCTCAAAAAAAAAAAAAAAAAAAAGATGTATAAAATATAAGGTTATTGATAGCATATTAATAATCTTGAAAACTTTTTAATACTGAAATAGTTAACTGCCCAACAATAAGGAAACTGATTTTAAAATTTGATGTTGAACAATTATGATGCAGACATTCTAAATGTCATCAAAATCAGTAAGAATATATACTTATGACACAGGCACTTTCAAAACTTTATATTTACGTAGAAGGGAAAAACATCTCGAAAGATAAAATGCAAAATGTTAACAGCAACCACTGAGTAGAAAGATTATTGGTAGTTGTATTTTCTTCATAGTGTTGTTCTCTATTTTTCAAATTGCCAACAATGAATACATTTTGGGCTTATATTCATTTTTAAAGAACTACAGTAAGTGGCTATAAAAAAAAAAATCAACTATTTATACAAGGACAGTGTAAAGTCTTTACTACCTGCTCCCAAGACAAACACCTAAATGTCTCAACTATGCAGGGGGTTATTACCAAAATAACACTCAAAATTCAAATTTTAAAAAGCAGGAGGCATATAAATGACATCAATGGCTGACCCAAAATAGTGGATACAGATCATTTATTTTCTTACTTAAAAACACTAAACAGGTTGAAGAGAAAAAAAATCCCAAGAATCTTTTCATTTGTAAAAGCTATGTGTATTCCTACTTCTATTCCCTGACTTGCAATATAACCAGTTCCTTCAGTTTGCAATAGTGTTTGTTCTCTTAAGAGTACTACACTGATTTTGTATCCTGAGTTTTGCTGAAGTTGCTTATCAGCTTAAGGAGATTTTGGTCTGAGACAATGGGGTTTTCTAGATATACAATCATGTCATCTGCAAACAGGGACAATTTGACTTCCTTTTTTCCTAATTGAAAACCCTTTATTTCCTTCTCCTGCATAATTGCCCTGGCCAAAACTTCCAACACTATGTTGAATAGGAGTGGTGAGAGAGGGCATCCCTGTCTTGTGCCAGTTTTCAAAGGGAATGCTTCCAGTTTTTGCCCATTCAGTATGATATTGGCTGTGGGTATATGATAGATAGCTCTTATTATTTTGAGATACGTCCCATCAATACCTAATTTATTGAGAGCTTTTAGCAAAAATCACAAGCATTCTTATACACCAATAACAGACAAACAGAGCCAAATCATGAGTGAACTCCCATTCACAATTGCTTCAAAGAGAATAAAATACCTAGGAATCCAATTTACAAGGGATGTGAAGGACCTCTTCAAGGAGAACTACAAACCACTGCTCAATGAAATAAAAGAGGATACAAACAAATGGAAGAACATTCCATACTCATGAGTAGGAAGAATCAATATCATGAAAATGGCCATACTGCCCAAGGTAATTTACAGATTCAATGCCATCCCATCAAGCTACCAATGACTTTCTTCACAGAATTGGAAAAAACTACTTTAAAGTTCATACGGAACCAAAAAAGAGCCCGCATTGCCAAGTCAATCCTAAGCCAAAAGAACAAAGCTGGAGGCATCACGCTACCAGACTTCAAACTATACTACAAGGCTACAGTAACCAAAACAGCATGGTACTGGTACCAAAACAGAGGTATAGATCAATGGAACAGAACAGAGCCCTCAGAAATAATGCCACATATCTACAACTATCCGATCTTTCACAAACCTGAGAAAAACAAGCAATGGGGAAAGGATTCCCTATTTAATAAATGGTGCTGGGAAAACTGGCTAGCCATATGTAGAAAGCTGAAACTGGATCCCTTCCTTACACCTTATACAAAAATTAATTCAAGATGGATTAAAGACTTACATGTCAGACCTAAAACCATAAAAACCCTAGAAGAAAACCTAGGCATTACCATTCAGGACATAGGCGTGGGCAAGGACTTCATGTCTAAAACACCAAAACCAATGGCAACAAAAGCCAAAATTGACAAATGGGATCCAATTAAACTAAAGAGCTTCTGCACAGCAAAAGAAATTACCATCAGAGTGAACAGGCAACCTACAAAATGGGAGAAAATTTTTGCAACCTACTCATCTGACAAAGGGCTAATATCCACAATCTACAATGAACTCAAACAAATTTACAAGAAAAAAAACAACCCCATCAAAAAGTGGGCAAAGGACATGAACAGACACTTCTCAAAAGAAGACATTTATGCAGCCAAAAGACACATGAAAAAATGCTCACCATCACTGGCCATCAGAGAAATGCAAATCAAAACCACAATGAGATACCATCTCATACCAGTTAGAATGGTGATCATTAAAAAGTCAGGAAACAACAGGTGCTGGAGAGGATGTGGAGAAATAGGAACACTTTTACACTGTTGGTGGGACTGTAAACTAGTTCAACCATTGTGCCAGTCAGTGTGGCAATTCCTCAGGGATCTAGAACTAGAAATACCATTTGACCCAGCCAGCCCATTACTGGGTATATACCCAAAGGACTATAAATCATGCTGCTATAAAGACACATGCACACGTATGTTTACTGTGGCACTATTCACAATAGCAAAGACTTGGAACCAACCCAAATGTCCAACAATGATAGACTGGATTAAGAAAATGTGGCACATATACACCATGGAATACTATGCAGCCATAAAAAATGATGAGTTCATGTCCTTTGTAGGGACATGGATGAAACTGGAAATCATCATTCTCAGTAAACTATCACAAGAACAAAAAACCAAACACCACATATTCTCATTCATAGGTGGGAATTGAACAATGAGAACACATGGACACAGGAAGGGGAACATTACACTCTGGGGACTGTTGTGGGGTGGGGGGAGGGGGGAGGGATAGCTTTAGGAGAGATACCTAATGCTAAATGACAAGTTAATGGGTGCAGCACACCAGCATGGCACATGTATACATATGTAACAAACCTGCACATTGCGCACATGTACCCTAAAACTTAAAGTATAATAATAATAAAATAAAATTTAAAAAAAAGAGTACTACAATACCAGGGGGTGGTTCCAAGATGGCCAAATAGGAACAGCTCCAGTCTACAGCTCTCAGCGTGGTCGAAGCAGAAGATGGGTGATTTCTGCATTTCCAACTGAGGAACACAGCTCCTCGCCAGCAATGGAACAAAGCTGGATGGAGAATGACTTTGACGAGTTGAGAGAAGAAGGCTTCAGATGATCAAACTTCTCCAAGCTAAAGGAGGAAGTTCGAACCCATCACAAAGAAGCTAAAAACCTTGAAAAAAGATTAGACGAATGGATAACTAGAATAATCAACGTAGAGAAGTCCTTAAATGACCTGATGGAGCTGAAAAACATGGCGCGAGAACTACATGATGAATGCACAAGCTTCAGTAGCCAATTCCATCAACTGGAAAAAGGGTATCAGTGATGGAAGATGAAATGAATGAAATGAAGCAAGAAGAGAAGTTTAGAGAAAAAAAGAGTGAAAAGAAACAAACAAAGCCTCCAAGAAATATGGGACTATGTGAAAAGACCAAATCTACGTCTGATTGGTGTACCTGAAAGTGACAGGGAGAATGGAACCAAGTTGGAAAACACTCTGCAGGATATTATCCAGGAGAACTTCCCCAACCTAGCAAGGCAGGCCAACCTTCAAATTCAGGAAATACAGAGAACGCCACAAAGATACCCCTCGATGAGAGCAACTCTAAAACACATAATTGTCAGATACACCAAAGTTGAAATGAAGGAAAAAATGTTAAGGGCAGCCAGAGAGAAAGGTCGGGTTACCCTCAAAGGGAAGCCCATCAGACTAACAGCAGATCTCTCAAAAGAACCTCTACAAGCCAGAAGATAGTGGTGGCCAATATTCAACATTCTTAAAGAAAAGAATTTTCAACCCAGAATTTCATATCCAGCCAAACTAAGCTTCATAAGTGAAGGAGAAATAAAATCCTTTACAGACAAGCAAATGCTGAGAGATTTTGTCACCACCAGGCCTGCCCTAAAAGAGCTCCTGAAGGAAGCACTAAACATGGAAAGGAATAACCAGTACCAGCCACTGCAAAAGCATGCCAAATTGTAAAGACCACTGAGGCTAGGAAGAAACTGCATCAACTAACAAGCAAAATAACCAGCTAACATCATAATGACAGGATCAAATTCACACATAACAATATTAACCTTAAATTTAAATGGCCTAAATGCTCCAATTAAAAGACACAGACTGGCAAACTGGATAGAGTCAAGACCCATCAGTGTCCTGTATTCAGGAGACCCATCTCATGTGCAGAGACACACATGGGCTCAAAATAAAGGGATGGAGGAAGATCTACCAAGCAAATGGAAAACAAAAAAAGGAAGGGGTTGCAATCCTAGTCTCTGATAAAACAGACTTTAAACCAACAAAGATCAAAAAAGACAAAGAAGGCCATTACATCATGGTAAAGGGATCAATTCAACAAGAAGAGCTAACCATCCTAAGCTATATATGCACCCAATACGGGAGCACCCAGATTCATAAAGCAAATCCTTAGAGACCTACAAAGACACTTAGACTCCCACACAATAATAATGGGAGACTTTAACACCCCACTGTCAACATTAGACAGATCAATGAGACAGAAAGTTAACAAGGATATCCAGGAATTGAACTCAGCTCTGCACCAAGCGGACCTAACAGACATCTACAGAACTCCCCACCCCAAATCAACAGAATATACATTCTTCTCAGCACCATATCACACATATTCCAAAATTGACCACATAGTTGCAGGTAAAGCACTCCTCAGCAAATGTAAAAGAACAGAAATTATAACAAACTGTCTCTCAGACCACGGTGCAATCAAACTAGAACTCAGGATTAAGAAACTCACTCAAAACCGTTCAACTACATGGAAACTGAACAACCTGCTCCTGAATGACTACTGGGTACATAACGAAATGAAGGCAGAAATAAAGATGTTCTTTTAAACCAATGAGAACAAAGACACAACATACCAGAACCTCTGGGACACATTCAAAGCAGTGTGTAGAGGGAAACTTATAGCACTAAATGCCCACAAGAGAAAGCAGGAAAGATCTAAAATTGACACCCTAACATCACAATTAAAAGAACTAGAGAAGCAGAAGCAAACACATTCAAAAGCTAGCAGAAGGCAAGAAATAACTAAGATCAGAGCAGAACTGAAGGAGATAGAGACACAAAAAACCCTTCAAAAAAATCAATGAATCCAGGAGCTGGTTTTTTGAAAAGATCAACAAAATTGATAGTCTGCTAGCAAGATTAACAAAGAAGAAAAGAGAGAAGAATCAAATAGACGCAATAAAATATGACAAAGGGGATATCACCACCGATCCCACAGAAATACAGACTACCATCAGAGAATATTATAAACACCTCTACACAAATAAACTAGGAAATCTAGAAGAAATGGATAAACTCCTGGACACATACACCCTCCCAAGACTAAACCAGGAAGAAGTTAAATCCCTGAATAGACCAATAACAGGCTCTGAAATTGAGGCAATAATAGCCTACCAACCAAAAAAAGTCCAGGACCAGATGGATTCACAGCCGAATTCTACCAGAGGTACAAGGAAGAGTTGGTACCATTCCTTCTGAAACTATTCCAATCAACAGAAAAAGAGGGAATCCTCCCTAACTCATTTTATGAGGCCAGCATCATCCTGATATCAAAGTCTGGCAGAGACACAATGGAAAAAGAATTTTAGACCAATATCCCTGATGAACATCAATGCAAAAATCCTCAATAAAATACTGGCAAACCGAATCCAGCAGCACATCAAAAAGCTTATCCACCATGATCAAGTGGGCTTCATCCCTGGGATGCAAAGCTGGTTCAACATATGCAAATCAATAAACGCAATCCAGCATATAAACAGACCCAAAGACAAAAACCATATCATTATCTCAATAGATGCAGAAAAGGACTTTGACAAAATTCAACAGCCCTTCATGCTAAAAACTCTCAATAAATTAGGTATTGATAGGACGTATCTCAAAATAATAAGAGCTATTTATGACAAACCCACAGCCCATATCATACTGAATGGGCAAAAACTGGAAGCATTCCCTTTGAAAACTGGCACAAGACAGGGATGCCCTCTCTCACCACTCCTATTCAAAATAGTGTTGGAAGTTCTGGCCAGGGCAATCAGGCAGGAGAAGGAAATAAAGGGCATTCAACTAGGAAAAGAGGAAGTCAACTGCCCCCGTTTGAAGATGACATGATTGTATATCTAGAAAACCCCATCTTCTCAGCCCAAAATCTCCTGAAGCTGATAGGCAACTTCAGCAAAGTCTCAGGATACAAAATCAACCTGCAAAAATCACAAGCATTCTTATACACCAATAACAGACAAAAAGAGAGCCAAATCATGAGTGAACTCCCATTCACAATTGCTTCAAAGGGAATAAAATGCCTAGGAATCCAACTTACAAGGGACATGAAGGACCTCTTCAAGGAGAACTACAAACCACTGCTCAACGAAATAAAAGAGGACACAAACAAATGGAAGAATATTCCATGCTCATGGATAGGAAGAATCAATATTGTGAAAATGGCCATACTGCCCAAGGTAATTTATAGATTCAATGCCATCCCATCAAGCTACCAATGACTTTCTTCACAGAATTGAAAAAACTACTTTAAAGTTCATATGGAACCAAAAAGAGCCTGCATTGCCAAGTCAATCCTAAGCCAAAAGAACAAAGCTGGAGGCATCACACTACCTGACTTCAAACTATACTACAAGGCTACAGTAACCAAAACAGCATGGTACTGGTATCAAAACAGAGATATAGACCAATGGAACAGAACAGAGCCCTCAGAAATAATGCCACACAACTGCAACCATCTGATCTTTGATAAACCTGAGGAAAACAAGCAATGGGGAAAGGATTCCCTATTTAATAAATCGTGCTGGGAACACTGGCTAGCCATATGTAGAAAGCTGAAACTGGATCCCTTCCTTACACCTTATACAAAAATTAATTCAAGATGGATTAAATACTTAAACGTTAGACCTAAAACCATAAAAACCCTAGAAGAAAACCTAGGCAATACCATTCAGGACATAGGCATGGGCAAGGACTTCATGTCTAAAACACCAAAACCAATGGCAACAAAAGCCAAAATTGACAAATGGGATCTAATTAAACTAAAGAGCTTCTGCACAGCAAAAGAAACTACCATCAGAGTGAAACAGGCAACCTACAGAATGGGAGAAAATTTTTGCAATCTACTCCTCTGACAAAGGGCTAATATCCAGAATCTACAAAAAAAACAAATTTACAAGAAAAAAACAACCCCATCAAAAAGTGGGGAAAGGATATGAACAGATACTTCTCAAAAGAAGACATTTTTGTAGCCAACAGGCACATGAAAAAATGCTCATCATCACTGGCCATCAGAGAAATGCAAATCAAAACCACAATGAGATACCATCTCACACCAGTTAGAATGGCAATCATTAAAAAGTCAGGAAACAACAGGTGCTGGAGAGGATGTGGAGAAATAGGAACACTTTTACACTGTTGGTGGGACTGCAAACTAGTTCAACCATGTGGAAGTCGGTGTGGTGATTCCTCAAGGATCTAGAACTAGAAATACCATTTGACCCAGCCATCTCATTACTGGGTATATACCCAAAGGATTATAAATCATGCCGCTATAAAGACACATGCACACGTATGTTTATTGCAGCACTATTCACAATAGCAAATACTTGGAAACAACCCAAATGTCCAACAATGATAGACTGGATTAAGAAAATGTGGCACATATACACCATGGAATACTATGCAGCCATAAAAAAGGATGAGTTCATGTCCTTTGTAGGGACATGGATGAAGCTGGAAACCATCATTCTCAACAAACTATCACAGGGACAAAGCCGAACACCCCATGTTCTCATAGTTGGGAACTGAACAATGAGAACACTTGGACACAGGAAGGGGAACATCACACACCGGGGCCTGTTGTGGGGTGGGGGGAAGGGGGAGAGATAGCATTAGGATATATACCTAATGTAAATGATGAGTTAATGGGTGCAGCACACCAACATGGCACATGTATACATATGTAACAAACCTGCACATTGTGCACATGTACCCTAGAATGTAAAGTATAAGTTAAAAAAAAAAAGAGTACTACAATACCTAGATGACGTGTTAATAGGTGCAGCAAACCACGTGGCACATGTATATCTATGTAACAAACCTGTACATTCTGCACATGTATCTCAGAAATTAAAAAAAAAAAAGAGAGAGAGTACTACGAAGGCACTTTACTAGTAAGAAAAGCACACACCTCCAGTGTTGTCTTACTCCAGCAAGAGTTTTACGAGCCACGTATTAAGTATTGTATATTCATAATACTTACGGTCAAAATGTATAATGAGCCCTTTAATCCTCTCAATAGGCATTCGTGTGAATTAAATTTTTGACTTCACTGGATAGTAAAACTGTTAAATGTACATATTATGGGCATCTTTCAACAGGTCATACAAAAACTATGCCAATAGTAATGATTCAAAGCAATGAGCTAAGTTTTTAAATGAATAAAGGAAAGGTTTCTGTAATTAGAAAGAGCCAGCTGCACCTAATAAGCAGAAGGAATTAAAAAAAAAACAAAAAAACTTTACTGTCCCTTGCCCACGGAAGACATGTAATCTCTAGGCCCCTTCTTTATATGTTAAGTTAAAGACTGCACAGCAGGCTGGGCGTGGTAGCTCACCTCTGTAATCCCAGCACTTTGGGAGGCCAAGGTGGGCGGATCACCTGAGATCAGGAGTTCGAGATCAGCCTGGCCAACATGGTGAAACCCCATCTCTACTAAAAATACAAAAATTAGCTGGGCATGGTGGTGGGTGCCTGTAATCCCAGCTTCTTTGGAGGCTGAGGCAGGAGAATCGCTTGAACCCAGGAGGCAGAGGTTACAGTGAGCAGAGATCGTGCCATTGCACTCCAGCCTGGGCAACAAAGAGCAAAACTCCATCTCAAAAAAAAGAAAAAAAGAAAAAGAAAAAGAAAGAAAAGACAAGAGTGCACAGAAACAGACAAGCCTGATGGGTTACAAGGGCCAAATCTAACTGGCTAGCTGCCATTCAAGACAAGCTTTGAGAAAACTTAATCCTTTTCAGGTGACGTTACTTGTATTCTACAACATCCAGTTGATCTCCTCAAATATTTTCCTTCCTCTCCTCTCTAAGCCTTCCAGAGAGTGTTTAAAGTAGCAGAAAGTACTGTTTTTCCATCCAATGAGCCTCAGATTACACCATACTGAAGCTACTGTATGTTCAACTCAGTAGCTTCTCTGAAAGCTATTAACAGAAAACATTATCAGAAGATGTCTAATCGAATTCAGGCTTCCAGAAGGTTTGCATTTCATTCCTGTTAGCAAAAACCAACAAGTCTTTTTTTTTTAATGTCATTTTACTACTACTGTTTCAGTAAGCAGAAACTGTTGGAAGACTTCTCCTCCCTCTGACAAGGAATGGCTTGACACAAATCAAAGCACTTTATTCACTTACATGAAGCTCACCCACTGTCCCAGCTAAACACGTATCAACTCTCTTTTCTAAGAACCTGCAATTAAAATGGAAGAAAATAAGCTTATCATCTGCTTTACCTGTAAGAATTGTGTTTCATAGTACAAAAATATCTATAGCTGAAAAAGGAACAGTTTTTAATAGAAAATTTTCAGCTAATAAATGTGGTAAGACTTAGAAAAAAAAATCACTATTTTGCAACCCCTAATGAAACTGTTAATTCAGACAAATATTAAAATGGAGGGTGATTGGGCTGGTACCACATGAACCCACTGGTTAATCTCAGCATGACTAAGAATGGCACAACGAGACATTGTGTGCCTCCTGGTGTGATGTAATATGAAGCACTCAGTATCACCTACACAGTGTTCCAGCCAAAAAAGTTGACCCTGAATCTAATCCAACCTTCAAGGAGAACTTCTAGTTCACAGAAATTGTGGAAGATTGAGGAACAAGTTAAACAGCCCCAACAGGAGAACACATGGAAAGATGTGAGATATTCTGCAGAAAATTGACTTTTCTTTTTCAATAAGTCAATGGCATTGAAAACTGAGTGGGAAGGAAGTACTACCCTAGAATCAAAGAAACTTTAGGTACATACCCACCAAATGCAATGAGTGGGTGTTATTTCAATGCTGATTCAAGCATAGCCACTGTATAAAGACATTTTTGAGGCAATTGGGGAAATCCATTACATACCGATTATTAAGAGGTGCTATCAAGAAATAACGAATTTTGTCAGGTAGACTAATGACATTGAATTTTGGAAAGAAAATCTCTATTTGTAAGAAATACACTCAGAAATATGTAGGGTGAAATGATGTAATATCTGCGATTTTCTTTACAACATTTCAGCCAATAAAAGTAAAACAGAAAATAAAGAATAAAGTCAGTGTGGCAAAATGTCAATATTTGTTCAGTCTGGGTGAGGCATATGTAGGGCTTCATCTCATTACTTTTTTACGTTTCAAAAATTTCACAACAGCTTTAAAAGAATGTTCTTACTAGCCCTTTATATGCAGCACACAAGCATGAATAGATCAAGCCCCTTGGCAATGCCAGCATTTGACACTATTCAAAATCAGAGAAGACTAGTTTAAGACACTCTAACACCAGAAGCCATGTATAGTAGGCAATATTGAGATTTCACTAATGCTCCATAAAGAGCGCTAGCAGCTCTTAGAGGACAGCTAACTTCTTCAATAAAAACAGCTAAGGCCAGGCACGGTGGCTCACACCTGTAATCCCAGCATTTTGGGAGGCCGAGGCAGGCAGATCACAAAGGTCAGGAGTTTGAGACCAGCCCTGTCTCTACTAAAAATACAAAAATTAGCCAGGTGTGGTGGCACATACCTGTAGTCCCAGCTACTCAGGAGGCTGAGGCGGGAGAATCACTTGAACCTGGGAGGCAGAGGTTGCAGTGAGCTGAGACCATGCCATTGCACTGCAGCCTGGGTGACAGAGTGAGACTCCGTCTCAAAAACAAACAAAAAAAAACAGCTAAACTGAATGTTCAGCTTCAGCTGATAGAGATGAACAGCAAGAAGCCAAGTTGATGTACAGATTTGTTTGAAAAAGTAATAAAGATGCTGTAATAAGTAATAAAGAGGTGACTCTGAGTTTGTGTAGTTTCACACAACTTTAGAGGCAGAAAGGAACTTGAGGTTACATACTCCAAACACCATACACTTATAAACCATGTCTAAAGCATTCCCACCCTCAGGGCCATGGTATGCACAAGTCCAGGTGGTGCCATTAATATTCTTGCTTTATGTCCAATATACAGTCTGTAGCTATATGCAGTGATCCTACCTCTACTAAGTATTCCACTTCTATAACCACTACTTGTTATACTAATAATATTATGGTATAATTAACAATATTCCACAGGGTTGTTATGAAAATAAGGATTTAAAAGACTACCGGGTATGATGCAAATGGTATTTGTTATGGGTTGCATTGTGTACTTAAAGAAGACATGTTGAAGTCCTAATTCTCAGTGCCTGTGAATGTGGCCTTATTTGCAAATAGGGTTTTTGCAGATGTAATCAAGTTAACATTAGGTTATTAAGGTGGGCCCTAATCTAATAGAACTGGTTTTCTGACAAAAGAAATAAACCCAGAGGTAAGACAGCCATGTGAACATAGAAGCAGAGATTGGAATTCTACTGTTACAAGTCAAGGAACACCTGAGGCTACCAGAGGCTGGAAGAAACAAGGAAGGCTCCTCCCCTAGAGTCTCAGAGAGAGCATGAACCTCCTTGCATCTTGATTTTGGACTTTTAGCCTCCAGATGGTGAGAAAAGATATTTCTGCTGTTTCACACCATCCAGTTTGTAGTACTTTGTCACAGCAGTCCTAGGAAATTAATACTGTATAATAATGTGTGCTGCCCATGCATTTCTTAAAGTAATGACTCTAGAAAAGAATATAAGATAGGTTAAGAGCCTTCATCTGGTTTATTCTTGAATCTAGGTAAATATTTCTCTTAATGCAACCAATTCTTTCTGCAATTACATTACATTATAACCTCAGAGTAAGTCAAAAATCAATGAGAAAACCTTGTGTCCGACATCCTATTCTTCCATTGTTGGTGCATGTATGTGTGAACACACACACACACACACACACACAGAGTCTCGCTCTGTTGCCCAGGCTGGAGTACAGTGGCACAATCTCAGCTCGCTGCATCCTCCGCCTCCCGGGTTCAAGTGATTCTCCTGCCTCAGCCTCCCGAGTAGCTAGGACTACAGGCATGCACTACCCCACCCAGCTAATTTTTGTATTTTTAGCAGAGACGGGGTTTCACCATGTTGGCCAGGATGGTCTTGATCTCTGGACTTTGTGATCTGCCCGCCTCGGCCTCCCACAGTGCTGGGATTACAGGTGTGAGCCACTACGCCCGGCAAGTTCTTTCATTTTAAAGAGTAAACTCTACATGTTTCTGATTAAGATTTCATTTGTAAATTCATCCTGTCATTCCTAGCCATTGAGATCTTTTTGTAACCAGTCATCCCACATCCTAAATGTCCTGTTCAACTTCATATTATGCAAAAGTGTGGTTAGCCGACCACCTGTCTTCAATGAAATCATTAAGAAAATATTGTTTCAGACAAGGCTGAAGACAGGTTCCTTCTGTATACCCAGGATTCCCACAGAGTAGACATCAATCCATTACTCACCACTCTCTACCAAATGTAACTCACGAAAGTAACTTAAGATGATATACTTGCATTTCTCTACCTTGTCTGAAAGGGTTTTTAAGCCTATTATGCCTTCATAGGTGTGCCAGATAGTATTAATAAAATTTTGTCTAATACTTGTCTTCCAGTCTAGCAACCCATTAAAGAAAGCAAAATATCTGTATGGTATAACCCATGCTGATTATAGTTATATTGAAATCTCAAAGTTTCTTATAATGAAACATCCTACAAATTAGCATCATGGTCATGTAAGAATTGAGGTATACACCTTCTTTTAGAAATTCATATTGAATGTCAATATCTAGCATATTACTGAAGTTTACAACAATGATGCAGAAGCATATGGTGCAGAATCTCAAGAAGCAATTTTAGCTAAGAGTCGTGGCACATGCCTGTCATCTCAGCTACTCCGCAAGCTAAGGTGGGAGGATCGCTTGAGCCCAGCCTGGGCAACACAGCAAGACCCCATCTCTTAAAGTAGTTTTGTTTAGTGTCCTCTCTTCAGGAAGGCAAGAGTCTTGTATTTTGAGTTCAAGCAGCTGTCAACAAGACTTTATATTTAACTACCTATTAGATACCACATGCATTACAGATGGCTGTGGGGTGGCTCTTACAGTGTGAAAGGTCCTTAGAGTTCACTCTTGAGAGTGTTGTCAAGTCACCAGCTTTAAAACACTCTCACGAGATGCTCTCTGCTGTTGGAAAGAGGCAGCTTCCAAAGTCAAAATTCCAAAGAAGGGTCTCTTCCATTAGTGGATAATTTTCTAAATATAAACTTTAATCTTCCTCTTCATAAAATACTTTTTTTCTTTAATTCCAAAAATAAATCACATTCGTTTTTCACATGATCGACCTCAAGTTTGAGGAAATGGTCTTGTTCCTGCTCTTTCCTTTCCCTAGGTCCAGCCTGTCACATTTCTTAAACTTTTCTCTCTGAATTCAACAACAACAAAAAACAACTGCTTGATATGCAGAAGCTTGCCAAGCCTCCTGAACAGTTATTCATCTGAGTCACTTTCAAATAAAAATCATGTTGAGATCACCCATAGTAGCTGCAAAGAACTAATTCCCCTCTGCATAGAGAACAATTAAATTACACTAAACTTATGATTTGGGAAATCAGTTTTCAAGGGGTAGTTTCCAAAGCTCTAGATCAATTTTCAGGGTAATATTATTTAAATGAGGGGAAAAAAGAACTTTCATAATTGACAGGATTCAGTCAAGAATCATATCAGCCACTGCTGATGTAACTTACTGACCACCAGGAGTGGTGCAAATGGCTTCTCTATCACCACAACAAACTAACCTCAACCCACTAATAGTGCTTCTGGGAACGACTGCTGTACATTTATCAGACACCAGTGGTTTTTCAAATTACGTAGTTTCTTGACCCTAACAAAGTTTCTCAATTGCACTATGCTGGGTGAAGGAGGGTGGCCACAAGATATCTTTCATCAGTGGAAGGAATGCTATGGATAGGACAGCTCTGATTTTTCTGAAGTCCTTGGATAAGTAAAAAATATTAAGCTAGTTTCTTCATTCCAGTTACCCAACCTACAGCTATTCTCCCCCACTTCCTCATATCTCCTTAGAAGAGCCCAGAACTAACAAGCAAGAGTTTCTCAAAATTCCCTTAAACACACACACATCTGAAGAAAGTGAACCTCTAGAACGTCATCAAGAAGCAAGTATCAAAATAAACATAAGTTCTTGTAGACGTTCTTCCACCTACTAGAACTACTCAGAAGATATGACAAGTCAAAGACCAGGATTCCCTTCTTTTAATGTCTGTTTAGGTATGGTAACATGGGAGCTGCAGGAACAACTCTTCCCAATACACTAGACCAGCCAGGTGTCTCACCCAGGGCAGAGTTTTTAAAGACCATCTATGACAGTAAAAGAGCAGGGAATGACAGATACCATAGTTACCCCCAAAGAGTTATATTTTGGGGGGTGAGCAGATGATATGTCATTTGGTCATAGGATATTAATCTCCTATGATTCAGTTAAACTTCATGGGGATTGCAGAGGAGGTCTGCCAGCTGAATCAACAGGGCAAAGTAAGTCTTCAAAATCTTGGAGGAGAAAAAGAGTGAATAACTAAACATGAATTTTAATGATGATACAGCGCAGATCATTCAACATTAAAAGCCTGCTTTTGACTACCAGGAAGAGGCATGAGAACACAGCATGTGAGGTGAAAAACAATGAGATGGCAGAGAACTTTTTTTTTTTTTTTTTTTTGGAGACAGAGTCTCGCTCTGTCACCCAGGCTGGAGTG
This sequence comes from Pan troglodytes, assembly GCF_028858775.2. Classification (NCBI taxonomy): domain Eukaryota; kingdom Metazoa; phylum Chordata; class Mammalia; order Primates; family Hominidae; genus Pan; species Pan troglodytes. Next base: position 118,318,047 of record NC_072405.2, read on the forward strand.
CAGTGGTGCGATCTCGGCCCACTGCAAGCTCCGCCTCCCGGGTTCACGCCATTCTCCTGCCTCAGCCTCCCGAGTAGCTGGAACTACAGGTGCCCGCCACCACGCCCGGCTAATTTTTTTTTTTTTTTTTTTGTATTTTTAGTAGAGACGGGGTTTCACCATGTTAGCCAGGATAGTCTCGATCTCCTGACCTCGCGATCCGCCCGCCTTGGCCTCCCAAAGTGCTGGGATTACAGGCATAAGCCACCGCGCCCGGCCGATGCCAGAGAATTTTTCGGCCCCAAGTCATACTTTATTACACAAGGGGGAATAAGAACTTAAAAATACTTTGGCTGGGACAGAGCGAGACTCAGTCTCAAAAAAATAACAACAACAACTTTGGCTTTTCAGAATATTAGACAATTTTTACAATTCTCAAAGGGCCAAAGTATGAGAGAAGCATTGAAATAAATAGGTCTCTCTATAAATATTAAAGAATTTGAAAAACAATTAATTGGGAAGTATTAATTTGCAGTCATTTGGGCAACTCCAAATTTCACCAGTTGCTTACATTTTAGGGCATTCATCTTATGTAAAACATCTGAATTTAAAAAATAAAATAAAACCCACTGATGATTTTCAAAGTGGCTGTAGAAGCTGGAATCTACCTGCATGTTAATTAAATCTGTAGCTTTCACATCTGTGTCTCACAGATACTAAAACAGTGAGGTTGGTTCAGTTTGCCTCTTGGTGAGGTCTTGTCAAAAGGAGATTAGCGATCAAAACAAGAAATGCTCAGTAAGACTGAAAGTTCTTTTTATTTGTTCCTTTGTTCTCTCTGTGATGACATCAAGATGACCACAGTGTCCATGGGGGGAGCAGAGCAGGTTTCGCCCCTGAACCAATAGGGCAAAGCAAAGGAAGCACAAATCCCACAAAATTTCAGAGAACAAAGCACAGGGAAAAGAATGCAAAGTGTGCCCTCTATTGGTCCATGTGTTTTCATTGCTGAGGTGATTAGTTGGCAATTGTATCCAGCAACAGGGGAGGGACTAAGGCCTTCATGATACAAAAATTCTAAAATGTGCTGACACAGAAACAAAGATCTAGCAGGAGCCCACTTGGCCAGAATTGAAGAGTGCTAAGCCCCAGTTCTGGCCATTCTGTGAACTGGCAGCATGATGCCTCAAGTCAGATCAATGCCAGCACCACATGTCACCAGCTGGAAAGCTACAACAGCTATTTCTAAAACTATATATTAACTGTTTTCTTAATGAGATAAAAGTTAGATCACATGAGAAGTTTTAACAAAACCCCTATACTGTATATTTGTGTTGTACTTTTATAAACTCTTTAGTGGGATTGAGAGAATTTAACAACTATTGTCTTTGAGTAAGGAATTACTTGCCAAGTAATTATTTACTGAAATAAATCTTGAGAGAGTGCTTCCAGTGTGGCTTCATATTGTTAAATATAAACATAGCAAATGGCTGAAAACTCACACAAGGAAAATAAACTTTTAGAAAACAATTATGTGTATCACTTTGAAGCAGTCACTTGGCATCATGCTAATTTGGAAGGTCCACCTCCTATTTTTTAAGCCAATGCTCCTTAACCTATTGAAGGAAAGAGATGAAACTTGGACCTCTTTGAGACTTTAGTGAAAGCTCTATATTGTCCCTCTACACCACAAAAAGCAACAGAAAATGTTTTTGCTTCTAATTTCAGGAAGCTTACAAAAACCCTAGCCCTACCTCTGGACCCCAAGTTAAGAAACCCTTCTGAAAACAAATGTGCTGAACTGGGTAACTTCTATTTTATAAGTGCTCTTTCAGCAAGAGATGAAAATTGAAAAAGTTTTAAGTAAATTGTAAAAGGTTTTCTCCAAATGACTAGATGAGAAAAGCTACCTATAATCACTTTCTCTACATTTTAGAGTAAAAAATAAGAAATATTTAATACCTTTGCTCTGACCCTTATTATTCTAACATGTGTTAAACACAAAATACACATACACACCCATACACACATACATGAACACATGTACAGGCAAGTACACACATGCACACACACATTTGTTCTGGCTATAATACTAGAAATGTTTCTATAATTCATATTCAAAAATAATTTTAAAAATTACCAATGCAAGTATGCAAATTTTTACTGAAACATACTTATGGTCCTGCCCCTCAATTACTCCACCCCTCAGCCTTCAGTTATTTAATATTCATTACTTTATTAGCATAATTATGAGTTGTAGGAAGTTCTGGGGATCAATAAGGGTCTGTGGTCTGAAGAATTTTGAATGGGGTCAAAGGGAATTTCTTTTCTTTGAATTAATGTTTATGTTGAAACATACCGTGTACAGGAAAACCTAGCGAATTCAGGAAAGTTGGATCCTAGCTCTGTTCTCTTCCTCTTAACTGTTAGTTTTAAAACCACACGTTTCTATAAGCAGCTCACCTTCTGTATACGTCAAACAGGTCCCACTTCATTCAAAGGACAGTGAAATGTCAGTGTTCTCCTGGAAGGCACTACACAGAACTATGTGGTCTCTTCATACTTACAGAACTTGTTCTAAAATACATACACATCTGTATCTCTCATGGGTATGTCCACATAGCTACATTTATTATACTAAAATCATAAATATAATAACTAGGATTAAATTTTTTCCTGTACTTATATTATTAATATGAGTATATAGAAGGCAAATACCACTTTCTTTTATTTTATCCTAAATTATTATTCATTCATATGGTCAAAGTGTTTGGGGATAAAAATCCTTTATTGCCCGTTTCTATAAAATAAGTATTTTTTAAAATATGGGTTACCAGCCGGGCACGGTGGCTCACGCCTGTAATCCCAGCATTTTGGGAGGCCAAGGCGGGAGGATCACCTGAGGTCAGGAGTTCAAGACCAGCCTGGCCAACATGGCAAAACCCCATCTCTACTAAAAATACAAAAATTAGCTGGGCATGGTATTGGGCATCTATAATCCCAGCTACTTGGGAAGCTGAGGCAGAAGAATCACTTGGACCCAGGAGGTGGAGGTTCAGTGAGTCAAGATCGCACCATTGCACTCCAGGCTGGGCAACAAGAGCGAAATTCCATCTCAAAAAAAAAAAAAAAGGGTTACCCCACTACCACCAATTTTCCCTACCATACCCACAAATCACCTGTCACTTGGAATACTCAATCATTCAAATAACAAACAAGTATACAGATACACAGACACTAGTGTACTCGGAGAAATTCTGAAATAATCAGAAGAGACTTCAGAATGAGTACTGGGCTGGGAATGCTTTTATACCTGTTTTTTTTTTAATTTTTCTTTAAACTATAAAGAATTATAAATAATGAGAATACCCATAATATTTAATCATTCAAACATCAACTATGTGCAAAGAACTTCAATTTTTAAAAAAACAGCATTTCTCATTAAGTCACCAAAATAATTTTAAGGGAAAACAACAAAAATGTTATATACAATGACTTTTTGTTCCACTACATTTTGTGGAGAAAGCACTCTAAAAGGTCTAGTTTGAGCAGTACAAAGATAAAGTACCGTAGTTCTGCCTAAGAGAAGCTTAAAATATGATGATACATAAGGCAAGATAACCAGAAAAAAAGGAAAAATAAGAGTCCTTTAAGAATAGCCCAGATATCTAAGAAACTATGAGGGAATAATTGATTTTGGCTTTAGAAAGGAAGGCAGAAAATTCCAGGAAAGCTTCACAGAAGCAGTGGCATTTTAGGTGGGCACCACACACATGCTCAACAGCGCAAGAGCTTGAAAACACATGGCATGCCCGGAAATGAAGTTATCTGGGATAGCTTAAGCCAAGTGTGCTTTCAAGGTGGTAGAAGGTTGAAAGCAGGCTGTGGTCAGATGGTGGGGAACGCTGACTGCTATAGAAAAGGCTGGTGTTTATTCGGCAGTCAATATGGAGGCCTGGGAGGTTTAGGGTTTATTAGCAGAGAAGTAATATGATCAGATCTGTGGTGGAGAAAAATGGAATGTGGCAGCACTGTAAGGGATGGAGCATCATAAGTGGATTGAAGTAGATGCTGGAGGATGAGGAGTCTATGAGGGCCTGAGCTAGGAAATATCTTTGGGAATGGAAAGGATGAGATGGATATAAACTCACTAATCCGATATAGTTTAGGCAAGAACAAACTGATACGAGGCAACAGAAAAGTCAAAGACTATAGCGAGGCTCCCAGCCTTGGCACCCAGAACTCCATGGATAAAAAAAGAATATAAGCAGAGGAAAACATTTGGGAGGGGGCACAGAAAAGAAAGCGAATTGTAAGGTTTGAGTATGCATGGAATATCTATCCATATTGGCAGTAATTGGGAGATCTGAGTGTAGGATAATCTGAAGCTGAAAGAAAAAAAAAGAAGAAAAATTGAGCCTAGAATTAAAGGACTTTATGTAGAAATGACAGTTCGAGAAACAGGGACGGGTAAAATTCCCCAAGGAAATGAATAAAGGTGAAGAAACACTAGTCTACATTCTCAGTGAGGGAACCAAAGAAGAGAATGGACAGAAAATAGGAGGTAAAACCAGTGTAGTGTCACTAGCCAAAGGAAAGAGGTGATAAGATATCACCACAGGAACAAGTCCCAGAGAACTGTACCGATGCTGGACTTGGCAATGAGGGGAGTATGACTGGCCATTAAGAAACCCCTTTCTAAAAATCTCTGTACCCTCCACTCAATTTCGCTGTGAACCTAAAAGCGCTCTAAAAAATAAGTCTAACATTTATAAACTTTTAATATTTTTCTTTTTTGTTAATTTCTTTAAAGAAAAGAAAATCTTTTTATTAAAAGGGTGAAGGTAGAAGCCAAATAGTAACGGATTGAAGAGTGAATGAAACAGGATTATCAAGCCAGAGGAGGGAAGGGAAGAAGTGAAGGAAAGCAGAAGAGATTGGAAAGAAGTGTGAAGAAGGAGGGAATCAGCAATTTTGGGATTAGAGGAACGGCAGCATGCTTGAAATAAGGGTGACTGATCCAGAAGGGTCCTAGAGGAGAGAAGAACAGGTGGAAGGTGGGCTTTGGAAAGAGTAAAAACACTATCCCTACCCAATCTTATTCTTATTCTCTCCCTGCCACCCCCTTTCCCACCCACTCCCATCTTTTCATCTTGTCGAAGAGAAAGATGAAAAGGACTAGAAAAAAATGAGTGAAAATCTTTTAGTTCTGAAATCCCAATCCTCCATAATTATACTATACTCATCGCTTTCCCTACACACACACCCATGTATACACGTATGCATATATACCTTCCCTAATATATATAAATATACATTATGTATACACTTTAGTATTAATTAGCATGTTTTCTATTTATTCTGGATGAACATACGAAAATGTATAAATATAGATACGCAACACTGTCTTCACCTGATCAGCCCTTGATTGCTGCAGTTAATGGAGAAAAAATAAGCTTCATGTCATCTTAAATACAGAAATTTTAAAACTTTGTCATCCCAGAGTTTATCACCTCCTTTTAGCAGAGTAGTTATCAAACTTATATCAAATACAATCTGTCTGTCCCCTATTTCCTGGACTTGGGATGGATAAGGATACGTATTTCCAAAAGAAATAGTTTAAAGGCAGTCAGTTGGAAGGAAAGAAGTACCCTGGATATTCCACAAACTGGTCAGTTTGTCTCTAAATAAGAGGTGGTTTTGCATTAGGGAACTAGAAGTGTCATTTCCAACTTGTGATTTCTGTGAATATTGGATTCTAGCCAAGCTGGATTTTAAAAGCAAATAAAGAAAGCCCAGGGCCTAGGGGAATGTCACCTATTCTGAATCACTTCCAAATTTCTGTGGCAAAATAAGATGTTAGTTTGAGCACAGCAACTTTCTGACCTCTCTGTACTGGTAAGACCCTGCCTTAAAAAATTATGCAGTTATGTTGGAAGAGAAAGCAGCCAATCAAAAAAGAGAAAAGAACAGAACATGTTTATGTTGCAAAGTTAAACATCACATCAGCTTTTCTGAAATACTTTGGAACTTAAAGTAAGCAAGTGTACAAAATGTGTTTTGAAACTTTTTCATTTAACTGTAGGTTAGTATGTTCCATGTGTCATTTTGTATTTTGAAAGAATATCAGGAGAAGTAAACTATTTAGAAAGTATTTGTAAAAAAAAATTCTAATCTTTTCATTAAATTTTTAAGAACACAAACACAAATTAATTTATCTCTATAAGGTTTAAGAGAAAATGTTTGCTTTCTCTGGCCTCAGTTACCAGAAACATGCCACAATATTTGTGACAAACTCTTCCTTTTTATGGAAGAAACTATATCTAACTTTGTGAAACAAGGAGTTATTAGAGGAAGGAGAAGCTGAGGATTCAGTACGGAAAAGGCTACAGCAAGAAACACTAGTCATAGCACGCCCCCTGCCATCGGACCACCAGAAACATGAATTATACATTTGGAAACCTTGCTGCATTGAGAATTATATCAAGCAGTTTTCATAAATCCCTGGTTAAAATATCACAAGGTATAAAAATAGAATGAGGGAGATATAAGATTAAGTCATTACATGCCATGCTCCAGAAATTCCAGGAGACCACAATAAAGTTATGATTTGTCTATCCACCTTTCAGTAATCCAGTCTGAAATGTGGCTTACAACCATTCCAAAAAATGAAAGTAATCGAAGAACTCCACTTAACATATAAATCAATCATAAGTGGTTTCAAGACCAAGACAGATAGTAGGGGTTAACAATAGCCAATCATGACTATTTTGAAGGGGGAGTCAGGGAGACAAATCTTAATATGCTACATGGAGAGAAAAATAAGAGTTATTAATCAGCTTTTCAAAATGTTGGCATGTGTCTCCCCTCTAAAAGACATTGTCAGTATTGTATTGTGTTTGTGCCTAATTAATTTTTTAAAATTATTGCAACCAGGCCCCATTAGTGACTATCAAATGCATTTTTATAATTTTTCAAAATAAGGGGAAGAAAATATGGTAGGTGGGTAGTCTTATTGTTCGTGATGATCTCCCCCATTTGAAGTTTTGTCCAAAAGTAGAGACGGTCAAAATACTATTTTCTCAATCGTCTGGCTATATGTTGAAATAAAATATACCGTTAAATGATATATTTGCTCTCCATTCCAAACTGGATGCAATTGATTTTAACTGACTAAATTATCTAATCTCTGCCAAGAATTTTATTTCATTAAGAAAATGATATTATGGAGCATGTGAGATCATAGAGCAGACTAAACATAATGCCAAAGGAGTTCGGAGAATGCTCCACAGTGAAGGTTTGATTATTTGCAGATGGAATATGGAAAAAAAAAAAAAAAAAAGAATCAGGTCCCAGGGGTAAGCCTAACCAATCCTGGTACCACTGCCACCTACTTGTAGCACAAAGCCAAGAAAATAACTAATCTTCCAAGCTACAACACCTTTTATAAAAAATACCAATTACTTTTCTTCTTGGAAAATAATATTTAACTGACACTATCCAAAACAAAGGGGAAAAAGGGAAATGTTGGTATCACATAGGCCCTAACATGTCAACTGTCACTGCTGACATGATTTGGCCAGTAGTCAAGCATTCACTGAGGAACTAATTGAAATCAATCTTTTTGGGGAAAGCCAATTGTTTGGTATGCACAACAATTGGTGTAGGATCAATCAGTGGACATGAGATCAATTAAAACCAGCTTAAGTTTGTGAAGAGGGACAATTCACACAACTTGAGTTAGATCTCTATTCATTTCAATACTCTCACAATGCAATCCTTAAGCTTCCCTGCAAAGTAGAAAAGCTACTATCACCCTACACTGTCTGGCCAGCCCTTTAAGTAGTTCCACTTTTAATTAAAAACACAGTACACCCTTTGTTGGTACAGATAGTGTGGTCACTTTTAAGGACGACAGTTATTTTAGCCAGAAACTTGGGATTTGTAAAGGGATATCTGTTGAGAAGAAGAAAAAAAGTTTGATTTTTTTTTTACACCCTTACCAATTTACACGTTCTTGAAAGCATTTGAATTTTATTAAATCGAAAGGTTGATTTGGCATAAGTTACTATTGCACAATTTAGAGTTAGACTGTCAGTGCTTTGGGATGTGGATGGTAATCGTTACAAGAGATTTTGCTAAAAGTAAGCTTTGAAATAAATAGGTTCTGCTTCAGATACCTAAGAAGGCATAGGCAGATTCTTAGAGATGGCACTGCAGAGAAGGCATGCAGTATCCCTTCTGGCCGCAGGAGTGCTGTAATGTCCTTTTCCACCAAACAGCATCTCTGCATTAAGTTCTACTAAAACAATATGCTTGGTTCTTCCCCACTTAACCACAATGGGACAGGCAGGGTGGATCAGAAAGCCATCACTGAATTAGCAAGTCATCTAATAAGGATCTGGCAAAGGATTTTAGACATTTCTCTATTTTGCAGACTTCAAGCACTTTAGTTTTTGTAAGTAGACTGCAGCTTTGACTTATAAAAAGAGGAAAAGCCTCTCCAAACACTTTTGACCATAATGTAATCAAAAGTTGCTGGCTCTGCCGAATACTCGAAAGAAAGTACTGGGATTGAGAAAGGAATCAGGAGGGGAGGAGAGAGGAGATAAAAAGGGACTTTTTCAAGACAAGTATCAATATCAAACTCTCATGGCCTTTGGGAAGAAATTTCTCTCTAGTATTTTTAAGTAGAATAATTTCTGAAAATAAACAATTTCCAAAAGTCAGAAATCGGGGGGGAGGGAGGGAGAGAAGCTGGAGAAGGTTTATTCTTACAAGCCGCAGATACAGAGACAATTGAAGCGCAGGGACTACAGAAGTCGCACACCATCAGTTATTTGGAGCTCTGCGCTCAGGTGGGCCAATCTCTAACTCTGCCCCTAGGTGAGAACAGCTTAACAATGTCCTAAAAAGCCATCAAAAAAATAAGGTTCGGAAAGTCCTCCTCAAAATCTGGATGCAGGAGCGGAGATTATATACAATGAGTTATAAACAAATCACATCACAGATCGAGTGAGATGTTTACATCTTGGAGAAAAAGTCAACATTCATGAACCCGGCGACAAATTCTAATTGCGCAAAAGTCCAAAGTGCCGAATGAAATAGACAGCTCTCACCAGGTCCCTGGGAAAGGGCTGCTGCGCGCCCTTCCTGCGCGGGTAATTCGATGTGCGTGTGGTGAGTGGTTTATGTTTAAATCCACCCAGAAAATTGAATCGTGTCTAGCCGCCCTTCTTCTAAAATGCAGTTGGATTAGTTGCATCTCCAGCGGACTCCGAGACAGAAATACGCAGTAAATCTGCAGGAAAGCGAGTTCCCCGAAACCTTTCTGGAGGCTTCCACCCGCCTTCTCCGCTACGCACAAGTGATGGAGAGGGAGAGAGCAGTTAAAAAGCCGCAAGTGAATTTCATTGAGAACAGAAGCCTCCACCGGTGTAGCTGCTTTTGCAAAGCAAATGGAGAGAGCAAAGTGGGGCCTGTTTTAAAAACAAACCTCTGGAGGCGAGGACTCCCCAGAAAACCAGCGCGGGAATTGCTGCTTAATTCAGAAAGTTCCCATCTCGTCGCAGTTTCCAGAAAAAAGAGATCTATGTTGGCCTTTTTCTGGAAATGGAGGTCCTCCCCCTCGACTTGGTACCCCTCCCAAGCTCCGGAATACAGACACACGCTTGGGTACACCCACACACCACACACACACTATGCTAGGTCAAGTCCGAAGAGATCTGAGGCCGGGTTTGGGGCGCACGTGGATGGGGAAGATAAAACAAATGAGCTACAGGGAAGATGGTTAGGAGGACAGAGAGAAGAACAACGACGACAAAAAAAAAAAAAAAAATGCATGCCAGATAAGAAATACGTCCTAAAGAGACAAGTTTAGATGAGGAGGTGGGGCGGCGAACATGAGTGCGGACCGCACGACTTAGCCCTGAGCGCCCGATTGGCGCCCGGCTCGCCGAGCTCCCAGCGCGTCTCGCTCCGGCTCCCCGCGCCTCCAGGGTACAGAAAACAGAGTGTTTTGTAGAGCTCCAGGGTCCTAAAGGTGGGGACTGGGGACCCGCAAAAGCTGGGGTGGAGAGCACAGCCCTGACCATCTGAGCCCCCGGAGCCAGGGCGTGAGTGAGCGCCGCCACACGCCATCCCTGAAGCCCACCACGCACCTTTGGCAGAGAGGGACCCACCTCGCTTACTGCGTCTCCATCGGTTGCCTTGGCAGTGGCTGTAATCCATGCAGTTCAGAATGATGAGGGCAAAGGAGAAAAGGCGAAACTGCATCTGGGCGGTCGGGCGGGGGAGAGACGCCTCTCAAAGTCTAGGAACTGGAGGGCTCGCCCAAAGAGCCGGCGCCGGCCGCGCTGCTGGGGAGGACTCAGAGGGAGACTCGCCACTCACCCCCGGGCCGCACCGGTCAGTTCAGCGCGATCAGCATCTCTCCGCCACGAACCTGAGAGACAAGAAGCGAAAACAGGGTGTGTGGGGGATGGAGAGAGCCCCGGGGAGGCAGCTGCGCCTTCGCGCGTCCCAATTTAAAGAAGAGAGGGAAGGAGGAAGCGAACCCACTGCCTAGCACGAGCCGCGGAGCGGCTTAATCCAGAGCGGGCAGCTGCGGACGAGTTGGAGAGGAAGGTGATTATAATCAGTGAATTAGCAACCTCTGCCGAGCCCTAAGCTCCGACCCCGGGGCATAATGCGTTGTGCCGGCGCTCCGGGGAAAGGAAAGAACTCTAAAGGCACTGAGAGCTCAGGGCTAAAAGAACGCTCTTAGGCCATTTGGAGTCCACGGCGGTGTATCCAAGCGCCGCAGCTGCGGCTGCCTTGGTGTGGGTTGCCTACCGTGCGCACGTCTCGGGCGGCGCGGCCTCCCTAGGCGCGGTGCTCCATCCCGGGCTCGGGAAGCGAGCCGCTTGGTTAGCACGTGGGCTGGGGAAAAGTTTGCCGAGACCGGCTGGGAGCGCCTGGCAGCTCTGGAATTCCAGCGGCCGCCGCGGGGTTGGCGACGCCAGGCAGGAGCGCGGAGCGGCGGGTGCAGCCACTGGGATGCTCCGTCCCCGCCCGCGAGCGCGGTCCCCAGGCAAGGGGTGCGCCCGCTCACACTCTCTGCCTCCCTAACCAATTGTGTCGCTTCCTGCGCTTTCTCCACGGTCACTTCACAGCTAAGATTTCTTTCTTTCCGAGCTGTAGAAGGCAGAACGCTCTCGGGAGGACGAAGTGATCCGAAGGGATGTGGCAAGCGCACTTTCCGATGGAGATGCAGACCGGCTGAGGCTTGGGATGCTTCTATAAGTAGGTGGTGCTGTGGTCCAAGGCATCTAAGTCTAGGCTGCCTCGGAGTTCCTGGGTCCTAAAGCCAGAAATGTCCCGGTTTCCCTGAGGTCCTAAAGAACGTTGACAGCCAACAGCGCGCCTAACTTGGAGCGAATCCTCTTCGGGCTTTCCAAAGTGCGGGGGATAGATAAAGAGTAGCTGGGGAGAAGCCCCCTGACCTTGCTGGGTCCCAGAACCCGGCTGCTCACCCCCAAGGGGTCCTCTCCAGCCCTCTAGGGTCAGTTCCAACCTCAGCGCCAACCTTTCTGCAGGGAGATCTGACTGAAGGACTGATGACTCCCTTTAAACTTTTGCAATATGCCACAACTCTGCCACTTTTTAATTTACATCTTGTCTGTGTTTTGCAGGAAGGTATGTTAGCCGGCTGAAATTATTCATAAAACGCGCCCCCACTTTGAGGAGTGAAATGGGTATTCCCAACAGCTTTTGCTCATCCTCAGAACTGTTATTTACTTTGTTTCTTCTCCAATAAAACAAAAACCTGTGATCCGTTGCCTGAAGTGCTGAAGAAGTTGGGGCCTTGATTCTTTAAAAATAATTTTAAAAAGTTCACTTCCCACTAAAGTATTTTTCATTCTTAATCCTCCTCTCATTTCCAAAGTCTCCTGAATTAAACTTTTAGGTGCTTTGGGTTTGGGGAAAATATTCTGTTTAACAAAGTGTTACATTAAATAGACTTGATGCCATCCAATTTCATTCTGGTGAAATCTGTCCTGCATTCACTACTGTAGGAAAAAATGTATTTATTCCTTAAGCAAAAGATAAGAATTTATGCCACTAACCGTGGCAGTATGAATGTCTATAGATATGCCCACAGTTACCATATTATTATGACAGCATTTTATACTATTTAAATTCCCTTTTCTATTCCTTCAGTTTCAGAAGATGTTCAGAAATTTGATGACTTAAAAGACAATCATATAAAAAGAATATTGCAATACTCATATTTATTAACTATTCCATTATTGCCTATTCATAACTATTTTACAGACTCACTATTACATAGTGGTATTTATGTGCTAAGAATTTCAGCAGTATGCCTTTGATGCATGCCTGAGAACACCCAAGTAAATCTGAGTTGAGGTCATTGGTCCCATTTCATAGATAAGAAAATCCATCACTGAGACTGGCCCACAGGGCACAAATAGAGTTCACAAAACACATTGCAGAAACAGTGGATCTGTTTCTTGACTTTTGAGCCTTTGATTTTTATCACAGAATTTGGAAACAAATGGAAACATTTCAGTGTAGGGAGTGGCCCCAGTGTTTGGCATAACTTGATATTTCTTGATCATCTTGATATGATGCTGAATATCTCTTCAGCACCATAAATACTACTTCTTTCCAAATATAGTCATATATGCACACAACAAATGAATTATACTTATAAAGGAGTTAAATCTATGGGAGAAAGGAAGTCTTCCCTAAGTAAGCCCCCCTGCCTCCTTGCAAAGCTTTGAGATCCATTCAAGATCAGTGGTCATCAGTGTCTTTTAAAATATTTAAAGGCAAAAGTAAACACAAGACCAAGCAGAGGTAGCGCTACCATTAATCACCTGCGTCACTTTGGGCAATTTTCTTGGTCTCAGTTTCCTTGGCAGTATTTTTAGGAAGTCTGTCCAAGGTCTCTTTCACTTCTACATGTTCTGGTTTACAATCAATTTTCTATTTGTACTAGGAAGTTTGCTATGGTATCTAACCAGTGTAAGGGCAAACTCATCAGTGATGGGTTCTTTGTGTAGAAAGAAGAGGGTTAGCCACTGCCTTCCTTAGTTGAATTTACAGACCACTTCACCCTTATCCCTTCAAAGACAACTTTCCATAATTTTAATTTTAATCTTTTGTGTTGTACAGTTGGTGCATTTTTAGCCAGAGATGCTTTTCAGTTTAGTGAACCCCCAGATTCAGTTCATGAGGAAGAATTTTGACAGTACCACTTCTGTAGAAAATTGGTTAATGTGTTTAGTAAGAAAAGAATAGGCTCTGGAAGAAAGGAAAATTCTTAATTCCTTCTTTTGCTCCCTCCTGGTCTATCTCTGCCTCTTAAAAGACACCAGTGAACCTTAAAACTCTGTCAGACTTAGTTCTTGGGGTACTTGGAGTCTCACACTTAATCACTTTGGGGCTAATTTGTTGATAATGCAGAATTTTTTTTTTTTTACATTCACTGAATATTTTTCCTGACTTCAAAATCCCAGGAATGTTCTTGCTACTAAAAAATACAACCCTAACGGATCCTAGACTATCATTAACTTTAATCCCATATCTCTGCTTCCTTTCATTTCTAAACTCAGAATGTGGTGTTGTTGAGGCTCACAGCTCACAGTTTCTCCATCTTGGAGACTCAATGGACTTTTTCTTCAAACTGAGTTTATATAGTGGTTTCATTAAACTGGCTTTGTAAATAGACTTGTGCCTGGGTTCTGTTTACAGAGAAGTATACTGATATACTGAGGAGGTTGACTCTATACCACTCATTGGTGACAGGGAAAGTTAACTGAGGGCAGAAGTGGGGGATGATGTTATAGAGAGGAGATAACTTCTGTATTTTATTTTTTGACTTGTAATTCGTTCATACAGCTCAAAATTCAATCCTTACAAAACACCATAACAGGGCAAAGTCTCTCCTACCTCCTTCTCTCAGGCATCCAGTTCTCCTTAGAGTCAATCAGTTATTCTTTTACAAGTGTTCACGGTTTTTGGTATACTTCAGGAGATGTTTGGTGCTTATCAAACAAGTAACTTGATAATCTTTTTGCTTATCAAGCAAGGAAAGAAGGAAGAATGTATTATATATATGTACATGCACATATATAGGCATACATATAATATGTGCATATACATATATATAATACATTCTTCCTTCTCTGTTTTATAATATATTCTTCCTCTCTTTTATGCAATTAGTAGAATACTGTATTCACTAATCTGTACCTTGAGGGTTTTTTTTTTTTTTTTTTTTTTTTGAGATGGAGTCTTGTTCTGTCGCCAGGCTGGAGTGCAGTGGTACGATCTGGGCTCACTGGAACCTCCGACTCCCTGGTTCAAGCGATTCTCCTGCCTCAGCCTCCCGAATAGCTGGGATTACAGGCACACGCGACCACACCCAGCTAATTTTTGTATTTTTAGCAGAGACAGGGTTTCACCGTTTTAGCCAGGATGGTCTTGATCTCCGGACTTCGTGATCTGCCTGCCTCGGCCTCCCAAAGTGCTGAGATTACAGGCGTGAGCCACCATGGCATCAGTTCATAGAGCACTGTCCTGTTCTTTTTATATAGTCACATATTATTTCATCGTATGGCTGTATTTAGCCAGCCTCCCTATCAATAGACATTTAGATTGTTTTCATACTTTTTGTATCTTAAGCAATGCTTCAATTAACTTTTTCATGTGTCATTTTACCTTTCCGTTATAAATTCTTAAAAGTAGAAAAGTTGAATCAAACAGTTGGATATATGTGTGTGTGTTCTGCAAATTGCCTTTCACAAAGGTTCTTTCATATTACACCGTGTGAAAATGCCTATCTCTAGATGCTGACCAACACTTTTTGACTTTTGACACTTGTAGGCAAAAAGTCGTATCTCAGTGAAGTGTTAATTTGTATTTCTTTTCTTTTAAATGAAATTTTGTGTGTCTTTAGTATGCTCCATCCATTTGTATTTTCTTTTCCATGAACTCTCTGAAGATATAATTTGCCTATTTTTCTATTGTGTTCTTGGTCATTTGTTTTTGTTTGTAGAATTTGCATGTATTGATATAATGTCTTTTGTGATTTGAGTTGCATATTTTATCAAGTTTCTTATTTACCTTTTGACTTTGTTTTTGATGTATATTAATATGTAAAAAAATTTTAAATACTTTTACATAGTGCAGTTTGCCAGTCTTATCTTTTATAGCTTCTCTGCGTCATATTTGAAAAAGCTCTTCCTCGCTATTTATGACAAACCCACAGCCAATACCATACTGAATGGGCAAAAGCTGGAAGCATTGCCTTTAAAAACCAGCACAAGACAAGGATGCCCTCTCTCACCACTCCTATTCAACATAGTATTGGAAATTCTGGCCAGGGCAGTCAGGCAATAAATAAAGGGTATTCAAATAGGAAGAGAGGAAGTCAAATTGTCTCTCTTTCCAGATGACATGATCCTATATTTAGAAAACCCCATTGTCTCAGCCCAAAATCTCCTTAAGCTGATAAGCAACTTCAGCAAAATCTCAGGATACAAAATAAATGTGCAAAAATCACAAGCATTCCTATACAACAATAGGCAAACAGAGAGCCAAATCATGAGAGAACTCCCATTCACAATTGCTACAAAGAGAATAAAATACCTAGGAATACAACTTACAAGGGATGTGAAGGACCTCTTCAAGGAGAACTACAAATCACTGCTCAAGGAAATCAGAGAGGACACAAAGAAATGGAAAAAACATTCCATGCTGATGGACAGGAAGAATCAATATCATGATAATGGCCATACTGCCCAAAGTAATTTATAGATTCAATGCTATCCCCATCAAGCTACCATTGACTTTCTTCACAGAACTAGAAAAAACTACTTTAAATTTCATATGGAACCAAAAAAAAAGAGCCCATATGGCCAAGACAATCCTAAGCAAAAAGAACAAAGTTGGAGGCATCATGCTACCTGACTTCAGACTATACTACAAGGCTACAGTAACCAAAACAGCATGGTACTGGTATCAAAACAGATATATAGACCAATGGAACAGAACAGAGGCCTCAGAAATAAGGCCACACATCTACAACCATATGATCTTTGACAAACCTGACAAAAGCAATGGGGAAAGGATTCCCTATTTAATAAATTGTGTTGGAAAACTGGGTAGCCGTAGGCAGAAAACTGAAACTGGACCCCTTTCTTATACCTTATACAAAAATTAACTCAACATGAATTAAAGACTTAAACGTAAGACCTAAAACCATAAAAACCCTAGAAGAAAACCTAGGCAATACCATTCAGGACATAGGCATGGGCAAAGAATTCATGACTAAAACACCAAAAGCAATGGCAACAAAAGCCAAAATTGACAAATGGGATCCAATTAAACTAAAAAGCTTCTGCACAACAAAAGAAACTATCATCAGAGTGAACAGGCAACCTACAGAATGAGAGAAAATTTTTGCAATCTATCCATCTAACTAAGGGCAAATATCCAGAATCTACAAAGAACTTAAACAAATTTACAAGAAAAAAACAACCCCATCAAAAAGTGGGCAAAGGATATGAACAGACCCTTCTCAAAAGAAGACATTTATGCAGCCAACAAACATATGAAAAAAAGCTCATTATCACTGGTCATTAGAGAAATGCAAATCAAAACCACAATGAGATACCATCTCATGCCAGTTAGAATGATGTTCATTAAAAAGACAGGAAACAACAGATGCTGGAGAGGATGTGGAGAAATAGGAACACTTTTACGTTGTTGGTGTGAGTGTAAATTAGTTCAACCATTGTGGAAGACAGTGTGGCAATTCCTCAAGGGTCTAGAACCAGAAATACCATTTGACTCACCAATCTCATTACTGGGTATATACCCAAAGAATTATAAATCATTCCACTATACAGACACATGCACACATATGTTTATTGTGGCACTATTCACAACAGGAAAGACTTGGAACCAACCCAAATGCCCATCAGTGATAGACTGGATAAAGAAAATGTGGCACATATACACCATGGAATACTATGCAGCCATAAAAAAGGAAGAGTTCATGTCCTTTGCAGGGACATGGTTGAAGCTGGAAACCATCATTCTCAGCAAACTAACACAAGAACAGAAAACCAAACACTGCATGTTCTCACTTATAAGTGGGAGTTGAACAATGAGAAGGCATGGACACAGGGAGGGGAACATCACACACCAGGGCCTGTCAGGGGGTTGGGGGCTAGGGGAGAGATAGCATTAGGAGAAATACCTAATGTAGATGATGGGTTGATGGGTGCAGCAAACCACCATGGCACATGTATACCTATGTAACAAACCTGCACATTCTGCATATGTATCCCAGAACTTAAAGTATACTTTTTAAAAAGAGAAAGAAAAAGCTCTTCCTTGTGCCATTATTTTTAGATTTTCATTTAGGAATTTTCCAATATATTTTTTCAATGTTAACATCCATAGGATGCTAGTGATTTTATGACTGTACAGTGTGGGCTACAGTAGAATAGATTTAAAGTTTTCTGAATCTTTCATAAGCATTTATGCTTATAGATTTGGTTGACTTTGGCACTGATTCTTGTCTTCATTAGCTAATTGATTTAGAGTTATCTTTTATGTTATCTGTTATTCATTCTCAGATTTAAAATTTCTCACAATCTTTTTAATCATTGTTGATATTGGTTGTATGCACTCTTCCAGTGTAGAATTTATCCTTTAATTGCTTTGGAACAAATTATGGCATTTTTGCCATTGTGCTACTATTGATAGTTTTTTCCTGTTAAATATAAGCACAATGTCTGTTTTGCCAGTTGCATGTGATAGCCCACGTTCATTTATTATATTTTGTGTGAAGTAATTATATTAATATGAAAGGTTTTCAACAAGGTCACTGACCAGTCCTTATCTAGGCTAATTTGTTGTTTTAAAAAGCCACTTCACAATCACTTATTTAATGTTTAAAAAATGTGTAAATATTTGACTCCTCCGAATGTTAATACTGCCTTCTGCCACTTGAGAACTCATCTGTGGACTGATGTGATGAAGCCTATTTCTCATTTTGTGCTTCATCCCCGTGGAAGAAATCCAGGAGGCAGCTTTGTTGACTTCAAAGGAAGTCCAACACAGACCAGCTCAAAAGAGAAAACTCAAGATCTGACCCAAAGTTTTCAAATAATTTCCCTTATTTAATTTTGTGTGCCCTGAACTCTTCTGAACTGAAGTAATATGTGTCATTTCCATTCCTTGTGGTGTGAATGTTGTTGCTAGAAGGAACTATTACTCCACACAAGTAACAAGAGATTCTCAGTTTTCTAAAAAATTAGGTTGTTTTCATTAAATGAATAGAAGGTCTGGTTTTACTTTATTTGTGGACACTCAGCTTGCTATGCTAATAGAAGTAAACAATAGAACAGGTAATTCCTAAAGGCAGGAAATATCCTCCTCTGAACTTTTTTCTGTACTGGTATCCACAATAGATACGCCTCCCCTAATCATTCCATTTGTCTTTAACTTATAGTTGTAATGAATTGTGTTACTGCTCAAGAACAAATTTGTCAGCCACCCTCAGCAAATGTACAAAAGTTTATGTCACACATTTTATGTACTAGTTTTATTTCTTGCTCCATTTTAAGTTTCTAGCCTTATTTTCCCTTTCCCACATTTTCCTCAGCTATTTGCAATGTATTTTACTTTGCTACTTTGCAGTATCACATGCATCTCTAGAAGCCCTTTTAACCTTGGAACAGTATGGAAAAATTTTGTTACAGATATAAAATAAAAAATATATACACAGGTCAGAGAACAAATGTGGGAATTCTTCTAGTTGCTAAACATGTCTATTCTAACTATTCACTCCAGAAGTGAAGAAATAAACATGGGGTAGGTTTGGGGATCAACTAAGCCCACTAGGGCATAGGCTCAAGCCAATACCCCAGAAATCATCCAGTCTTCATAAGCCTCTCTAATGTGGTGAATCACAATGACATTTTGGGCATCAAGAAACTAAGGTCAGTTTAGAATTAATGTCCAGTCATCCCCAAAGGTCCAGTTAGTTCCCGTTCCCAGAAACACAGTCATCTGAGTAAATGGACTGAGGTCCTATTGTGGAAGACCAGGAAAAAGATTTACAGTGAGGATGCTGGTTCCAGAGACTTGACCTCTTCATTCGATGAGCTCTGGGGCTATGAACTGGCTCAAGTCCGGAACTGGTTAAGGAGCTGTGGCTCTCTGTTGCAGTGACTCGAGTGGTACCTCTGTTAGCCAGAAAGGAAATACTTCTGCTATACAAATCAAGAAAGGCATTAGTAAGCTGCTCACCTATTTCAGTCCTAGAGAAAAAATAAGTTATAAATACCAGCTACAGGCCGAGTGCAGTGGCTCATGCCTGTAATCCCAGCACTTTCGGAGGCTGAGGCGGGTGGATCACCTGAGGCCAGGAGTTTGAGACCAGCCTGGCCAACATAGTGAAATCCAGTCTCTACTAAAAACACAAAAATTAGCCAGGTGTGGTGGTATGTGCCTGTAGTCCCAGATACTTGGAAGGCTGAGGCTGGAGAATTGCTTGAACCCGGGAGGCGGAGGTTGCAGTGAGCCAAGATCGCGCCACTGCACTCCAGCCTGGGCGACAAAGCAAGACTCTGTCTCAAAATAAATAAATAAATACCAGCTACAATCATATGACTAGTTGCAAAACACAGACTATAGCAGTTATAAGTATTTCCTCCTTGATTTAAAATGAATATCAAATATCAATATTTTTATCTCATATTCCTCTATTATCTAACATAAGATGTGTTAACTATAGTTAACCTTATATCTCAGTATTTAGACTATAGAATATGAAATAGCAAGTGTGACTCAGATAAAAGAATGAATATTACCCCAGGATGAATAAATGGGCATGTGGGACTTTGTATATTTCCTTTTGGGAAGAAAGTCAGTATGTTTTTGTGTGGATAAGTGTGACATGTTATGTGGAAGCACAAATTTGGGAATTAAATGTGGTTAAAAGAGGCATGGGTTGGGTGCCAGACTGTCAAGGGATGGACTGTTGCGATTTACAGTGTGTTCCCTGGGGTCAGTTGGGAACTGTATTTCCCAAAGCCTCTGCTGTATAACGATTTTGTGTTAGAGTTGGATAGAAGAGGAATTATATGAAGTTTGGTGGGGTAGAGATGCAAAAATAAAATTTGTTAAGACTTTCAGAAAGTCTTTTCACAGTAAGATAATGAGGGACACAGCAGAGGTCTACAGCCAGTAGCAGCTTGTAACTCATTCTCTGCATGATGTCTAGCTCTTTCTCCTGACTAATGGCCCTGGGGACCCTCAGAGAGCCCAGGCCCACCACCATCTAGTTATAGAGTCAATATCTTTCCAAAGACCTCTCCAAAAATTTCTCTGTCGCCACCACACTATGGTGGCTGGGCATGCTTGGCTTCTCAGACATGTTAGTGGCTCCTCTGATCCTCCCGTTCCCTTTTCGGAACTTTACTTCCTCAGCTGTAAGATCTCGTTCCTATCGTAAATCCATTATTTATAACACCCAGTGACTCTGTTCCCCTGACTGAATCATGATGGACACAAATATTATATATTGATTTTCCACTACAAAAAAATGAAAACTTGTTTTTCTCCCGCTTCTTCCCTATCCACCCTCCTCCCATTCTTCAAATATGGTTAGATCAATATTACGTGGTTCTATTATTATGACTAAATATGTTATTCAGAGCTGAGTCATGTAGGAAACTGTGACTACAGTTACTTTTCTGGCAACTTTTTGTTTTCTCTGGAATTATCATCACCTTGTTGTCTCCTTTGCAGAGTTTTTTTTTTTTTTTTTTACCAGAAATTCAACCCAAACTTTCTTCAGGTCATTTTAATTACCTCTTAATACCTTCATTCATACCACGTAGGCCATCAATTTCATCTTCTTAACATCCCTTTTGAAAGCTCTGGCATGCTTCAGCTAGACTAGTTCACCTTTGTGCCTGATACACAGTTTTCATTCTGGGATGTCCCCTCACCATCTTCCTAAGGATTCCCTTTCTCTCTCACCTCTGGTGGACTTTGTTTCCTGTGTCTCATATCTTCCTTTTTCCTAATCCTTTTTTGTGGTGAAGAATATTCTCCAAGAGTTTCCTTAACATTTTGCATAGGGATAAATATTTTGAAATTTTGCACATTCAAAATATGTCCCTATTCTACCCTCACAACTGATTGTTTGACTGTATAAAATTCTAGATTGAAATCATTCTCCTTTAGTATTTTGAAGGCATTTCTTCATGGCTTTTTACCTTCCAATATTGCTTGGCAGAAGGCAAAAACCACTCTAATTACTGATTCTTTTTTATGTTCCTTGTCCCAGAAGCTTACAGGCCTGAAATTTCACTAAAAGTACTTAAGTGTGGATCTTTTTTCATTGACTTTGCTGGAAGTTTGATGACCTTTTACATCTGCAACTTTATGTCCTTCCAGTCTTGAAATATTCTTGAGATGTTTTGTGGATTTTTCTCCCCTTCATTTTCTTGCCTCTTTTTTTTTTTGAATAACTATTGTTCAAATATTGGACTGTATAGAATGGTCCTCTAATTTTTCTACACTTTCTCTCCTATTTTTCATCTCTTTGCCTCTTTTTCTCTACTTTTTGGAATATTCTCTCAATTTTATCCTCCAATTCTTCTAATGCATTTTTCATTGCTTTTCTCATTTTGTTAAAATGCAAGAGGTCTCCTTTTCTTTATACAAATTTCTTTCCTGTATATTAGTCTGTTTCTTCCAAGCTGCTTTTCTCTGTGTCTTTACCTTTCATCTTTAAGGATTTGAGGATTTTCTTGATATGTGGTAATCCTTAGATATTTGCTTATATTTAAAAGTGAGATAAAAGGCTGATTAATAACTCATCACACTTGGGTGATGCTTTTCAACTTGAGCTTTACCATATGGTAAAAATGGACCATAAGTCAACTGACTGAGAAATTTATTAGGGGAATCCAAATATAATTTATTTAATTGTTTTCACTGGTTGGTCAGATTTCCCAGAGAAAAGTTTGCCAGGATTCTTCCAAAAGGGTAACTTCTGGAGGAACAGGGAGGGTTGGGGGTGGATAGTGATTGTTTTCTCTTTTATTCTTCTTTTCCTTGTAGACTCTTCCCCTTTTGAAAAAAAAAAAAAGTATTTTGCTGAAGATTTAATGGAGTTTCTAGAAAGAGCAAAAGTAGAAGCATGCAAGTCTGTTCTATTGTTGTTTTTCTTCATGTGTTTTGCCTTTATTCATTCAACAAATATTTAATGATGTCCTTTATATTGACATTGTTAGGGTGCTAAGGATACAGCAGTGAGAAAGGAAGACAAGATCTTTCCCCTTATGAAACTTACATCCCAAATGAGAAGAGTTAAAAAATAAAAAGTAAATAAATAAACAATAGATTGTCTTTGACTTCCAAGGTTTTTATTTTATTTTAGTACTTTTTATTCTGATACCATATTTAAAACTCCCAAATAGCCTTTACCAAGTATCACCAGTTACTTAAAATTTACTTCATTTCCTTTATCATTTACTTTATAGCTTTGCATTTGAAAAATATAAACCATTGATGAGTAAACTTTAAACATGGTCTGTTACTCTTAAATACTTCAGTGTATACTTCCTGAGACAGTAACACCTACTTATATAACCTCAATATTATGAAAATTAGAAAACTTAATATTGATGTAACATTATTATCTAATCCAAAGTCTATATTCAAACATTCTGAGCTGTCCAATATGTCCAATAAGTTACAAACATGTTCTCCAAACCAGGATTGAGTCAAGAATTATATAAGAATTATATACTATACCAGTTGTCATGCTTGTTTGTCCCCTTTAGCCTAGAACTGTTCCTCAGGCTTACTTTGTCATTCATGTCCTTGATGTTTTCAAAAGCACAGTTCATTTTGTCCAGTGTCCTTTAGTTTGGCTTCTGATGTTTCTTCATAACTAGATTGAGGTTATGCTTTCTTTAGGAGAAATGCTGTGGAATTGTTGTGGTATTTGCCGTAGGACATCACATCAAAAGGAACATGATGTTGGTCTGTCCCATCACGTCAAGAAGAAGAGGACGTTGCTCTGTTCCATTACCCAGTACTTGGTTAAGATGTTTTCTGTCAGGATTTTACACGGTAAAGTCACTATTTTTCCTTTTGACGTTAATAATTAATATATGGAAAACACTTTGGAACTACGTAAATGTTCTCGTTCTCATTAAAATTTCACCCACTAATTTTGGTATCTATTAGTAATTTTTGTCTGATCAATTATTACTCTGATGTTTGCCAAATGGTAACTTTCTGACTATATTATTTTTTCCACAATTCTTAGTTGTCATTTTACTGTAAGAAAGAGCCTTTTCAGTTGGGCCCAGTGGCTCATTCTTGCAATCCCACCACTTTTGGAGGCCAAGGAAGGATGATCACTTGTGGCCAAGAATTTGAGACCAGCCTTGGCAATATAGTGAGACCCTGTCTCCATCAAAAAGTAAAATAAAATAAAATAAAATAAATTTTAAAAAATAGCCGGGCATGATGGTGTGTGTCTGTAGTTCTAGGTACTTGGGAGGCTGAAGTGGGAGGATCACCTAAGCCCAAGAGTTGGCGGTTGCAGTGAGCTATGATCAGGGAGGGAGGGAAGGAGGGAGGGAGGGAAGGAGGGAGGGAGGAAAGGAGGGAGGGAGGAAGGGAGGGAGGGAGGGAGGAAGGAAGGAAGGAAGGAAGGAAGGAAGGAAGGAAGGAAGGGAGGAAGGAAGGTTTCTCTTTTCCAGGAATGATTGATTGGTATCAGTCTGGATCCATGGATTCTTATTTTGTTTAATGAGTTATATTGTGTTATTATATTTATTTTGATGTTTGATTTGTCCCAGATTTGGCCTGTGAGGAAATTTTAAACTAGGTTCTGTGTCCTTCTGATATGTTCTCAACATATTTCGAATACATTTTTACTTTTTTGTACAACCATAACTTCCAGACTCATCTTGTATTTTCCTTCTTCAAGCCTTGGAATGTGTCTTTTCTCCAGGCAGTCTTGGCTTCTTTTAGTGGAGAATTATATTATGAAATGAAAATCTGGATGCTGAGTGTATACATTGCTGCTGTAGTGTCATAGCTTCTAGCTCTTTTCAGTGTCAGAGTTAAAACCATGAATTCTTTATGTACTCTCCTATTCCAATCCAACACTAAGCTTATTCTAGCCTTTCCCCTTCCCATATTTGTAACTACCTCTGCAACAGTGATAAATGTGAACTGGAAATAAATATAAAGAGCCATTACTTCTTTTGTGTAAGTGTCAAGAAAAGCATTGCAGGATGATATATGAGCTTGGTCTTGAAGGCTGAGTAGGATTTTATCAGAGAAGTTAGAAAGGGCATTTAAGTCAAAAGTGATAGAAGAGGGAAAACAGAGAGCTATAAAGTCAAATAGTTGTCTAACCAACCAATGTGCTATTTGGGTGTGGCACAGAGTGAAGGAGGGAAGATGAAAGTTTAGATTGGCAAAGTAGATAAGTGAACTGGACTTCCATGCAAACAAATATAAATTTTATATTCAATGCATTGAAGATGTTCAATTTTAAGTAGGACTTGTAACATATTCGATTCTACATTAAAAAGATAATTACTTTGGCAATACTGAGAATGCCTTGAAAGAAAACCAGTTAAGAGGTTGGTTACAAAAAACTATATGTACACACACATATATAATAATATGATTCATTATATATTATATGACCATATTATATATTATATGTATGCACATACATTACAGTTGATTCTTATTATTTATGATGGATAGGTTCTATAAAATCACTATGAACACTGAATCAGTGAACACTGGAACATTATTCCTATGAGAAATACAGCCTTAGGTTCCTACAAGCCTTTGATCACAACATTTTCATCAACTAATCATTACATAATCTTGTTTTACGTATGCTTCTGTTTAAAGACACTTTATTTAATATATATTGTTAATACATTAACACCAAACTCATGGCAACAGTACTATTTCTCAT
This sequence comes from Pan troglodytes, assembly GCF_028858775.2. Lineage (NCBI taxonomy): Eukaryota > Metazoa > Chordata > Mammalia > Primates > Hominidae > Pan > Pan troglodytes. The sequence continues at coordinate 118,343,083 of NC_072405.2, forward strand.
GCCTGTGGGAAGCTTATTTAACACATGTATTTTCTTCCATAAGGCACATCACATTCTTCTTGCACTTAGGAATACTAGACAGTACTTTTACACCTCAGCTGGGAATGATTTTAAAGAATGAAACCATCGGTCGGGCACGGCAGCTAATGCCTATAATACCAGCACTTTGGGAGGCCAAGGTGGGCGGATAACCTTAGGTCAGGAGTTTGAGACCAGCCTGACCAACATGGAGAAACCCTGTCTCTACTAAAAATACAAAATTAGCCAGGCGTGGTGGTGCATGCCTGTAATCCTAGCTACTCAGGAGGTTGAGGCAGGAGAATCACTTGAACCTGGGAGGTGGAGGTTGTGGTGAGCCGAAATTGTGCCATTACACTCCAGCCTGGGCAACAAAAGTGAAACTCCATCCAAAAGAAAGAAAAGAGAGAAAGAAAGAAAGAAAGAAAGAAAGAAAGAAAGAAAGAAAGAAAGAAAGAAAGAAAGAAAGAAAGGGAGAAGCCATCAACAAAAGCACTCAAATGTAAAAAGGCTGGCGCTAAATAGATTGCAAAAAGGACACTTGTTTGCAGTATGAAAGCTGAAGCGAGAAGGCAGAACAGTATCTTATCAACACACTGGAAATGTGCACACTGAAAGTCTCAAATTTTTCAACACTCTGTGAATGTCCATGACTCCCTGTGAAAGTGCCACAAATATTAATTTTGGGGTTACATGTACAGAGGACCTGTACAGCAGAGCCATTAATGGACCTCAGATACCTTTGCTGTTCCAAGTGAGAAGGCAAATTTGCAAATATGGAATCTGAATAATGAGTATCAACTGTATATACAGAAATACATACATACATATGAAACTAAACCAGTGCAATGTTAGTGGAAATGAAAAGGAAGGAAGATGACAGGTTCAATATGGGAGTAGGAGAGGTAGAAAACAAAGATGATGCTGAAGTTTCTATTTTGGAAGACTGGGTAAATGTTGATGTTATTACCAAAAAAACACAATCCTAAAGAAGATTAGGAGTGTCTTAGGGGTCTTAGGAGAAAGAAAGAATACAATTTTGGAAATGTAGAATTTTGGAACATGAACAGCATCCTCATAGAAATAGCAAGAAATCGTTTGGGAATAATGTGGAACTGAAGCACCTTGCAGAAGCCATAACTAGAGATATAAAATTTAACTATGAAGTGCACATATAATACAATGAGGCTGTGAAAATGGAAGAGGTTGTCTTGGTATGGAGGCAAAATCCAAAGAGAAAACCTTGAAAAAACAATTAAATGTAAGGGACCTACAGGAAGAGAAGCAGTGAATAAGCCAAGGAGAAAATTGAGAGGAAATAACTCAAATCTAAAGAACATAAAAGGACAATAACAAGTAAAGAAGGCTGGCCAATATTTTCTAAGAAGGACAGAAAGTAAAGGAAATATTTTACATGCAAACATGTATGTAATACAATTCTAAATATGTAACATTATTTGTATCTTTGCCTGTGTCACACTAATTTTTATCATGCTTCCAGATGGTAGAAATGATTTAAGATTAGAAAGGTAGGTATTCCAAAAGCATACCAGAGTTCAAATGGACCAGTGCAATAGTGTATTGGGGAAATCAGAAGCAACCTGTTACTATCAATCCAAAGACAGAGAAAGAAAGATACACATCAAAGATCATGAAAAGTTGATTCATGAAGCCACATTAAGAAACAGAGGTTTGAGTATCTCATCCTAGCAGGGCCTATCCACAAGCAGAGTATGATGAGAGAATAGGGGCAGAAAACTGGGAAAGAAGACAACAGAAAGAGAAGATCAGGCATGATGAAGAGTAGGCCAGAACTTCCAGAAAGAAGACTTTTAGATCCCAGAAATGGTAAGCTAGACTATTTGAACCAACCCACCTGCTGAAAACAACTAAAAATGATGAACATAATATTAATAAACAGCCAAGGAAGCATTAATATAATAAGGAAATTACAGGCCAAACAAGACCCTAGGAAGGTAAGTAAGAACAAAAGCTACTTTCATCCTGAGGGTATTTGCCCAACTTACGAATTTTGAATTTTAATTTTCTCAAGACGAAGAAAGTCCATTGTGGCAAGAGAAATAGAAGCACACACCAATTGAGGAATAAACTAGAAGACCTCTCTCATAATAAACTGGTACAATAGTTATACCCTCAGCGTCAAGGTAGCTCAGTAGTAAATCAGTCCTCATCACATCTTGCATCCCACATTTACATCATTTGGGTGATTTAGGGACCCTGAAGCATTGAATTTAAATTAAGGTGATCCTAGACTGATAGTGTCCACAGGTGCTGGCAGAAGCAAATTCAAAACCTGTCTGGGAATAAAGTAATTTCATCTTGGACTCCATTATTCCTGCAAATAATTTTTCAAACACAATGACTAGCATAAAATAAAGGATAATCAGATACATACACACAAAAAGCACTGTGGGTAAGAAACAACAAACAAACTAAAAAGATCCATGAAGATCCCAAATGTTGGTGTAATCAGACATACTATAAAACAGTCATGCTTTAATGTATTTAAAGAAGTAAAAATGAAGCTTGATGATATCTACAGGGCATAGATTTGGCAGCAAATAAGATAGAAAGAAAAGGCTAAGGACAATAAGGTTTTGGGAAGAGAAGAAAGGATTTTCTTTGCATCCATACATGCCTATATAATGAATAAAAGCAATAATATCATTTTTATCAAAATGCACTAGTAAGCCCCTGCTATGTAGCAGATATCTGTTGCTTTTGCATGTCTACTTTCCATTTCCCCTTCCTCTAAAAAAGCAATCTTATTTTCCTTAAAGTTACTCATCCAACCCCATCCATTTATAAGTAAGGCTTACCTTTCTGTAGACCACAAGAGTGGTAACATGACCCCAGCCTGACCAATTAAAACATTCCATTTTCATTGTCACTGTGATTGATTCAGGAGTGAGACTGTTTCCCAAGACAAACCAATGAAAGTAGAACTGTTGATGGAACACCTGAGAGAACTGGAACTGCTCTTCCAGTTTAGGTTACTAAACTGGTAGGTTGTGAGTCTGGTGGCTATCTTGAAGCCATGAGGAAAGAGCTTGCCTGTTGTATTAGCTTATTTTCACACTGCTATAAAGAAATTTCCACAACTGGGTAATTTATAAAAGAAAGAGGTTTACTTGACTCACAGTTCCGCATGGCTGGGATGGCCTCAGGAAACTTACAATCATGGCAGAAGGGGAAGTGGTCATCTTCTTCACAAGGTGACAGGAGGGAGAGAGAGAGAGAGAGAGAGAGAGAGAGAAGGAAAGGGGGAAGAGCCCCTTATTAAACCATCAGCTCTAGTGAGATCTCAGTCACTATCATGAGAACAGCATGGGGGAAACTGCCCCCATGATCCAATCACCTCCCACCAGGTCTCTCCCTCCACACCTGGGGTTTACAATTCAAGATGAGATTTGCATGGGAACACAAAGACTAACCATATCACCTGTGAACACCAAAACCAGAAAAAGAAAAGTTGAAAAAGAAAAACAGATTCCTGATGACATCCTTTCTAGATTCTATGTCTAAATGCCTGACACATTTCCATTTTATGACCAGTACATTTCCTTCTCTTACTTAAACCAGCTTGAATTGAGTCCCTGTAAATTGCAAACAAAATAGTCCTGGTATAGAAGAATTATATTCAGAGCCCATGGCTAGGCACCACGGGTGAAATATCTGAAAAAGAGAGAGTTTGTCAATGAAGTAGAAAGAAAATTTAAAAAGAGGAAATGATTAGAAAATTTAAATAATGAGATTGATATATTGCCAACCTATCCTAAAATAATCTCCTTCTGAATTTTCATAGCACCTTACGAATTACCCTTTCTTGTCCTTTAAAACAGTTTACTTTGTAGGCCAGGCACAGTGGCTCCTGTCTTGTAATCCCAGTGCTTTGGGAGGCTGAGATGGGAAGATTGTTTAAGGCCAAGAGTTTGAGGCCAGACTGGATAATATAGTGAGACCCTGTCTCCACAAAATCGAATAAAAATGTTTCTTTTGTATCGTAGCTTACTTTCTATATCTTTGTCTATGCTACAAATCTACATGCCTTTGGGAGCAAATAATCATATGGATTCAGAGTTATAAAGTACCTTGAACACACTTAGTAGGACTTCCAATTTCATAAACTGAGGTAGGGACCATGTCAATTTTGTCTTGATATCCTAGATGTATCCAGGAGGTAACATCGATTGAATAAAGGAGTGAATTTACTGAAATGAAAAGAGAAAAGGAAATAACAAAGAAAATAAATTGAGAAAAAGTAAGAAATACAGTAAAGAAAATTTTCGCATTTTGGGGAAGGGAGAAGAAGCGGTTGGAATGCAGAGAAAGAAAGTGAAAAAGAATAAGAGAAGGTGGAAAAATTTAAAAACTTTAAGCAATATTTGGGGAATTGTGAATGCCTCCAGTTGTGGGCTACATTACAATGCTTTCTTTTTTTTTTTTTTTTTTTGGAGATGGAGTCTTGCTCTGTCACCTAGGCTGGAGTGCAGTGGCATGATCTTGGCTCACTGCAAGCTCCGCCTCCCAGGTTCACGCCATTCTCCTGCCTCAGCCTCCCGAGTAGCTGGGATTACAGGCACCTGCCACCACGCCCGGCTAATTTTTTGTATTTTTAGTAGAGACGGGGTTTCACCGTGTTAGCCAGGATGGTCTCGATCTCCTGACCTCGTGATCCGCCCGCCTCGGCCTCCCAAAGTGCTGGGATTACAGGCTTGAGCCACTGCGCCTGGCCAATGCTTTCTTTTAGAATACTGACATTTCCAGTTTTTTTCTGCTTATGCAAATAATGATTTATTTTTTAAATATTCTGAGTACACATCAAACAACAGGAGGAGAGAACTATGGATGTGTTCCTCATAGTGGGTAAGTTCTGATTTAAATCATGAAAACAAGTTGAGAACTATGGATGTGTTCCTCATAGTGGGTAAGTTCTGATTTAAATCATGAAAACAAGTTGGAGGCTGGAAGCACCCTAGACTGACTGGTAATCGGCTTATAGAAGTTCTTGATCATTCTGGTAGATTGTACTGTGGTTCTTAAGTATTTACTCCCCATTTTCTTTAGAGTGATTGTTAATCTTATTCATTGCCATGGAACTTAGCAGTGTCTTCTTATGGGAGAAACATAGTTTCCTGCCTCATTGGTATGTCTTGGCCATGCAACTTGCTTTGGTCAGCAGCATGTGAGACCCATGCCACATCCAAGCAGAAGCTTTAAGAACATAAAGTGTTTTTCTTGCCCTTTTCTTTAGGTGAAAGAATGGCATGTTGCTATTCTATCCTGGATCCTGGAATTAAGAGGACATGTACAGCAGAGCCACTGATGGTCCTCAGATACCTTTGTTGTTCCAAGTTATTGAGACTGGGGGATCATTTGTTACAACAGCAAAGCTGACTCATATATCATTAAATTGTCTTTGAGGCATGAACACCAATATTCTTTAAAGTAAACTCCTGAATTACTTTCCTTCCAGGACTACATGCTCTGAAATTAAATTGATTCAGAAAAAAAATGCAATATTTGAAATATCATTTTGTCTATCTATATAAACTTTTTTATTTCTCAATACCTATGTTGTACCTTAAAGAGAATGCCAAAAATCCATTATTCGTGTGCACAATTCACAGATCTACAATGCCTGAGAATGTTAAAAAAAAAAAAAAAGATTCACCATAACTTCTCCAAGCAGAGACTTAGATTGCTTTGCTCTCAATGCAGGAAAAGTAGACTTTACTTATAAATGTTAAAAAAAAAAAAAAAAAAGAAAAGAAGAGACCGGGGACCTGGGCAAGATAGCAGAATAGGAACAACTCCAGTCTGCAGCTCCCAGCGAGATCAACACAGAAGGTGGGCAATTTCTGCATTTCCAACTGAGGTACCCGGCTCATCTCACTGGGACTGGTTAAACAGTGGGTGCAGCCCACAGAGGGCGAGCAGAAGCAGGGTGGGGCCTTGCCTCACCCAGGAAGTGTGAGGGGTCAGGGAACTCCCTCCCCTAGCAAAGGAAAGCTATGAGGGACTGTGCTGAGAGGAACTGTGCCTTCTGGCCCAGATACTATGCTTTTTTCACAGTCTTCACAACCCTCAGACCAGGAGATTCCCTCAGGTGCCTACATCACCAGGGCCCAGAGTTTCAAGCAAAAAACGGGGTGGCCATTTGGGAAGACACCAAGCCAGCTGCAAGAGTTTTTTTTTCTTACCCCAGTGGCTCCTGGAATGCCAGCGAGACAGAGCCATTCACTGCCCTGGAAAGAGGGCTGAAGCCAGGGAGCCAAGTGGTCCAGCTCAGCAGATCCCATCCCGATGGAGCCCAGCAAGCTAAGATTGATTGGGTTGAAATTCTCACTGCCAGCACAGCAGTCTGAAGTCAACCTGGGGCACTTGAGCTTGCTGCGGGGAGGGGCATCCACCATCACTGAGGCTTGAGTAGATAGTTTTCCCCTCACAGTGTAAACAAAGCCGCCTCAAAGTTCAAACTGGGCAGAGCCCACCACAGCTCTGCAAAGCCACTGTAGCCTTACTGCCTCTCTAGATTCCTCCTCTCTGGGCAGGGCATCTCTGAAAGAAAGGCAGCAGCTCCAGTCAGGAGCTTATAGATAAAGCTCTCATCTATCTGGGACAAATTACCTGGGGGAAGGGGCGGCTGTGGGGGTGGCTGTTGGGGTGGCTGTGGGCGCAGCTTCAGCGGACTTAAACATTCCTGCCTGCCAGCTCTGAAGACAACAGCAGATCTCCCAGCACAGTGCTCAAGCTCCACTAAGGGACAGACTCCCTCCTCAAGTGGGTCCCTGACCCCTGTGCCTCCTGACTGGGAGACACCTTCCAGCAGTGGTTGACAGACACCTCATACAAGAGAGCTCTGGCTGGCATCTGGCGGGTGCCCCTCTGGGACGAAGCATCCAGAGGAAAGAACAGGCAGCAATCTTTGCTGTTTTGCAGCCTCCACTGGTGATGCCCATGTAAACAGGGTCTGGAATCGACCTCCAGCAAACTCCACCAGACCTGCAGCAGAGGGGCCTGACTGTTAGAAGGAAAACTAACAAACAGAAAGGAATAGCATCAACATCAACAAAAAGGATGTCCACACAGAAACCGCATTCGAAGGTCACCAACATCAAAGACCAAAGGTAGATAAATCCATGAAGATGAGGAAAACCAGCACAAAAAGATTGAAAATTCCAAAAACCAGAATGCCTCTTCTCCTCCAAAGGATCACAACTCCTCGCCAGCAAGGGAACAAAACTGGATGGAGAATGAGTTTGACAAATTGACATAAGTAGGCTTCAGAAGGTGGGTAATAACAAACTCCTCCAAGCTAAAGGAGCATGCTCTAACCCAATGCAAGGAAGCTAAGAATCTTGAAGAAAGGTTAGGGGAGACCTGTAATCCTGGCACTTCAGGAGGCTGAGGAGTTTGAGACCAGCCTGGGCAACATGGTGAAACCCTGTCTCTACTAAAATACAAAAAAATTAGCGGGCCATGGTGGCATGCATCTGTAGTCCCAGCTAATTGGGAGGCTGAGGCAGGAGAATTACTTGAACCTTGGAGGCAGAGGTTGCAGTGAACCGAGATCACACCACTGCACTCCAGCCTGGGTGACACAGCAAAACTCTGTCTCTTAAAAAGCAAAAACAAAACAAAAAAAGCAAACACACACATACACGTACACACACACACACACACACACACACACAAAAGAAAAAAGGTTGGAGGAAATGCTAACTAGAATAAACAGTTTAGAAAGGAATATAATTCATCTGATGGAGCTGAAAAACACAGCACGAGAACTTTGGGAAGCATACATAAGTATCAAAAGCTGAATCAATCAAGCAGAAGAAGGGATATCAGAGATTGAAGATCAACTTAATGAAGAAAAGCATGAAGACAATATTACAGAAAAAAAGAATGGAAAGGAATGAACAAAGCCTCGAAAAAAATATGGAACTATTTGAAAAGACCAAACCTATGTTTAACTGGTGTACCTGAAAGTGATGGGGAGAATGGAACCAAGTTGGAAAACACACTTCAGGATATTATCCAGGAGAACTTCCCCAACATAGCAAGACAGGCCAACAGTCAAATTCAGAAAATATGTAGAACACCACAAAGATACTCCTCGAGAAGAGCAACCCCAAGACAAAAATGGTCAGATTCGCCAAGGTTGAAATGAAGTAAAAAAATGTTAAGGTCAGCCACAGAAAAAGATCGGGTTACCCACAAAGGGAAGCCTATCAGACTAACAGCAGATCTCTCTGCAGAAACTGTACAGCCAGAGGCGAGTGGGGGCCAATATTCAACATTCTTAAAGAAAAGAATTTTCAACCCAGAATTTCATATCCAGCCAAACTAAGCTTCATAAGCGAAGTAGAAATAAAATCCTTTACAAACAAGCAATAGCTGAGAGATTTTTGTCACCACCAGGCCTGCCTTACAAGAGCTACTGAAAGAAGCACTAAGTATGGAAAGAAAACCAGTACCAGCCACTGCAAAAACATACCAAATCTTAAAAGACCATCGACACTATGAAGAAACCTCATCAACTAACAGGAAAAATAACCAGCTAGCATCATAATGGCAGGATAAAATTCACACATAACAATAGAACCTTAAATGTAAACAGACTAAATGCCCCATTTAAAAGACTCGGACTGACAAATTGGATAGAGTCAAGACCCATTGGTGTGCTGTATTCGGGAGACCCGTCTCATGTGCAAAGACACACATCGGCTCAAAATAAAGGGATGGAGGAAGATTTACCAAGCGAGTGGAAAGCAAAAAAAATAAAAATTGAAAAAAAAAGCCAGAGTTACAAACCCTGTCTCTGATAAAACAGACTTTAAACCAAGAAAAATCAAAAAAGACGAAGAAGAGCATTACATAATGGTAAACGGATCAATGCAACAAGAAGACCTAAGTATCCTAAATATATATGCACCCAATACAGGAGCATCCAGATTCATAAAGCAAGTTCTTAGAGACCTGCAGACTTAGGCTCTCACACAATAATAGTGGGAGACTTTAACACCCAACTGTCAATATTAGACAGATCAACGAGACAAAATTAACAAGGATATTCCGGACTTGAACGCAGCTCTGGACCAAGCAGACCTAATGGACATCTACAGAACTCTCCACCCCATATCAACAGAATACACATTCTTCTCAGCACTACATGACACTTATTCTAAAATTGACCACATAATTGGAAGTAAAACACTCCTCAGCAAATGCAAAAGAACAGAAATCATAACAAACAGTCTCTCAGACCACAGTGCAATCAAATTGGGACTCAGGATTAAGAAATTCACTCAAAACCACACAACTACATGGAACCTTAACAACCTGTTCCTGAATGACTACTGGGTAAACAATGAAATTAAGGTAGAAATAAATAAGTTCTTTGAAACCAATGGGAACAAAGACAGTGTACCAAAACCTCTGGGACACAGCTAAAACAGTGTTTAGATGGAAATTTATAGCATTAAATGCCCACAGGAGAAAGCAGGAAAGATCTAAAATCGACACCCTAACATCACAATTAAAAGAACTAGAGAATCAAGAGCAAACAATTTGAAAACCTAGCAGAAGACAAGAAATTACTAAGATCAGAGCAGAACTGAAGGAGACAGAGGCATGAAAAACACTTCAAAAAATCAACAAATCCAGGAGCTGTTTTTTTGAAAAGATTAACAAAATAGATAGACTGTTAACCAGACTAATAAAGAAGAAAAGAGAGAAGAATCAAATAGACACAATAAAAAAAGATAAAGGGGGTATCAGCACTGATCCCACAGAAATACAAAGTACCATCAGAGAATACTATAAACACCTCTATGCAAATAAACAAGAAAACCCAGAAGAAATGGATAAATTTCTGGACACACACACCCTCCCAAGACTAAACCAGGAAGAAGTCGAATCCCTGAATAGACCAATGACAAGTTCTGAAATTGAGGCAGTAATTAATAGCCTACCAACCCAAAAAAGCCCAGGACCAGACAGATTCACAGCCAAATTCTACCACAGGTACAAAGAGGAGCTGGTACCATTCCTTCTGAAACTATTCCAAACCACAGAAAAAGAGGAAATCCTCCCTAACTCATTTTTTGAGGCCAACATCATCCTGATACCAAAACTTGGCAGAGACACAACAACAAAAAATTTCAGGCCAATATCCCTGATGAACACCAATGCAAAAATTCTCAATAAAATACTGGCAAACTGAATCCAGCAGCATATCAAAAAGCTTATCCACCATGATCAAGTTGGCTTCATCTCTGGGATGCAAGGCTGGTTCAACATATGCAAATCAATAAACATAATCCATCACATAAACAGAATCAATGACAAAAACCACATGTTTATCTCAATAGATACAGAAAAGGCCTTCAATAAAATTCAACACCACTTCATGCTAAAAACTCTCAATAAACTAGGTATTGATGGAACGTATCTCAGAATAATAAGAGCTATTTATGACAAACTCACAGACAATATCACACTGACTGGGCAAAAGCTGGAAGCAATCCCTTTGAAAAATGGCAGAAGACAAGGATGCCCTCTCTCACCACTCCTATTCAACACAGCATTGGAAGTTCTGGCTAGGGTAATGAGGCAAGAGAAATAAATAAAGGGTATTCAAATAGGAAGAGAGGAAGTCATATTGTCTCTGTTTGCAGATGACATAATTGGATATTTAGAAAACCCCATTATCTCAGCCCAAAATCTCCTTAAGCTGATAAGCAACTTCAGCAAATCTCAGGATCAAAATCAATGTGCAACAATCACAAGCATTCCTATATACCAATAACAGACAGACAGCCAAATCATGAGTGAACTCCCATTCACACTTGCTACAAAGAGAATAAAAGGAATACAACTTATAAGGGATGTGAAGGACCTCTTCAAGGAGGACTACAAACCACCGCTCAAGGAAATAAGAGAGGACACAAGCACATGGAAAAACATTCCATGCTCATGGATAGAAAGAATTAATATTGTGAAAATGGCCATACTGCCCAAAGTAATTTATAGATTCAATGCTATCCCCATCAAGCTACCATTGACTTTCTTCACAGAATTAGAAAAAACTACTTTAAATTTCATATGGAATCAAAAAGAGCCCATATAGCCAAGACAATCCTAAGCAAAAAGAACAAAGCTGAAGGCATCATGCTACCTAACTTCAAACTATACTACAAGGCTACAGTAACCAAAACAGCATGGTACTGGTACCAAAACAGATATATAGACCAATGGAATGGAACAGTGGCCTCAGAAATAATGCCACACATCTCCAAACATCTGATCTTTGACAAACCTGACAAAAACAAGCAATGGGGAAAGGATTCCCTATTTCATAAATGGTGTTGGGAAAACTGGGTAGCCATAGGCAGAAAACTGGAACTGGACCCGTTCTTTACATCTTATACAAAAATTAACTCAAGATGGATTAAAGACTTAAACATAAGACCTAAAACCATAAAAACCTGAGAAGAAAACCTAGGCAATACCATTCAGGACATAGGCATGGGCAAAGACTTCATGACTAAAACACCAAAAGCAATGGCAACAAAAGCCAAAATTGACAAATGGGATCTAATTAAACTAAAGAGCATCTGCACAGCAAAAGAAACTGTCATCAAAATGATCAGGCAACCTACAGAATGGGAGGATTTTTTTTCCTTTTTTTAGATTATTATTCTTTAAGTTTTAGGGTATGTGTGCACGATGTGCAGGTTTGTTACATATGTATACATGTGCCATGTTGGTGTGCTGCACCCATCAACTAGTCATTTAGCATTAGGTATATCTCCCAATGCTATCCCTCCCCCCTACCCCCACCCCACAACAGTCCCTAGTGTGTGATGTTCCCCTTCCTGTGTCCATGTGTTCTCATTGTTCAATTCCTACCTATGAGTGAGAACATGTGGTGTTTGGTTTTTTGTCCTTGCGATAGTTTGCTGAGAATGATGGTTTCCAGCTTCATCCATGTCCCTACAAAGGACATGAACTCATCCTTGTTTATGGCTGCATAGTATTCCATGGTGTATATGTGCCACATTTTCTTAATCCAGTCTATCATTGTTGGACATTTGGGTTGGTTCCAAGTCTTTGCTATTGTGAATAGTGCCACAATAAACATACGTGTGCATGTGTCTTTATAGCAGCATGATTTATAATCCTTTGGGTATATACCGAGTAATGGAATGGCTGGGTCAAATGGTATTTCTAGTTCTAGATCCCTGAGGAATCGCCACACCGACTTCCACAATGGTTGAACTAGTTTATAGTCCCACCAACAGTGTAAAAGTGTTCCTATTTCTCCACATCCTCTCCAGCACCTGTTGTTTCCTGACTTTTTAATGATCACCATTCTAACTGGTATGAGATGGTATCTCATTGTGGTTTTGATTTGCATTTCTCTGATGGCCAGTGATGATGAGCATTTTTTCATGTGTTTTTTGGCTGCATAAATGTCTTCTTTTGAGAAGTGTCTGTTCATATCCTTTGCCCACTTTTTGATGAGGTTGTTTGTTTTTTTCTTGTAAATTTGTTTGAGTTCATTGTAGATTCTGGATATCAGCCCTTTGTCAGATGAGTAGGTTGCAAAAAATTTCCAGAATGGGAGAAAATTTTTGCAATCTAAGCATCTGACAAAGGACTAATATCCATAATCTCCAACAAACCTAAACAAATTTACAAGAAAAAAACAAACAACCCCATCAAATAATGGACAATGGATATGAACAGACCTTCTCAAAAGAAGACATTTATGTGGCAAATAAACATGAAAAAAGCTCGTCATCACTGGTCATTAGAGAAATGCAAATCAAAACCACAATGAGATACCATCTCATGCCAGTTAGAATGGCAATCATTAAAAAGTTAGGAAACAACAGATGCTGGAGAGGATGTGGAGAAATAGGAATGCTTTTACACTGTTGGGAGTGTAAATTAGTTCAACCATTGTGGAAGAAAGTGTGGCAATTCCTCAAGGATCTAGAACCAGAAATACCATTCGACCCAGCAATCCCATTACTGGGTTTATACCCAAAGAATTATAAATCATTCCGCTATAAAGAGACATGCACCTGTATGCTTATTGTGACACTGTTCACAATAGCAAAGACTTGGAACCAACCCAAATGCCCATCAATGAGAGACTGGGTAAAGAAAATGTAGCACATATACACCACGGAATACTATGCAACCATAAAAAAGGATGAGCTCATGTCCTTTGCAGGGACATGGATGAAGCTGGAAACCATCATTCTCAGCAAACTAACACAGGAACAGAAAACCAAACACCGCATGTTCTCACTTATAAGTGGGAGTTGAACAATGAGAACACATGGACATAAGGAGGGGAACATCACATACAGGGGCCTGTCAGCGGGTGGGGGTTAATGGAGGCATAGCATTAGAATAAATACCTAATGTAGATTACAGGTTGATGGGTGAAAAACCACCGTGGCCCATGTATACCTATGTAACAAACCTGCACATTCTGCACATTTATCCCAGAACTTAAAGTATAATTTTTTTTTCCTTTTTGTTTATTATTATTATACTTTAAGTTTTAGGGTACCTGTGCACAATGTGCAGGTTAGTTACATATGTATACATGTGCCATGCTGGTGTGCTGCACCCATTAACTCGTCATTTAGTATTAGGTATATCTCCTAATGCTATCCCTCCCCCATCCCCCCACCCCACAACAGTCCCCAGAGTGTGATGTTCCCCTTCCTGTGTCCATGTGTTCTCATTGTTCAATTCCCACCTATGAGTGAGAACATGCATATAATTTTTAAAAAATCATAAGGGAGTCTGTGTATAGAGGAGACCACTCCTTTCTTTACCATTATAACCATAAAAATATTTACAGACTATAAATATCTTGGTTTCAGGACCCAACTGGTCATCTGATAGTTTAGTTATGGTCTCAGTGCAGAAAGAAAAATATGTTTCTTGGTTTTAGAGGAAGGAAAAGGAAAACAACTCAAATGGTTGCATTTTTTAATTCCAAGCTGCAAAGGAAATGTTTTCTTTCACGAAAAACCAATGAAGCAAGACTCCTCTGAATTTTTACGTAAAGATAAAAAAAAGTAATATTATTTCAGAAAAGGTGGGGTTCCCATTTGAAAAGTTAATTGTATTAAGTCAGAGTACCACGAGCAATACAGTAAGTAGATGAATGTAGATGAATGTGTATAGATATAGATGTAGCCAACCTGCTACACAGCTTTCCTACTTTACAAAAATCAAAATTACTTTTCTCCTAAATCTAAGAGAGGGTAAATTTCCCCTTGCCCCCTTCTTTCTAAATCACAGTATAGAAGAAAGTGAGAACTAGAGAAAACATGAAGGGATGATGTTTGTAATTCATTTGAGTCTCAGTTCTAGGGACGTTTTTCTATTTTTTTCTCCAAAAATCTAAATATGCATAAAAAATAATAAGAAAAATATGCTTCTCACTGCATCCTGAATCGTCATTTTTCAAACTGGACCTGTTTGTGAGTGTCAGTTAGAGCCTGCCAACTGTAGAAGCTGTATTCCTGCTGGAAACTCCTAGTGCAAGAATATCATATTTCTTCCAGAGCATAACCATTGCAATTTGCTAATATTCTTAAGGTAAGAGGGAAAACTCAGTTTGCTAGCTGTACCCACCGAGTTGGTGTTAGAAGATGATGATTGTTGGGTGCACAGAGAAAGATTTTTTTTTTTAGATTCCAAATGTTTTCTATTTGTTTGTTGTTGTTTTTCCTTTTTAAAGACCTACTCATCCATCAAATGAGTAGGTTAAGATTTTCTTTCTTGTTTGGGAAAGAATCTGTTCTTTCCCCCTTTTTTGTGGCAATTTGTTATATTTACAAGATTGATCACTGGCTATAAATCTCATGTGTCAAAGGTACTTGGCCTGTTCTTTGCTGCATCACTGTGAAATATTAGTAAATCTAATATAACAGATTGTGTCATCCAATGTGTGTGTTTCTGAAAGTGGAAGCCAAATGTAAGTAAATTGAATTGGCTGACTTCTAAGAACCAGAGAGCTGTATGAGGTAGTTTGGACGGAGTACAATCCCAGTCCTCCCTCATTGTACTCCTTCCACTTCAGTAACCAAGTTCTCTAACTGCAAACCCCTGGCTTTGGAAAGGCTAGTCTTTGTTTACAATGATGCACCATTACGCAGCAAAGTGAAATGGAATTTGGAATCTTCCATCCCTTCATCTCTCAGTGCACAAACAGTTGTATCAGCTTTGCCTCCAAATTCACTCATGCTGCAGGTATGTGGTCCTTCCAACTACAACCACATCAGGTCCAATTAGACTTCTCACAGTATTTTTGGAAGAGAAGAAGATATCCCCCTTCTTTCCCATATGCCCCCTCTTCTTTTTTGTTTTAACCAGGTTATTGTCTGGTGCAGGGGTCACAAACTCAACCATTAGGGATTTGATAGGTCACATAAATGAGGAAATTGAGTAGGTGGGAACTATGGTGAATTAGAGATTGCATATCCTATTTATAGAGGGAAGTCACTACTTTATTCTAACCAAATTTTTTTCACATAAATATTTGAACTCCTGAAGCCAAATCTTTCCATTTTTCAAGAGAAATGGTCTATCATTCAAGATTCAATCAAGAGAACTATGCAAATCCAAATTTTATGATATATTCCCATTTCTACATGTAGCCAACTAACAGCTTTTTTGTATTTGTTATTGATATATGATAGCTGTACACATTTTGCGGGTACATGTGATATTTTTATACATGTATACAATGTGTAATGATCAAATCAGGTTAAAGACATACACACATACATGCCCTGCTTACCAATTAAGCCAGTGGTGCTCCAATTTATGATAGTATTATAACGATATTTCTGTAGACACATCAATGAATAAAATTAGCCTCAAAATATTTTACTGAAGTTATAACCTCAACCTTCTCAGAATTGTGGGACACATTCAGCTCAGCAACTGCAGGCCACTTAATTTTGTGATCATTCATCTATTTACTCATTTATCCACCAAACATTTACAGAGTGTCTACGCTAGAGGAAGGGTGTGTAGAGAGAAATAAGACATTGTACTTGTCTTTAAGGAGCTTATAAACTACCCAGGAGGTCTGACCTGTAAACTGAATTAGGCCAGGCACAGTGGCTCATGCCTGTAATCCCAGCACTTTGGGAGGCTGAGAGACAGGTGGATTACTTGAGGTCAGGAGTTGGAGACCATCCTGGGCAACATGGTGAAACTCTTTTTCTATCACAAAATACAGAAAAAAAATTAGCTGGGCCTAGTGATGTGGCCTGTGGGCCCAGTTACTTGGGAGGTGGGAGGATTGCTTAAGCCAGGGAGATAGAGGTTGCAGTGAGCCAAGATTGTGCCACTGCACTCTAGCCTGGGCAACAGAGTGAGACTCTGTCTCAAAAAAAAAAAACTAAACTAAATTAAATTAATATGTGCATTATCAGCTTATTATAGGAATTTATTTAGTGCAAAGAAACAAACTTGGGTCATTTAAAAATCAGTTGTCAAAACCACAGTTCTGCTTACCCTTCCCCCAATCTCCCACGCACAATTCTCCCCACCTAATCTGCATGTCACATATGCTAATTATTGTATAGACTGAAGGAGTTGGGAATATTTGCTGGCTGTTTCACACTTATAACTCACTAAACTTCATTACTCTACCAAACTGTGCATGCCAAGAAGCCAGTTACACAGCCCACCTTCTCAGACACTCTGTATATGGGACTGGACATATATAACTTAAGATGGAATAGAAATAAAGACTGTTCCTTGTTGTTTTAACTTTTCTCATCTTAATTTCTCCCTTATCCCCTAAACCTCCTAATCCCCTCACCTTAATATTCATTTCTATGTATAGGTAGAACATAGCAAAATACCTGGCATGATTTTTAGCCAACAGAAAATAATGGAATAAGATTTAATCTCTCTTAAAAAAATGAAAGTATGTCATTTGCCTTTGAGACTTCCTACCTTAAGCCCTACAATGTAAATAGGTATCCAAATATACTGGACTGAAGAAGGGAGTTAGAATAGTAGGGTTTTCAGAGTTTTGGAATCATTCAAATTAGAATCATACAATTCGCTGCTGTAATGTGTAACTGAGTTTGGGGGGGGTCCCCATACATTTCTTTTTATTCATAGAATAGAAACTATTTTCATCCTCTAGAATAAATTATAAGCTATAAAGGATAGATTTTATTTATTGAGCATCTTCTATGTTTTAGACCCTATGTTAGATTTACTGTTGAATTTAATATTTATAATTACTAGGTAGTGTTACCACTTTCCAGATAAAGAAACAGACCTGGGTAAATAGAGTAACTTGTGCAAAAGGGCACACTAGTCAGTGACAGTGTCAGGGCAGACATACAGATTTGTCTAACCCTGGGCCTTGCTCCTCTCACTAAACCACACTGCTACCCTGAAGTATATCCTTGTTCACTTGGTCATGATTTCATGTTTATAGATTTCCTTAGCTGCCACTTGATCTTTAAGCCAAAGAAGTAAAAGAAAGCCAGAGAAAAGTTTAACAATTTCAAATACAGCTGTACCTGTCCAATTATCTTAACAAGGCCACAATCTGATTTCAGCCATGGTTGTAGCAAATACACTAGGTAAA
Source organism: Pan troglodytes (assembly GCF_028858775.2). NCBI lineage: Eukaryota > Metazoa > Chordata > Mammalia > Primates > Hominidae > Pan > Pan troglodytes. The sequence continues at coordinate 118,360,784 of NC_072405.2, forward strand.
ATGCTTGTGAATTGGCTTCCCTGGTAATAAGTAGGATGTGGTAACAAGTACAAACATAAGATAATATTGGTTATTCTCTTGTAATTTATTGTGGGAGTGGATTGGCTTCACTGAGGCTGAAGATAGATAAATTTAATATATGCCATTTTACAATGCATAGAGACAAATTTTCATTGGTTGCTATTAACATCAAACATCAATGTAACGGTGCTGTTCAGTTTCCCTAAAGTCCCTCTTGGCCTAGCTGCCTATTTACCCTCACCCATTAGATATATTGTATGCATTAATAAATGCATATACTGAAGTAGTTATGTGTGCCTGTTGTATGCTTTACACACAGTAATTTTCATTCCTTTATCAAATTGAGCATGCAAATAAGCCAATTATATGCCACTGTATTGGTCTGCTTTCACACTGCTATAAAGAACTGCCCAAGACTGGGTAATTTATAAAGAAAAGAAATTTAATTGACACACAATTCCACAATGGCTGGGGAGGCCTCAGAAAACTTACAATCATGGTGGAAGGGGAAGCAGGCACATCTTGCATGGCGGCAGGCAAGAGAAGAAGTGTGAAAGAGGAACTTCCAAACACTTATAAAACACATCAGATCTTATGAGAACTCACTCACTATCATGAGAACAGCATGAGGGAAACTGCCCCCATGAACCAACCACCTCCCTCTCTTGATATGTGGGGATTACAATTTGAGATGAGATTTGGGTGAGGACAGAGCCAAACCATATCAGCCACCTTCTCAGATTCTCAAATCTACCCTGAAGAACATAGATTCTACAGTCAACCAGAAGGCTGAAGAGGGTCTAGTGTGAATCAGGTTCCCTCTTACCCACCCACCGCCCAATCTCATCAATCTGTAATCTAGAACTCTAATGAGGTAGGTCCTGGACATCTCCTCTGCAACCACAGAAAGAACTAGGAGAGTAAATATTAAGCATTAATTTCTAGTGTAAATAGTCTAGGAAGGAAAAAAATCAGGGCAAAAATAGAGCCTCATGCCACTTTCCCTACTGCTCTGAGCCAGTCCCTAACTCAAGCTTTTTTCCAGATCCCGAAACCCTTCCATTCAAGGTTATTTCACCACTCCCTCCACATGTGTGTTCACTAACTTTTACTATTTAGGATAAATCCAGATACATGATGAGCCTTTGTCTGTTTTCCTTTCTAAAGGGGCCCAAGTTGATGGGAGAATCTGCTTCCTACCTAGTGTGACCACATTTGCCGTTGGACATTCTGCTTCCAAACTGTAAGAATCTGTGCTAGTGAAAGAGATTCTCCATGAAATTCCCCTGATCCATTCCATGGTGCCCCATTATTTAATTCCAGCCCTGGCCCCTCAAAATTAGGGGATGTCAATAGTATTTTTTTCTAGGATATTTGTCCATTTACTCTGTGAAATTACTCTACTTTATTAAAAGGGAAGTTTGTAGATCCCTTAATAATTTTTTTAATTTGATCCCATCTGCAATTAATCTAGCAAATTTATTAAAGCTTATAGCATATGGATGACCTTCTTTCAAATTTCATGTACAACTTCTCTATTTCTGTATTCTTTAATTCTTTTTAGTTGAGGGTAGGAGGATTCTATCATACCAGTGTTCATACTTCCATTTTCCCAGTCTTTCATTGAGACTTCTACGTTTATTTATTTAGAATGCCATACTCAACTTCCCCCATTCTGGAATTTTGATTAAAATACTAATTTTCATCCATGGGAGTTTTCTGATGCTCAGCGAGGTCTTTTGTGCCCAGAAAAGACTATTTAGAATTATGTGTGATTTAAATATTCTATGTAATGAATTTCCCAACTAAAAATACAAATTTTCCTTAAGCCTTTAAGTCCACCTTACAAAGTTATTTTATCTGTAAATGTGGCAAATTTTATAGAAAACAAGAACAATAATTTTCAGGAGGATCTTTACTTAATGTTTGGCTAACTAGAGTAGAATAAATTCCACATAAATGTTCAATTTATGGACTTAATTAATTTTTCTAAGTATTTTAAAGTCCACTTTTTAGATTAGTATATTTTATTTCCTTTTGAGGAACTTTAAATGCTTGGGTAGGCAAGCACACAGTACTACTAAGAAAATCCTTCCTAGAACTTATACAACTCATTTGTCTAATAAATTGTGTGTGTTTTTATGTGTGTGGGTAGGAAGAAAGAATGAATTAATCTGAAGTTCTTAATACAAATACTCCAGTAGTGTTTTAAAATTTAGGCAAATTATCTTAACTTTCAACTTAAAGTCACAAACTTAATATCAATTACTTTTTTAAACTTGGAATCACAGAATTCAGCTTACAAATTCTCTAAAATTTCAAATTTCCTTTAACATTATAAACTAGTTATATAACATATATACATATTGTTCTTAGTTCAGCACAAAATGATTTAAGCTATGGGCTTAATTTCCTCATCATTTGAATAATATAATTAACAAGATGAACTCAAGAGCTACATATCAAACTTCAGATCTCCAAAACTGAGACTATACATTCTTTTCAAACAACAATGGAACTCTGACAAAAACTGACTATATACCAAGCAACCAAAAAAAATCTTGAATAAGTTTTACAGAACATGTAAACAGACCATGTAACGTTGCCAAAATATTACAAAATTCAAAAAGAATACTAAAGAACAAATAAAAGAAATCCGTTGATTTGGACATTTAAAAATATTTCAGTAAAAATTAAAACATAATTAAATAATATTTTTAATAACAATACTGGATACCAACACATAATCATTGGCAATATTCCTTACTGAACCTCCTTGCAGCTACCATCTACCTTTTGATTAGTCTTTCTTATTCTGAAGCACATTAGTACTGAGCTCACCATTTTCGTCTCCAGTATTTATTCTCATCATTCTTGGTAAAGTTAAATTTATATACACAATTTATCCACAATCTTGAAAGTTCAAGTTCTAGACTTCCTCAATTGCAAAGTGGCTTCTTCCACAGCTAAAGAAAGAATATTTCTTTAAATATGTGTTGGAAATTTGTTACAAGAGTATCCTCACAGTATTATATTATTCATTCCATAATAACTACTCTACTAAGATATAGTTTATATATGTCCTATAAGGTTGCCCAACTCCGTCATTTATCTAATTATTCTATTTTAACACTAACTACTGAAAGTACAAGTATTCCTGCAAGTATAGCAAAATATAATAAAATTAAGTACCAAGATGTAACTGAAAACACTCTTGGCAACCATTTTGAAACAAATACATTTTTAAAATCCATATGCAGGGATCTGATTTCTAGTGTCACAATGAAACTATTCCAAAACTCAAACTCCCTCAAACTGGTATGATGCCTACTATGCTGGACACATAGTTCATATTATTATAGAGTTACTGGATGATTGATGTAATTTATTTCAATAGCATTTGCACAATATTTATTTATTAGACTCCTCAAATAATGTCTAAGAAGAATAGTGATGAAATATAAATAAAGACATTTAAAATCACATCCATCTACAAAGCAATAATATCTAGTTGGAGAGAGAAAATTAACAAAGATGAAAGAAAAAGAGAATAATTGATTTATGGTATGATCTTGGCTCTGAATATATGTCAGTATTAAATAAAAATTGTATTAAACTGTATAGATTATCCACTGACCTATCGTGAATTACCCAACAGGGGTTTATATTCCTTATATAAAAAGGAACGTATGGCTATACATAAGCAGAACAGGGCTGGGACAGTAGCTCCATGATGTTATCAACATCTCAGATTCCTTCCCTCTTTCCATTTTGTCATGGTTAGCACTTAGCTTTCATTCCTTTGTTTATTTTGTAAACATAAAATGACAGCTCCATCTGCAACTTCAGGTTTAGATGCTAGAAAGAATATAAAGGAAGTACCAAGGAGGAAAAGTGGTGCCAGGTCTATACTGGGAGAACAATTCCTAGAAACTCATTTATGTTTCAGTTGCCAGAATATTAACACCCTTGCTCAAAAAAAGAAAAAAAGAAAAGCTGGCCAGAATAAAATTGGGATTCCACAAGAAGAAAGAAAGGGAGAGAGGATGTTAGGTGGATGATCATTTCTGTCTGCAATCTTGAGAGTTGGAAGAAGGGAGAAAATTCTTGGCAAGTGTTACTGGAAAAGGTTTCATGGAGGAAGTGGAACAAGAGGTAGATCTTAAGAGATGGCAGCATTTAGATATTCAGAAGAAGATGGAGTTTTTCCAGCAGTATGAACAGCATAAAGAAAAGTGAAAGGTAAGTTTGAATGATTAATCTGACATATTTAGAGAACAGATTAAATTGGAGACAGTTACAAGGAGCAATGAATTGGTGGAGAGTTCAAATCATGGTGCTCTTTGACAGAAAGACTTTTTGTACTTGACATGGAGTACATGAGGAATCTGTTGGAAGTGTGAAGCAAGGGGAAGAATGTATTTAACTCATAGTTTAACAAAGCTTGCTGTGGTTGCTGAATGTGGTATAGATTAAAATGGAAAGAAACTGGAGCTATGAAGTCACTGAATAATATTCAAGTGCTTTTGCTGCAACAATTATGGTTGTTGCCCAACTCAAAGTCTTAGAGTTATTATAACACAGTGTTTCCTGACTGATGATTCATAAACTGTCAGTTGTCCATGACGTGCTCTCTGATCCTCTCAGAAAATGTATTATTCGTTCTTGAGACTTCACTAACAGTCATTATCAGAACAATATTGTCAGTATATTTTTCAACACATGAGATATAGTCTACATTGGATTGCTGCAATTGAGCTTTTGAGGAGCAAATATAAGTGACGATTTTTAAAAAGTAGGCGATTTTTATTTTGGTCAACATGTTTAAAGTTAAGGGTTGACAGCATCCATGTGTGGAGAAGTGTGTGAAGACTAATTTTTATGCCAGTGTCCTTTTCAAACAGTGTGCATCGAGTCTGGTTTAATGGCCTGACTCACTCTCCACTCCTTACCCCATCCCTCCACTCCCCATCCCTGGGGCAACTCAAATTTCTGCTGCAGGAGTTGAGCCCCACCCCCAGCTTGGGGACCAATCTTGCTTTCTTCTATAAGAGGAGGAATTCTGAAACCATAAGCAAGTAGCTCGGTGACTCAGCAACACAGCATGAAGTCAGCCTTGCTTCTGCACAGAGTTAATCTTTGCATCTCTTTCCAGTAATTAGGTTTTTCCTTCTTGAACACCTTATTGTGAGGGTGACTCAATGTCCTCTTTTTCCAGATCCAGATTCTCATCTGAATGCTGTTGGTCATCCTGAAGCCAGTGTTCTGCCCCTGAGTCCTATCCATCCACCCTCTGGCAATTCTTCCTCATGCTTCCTACCTTCTTGACATTTCTAGCTATTTCTAGTTATCAAATTCCCAGGAGCTCAGATGCCAGTATTTATTTCCTATTTTGTATTGCTTAGAGTTGTCTGGCCTCCTGAGTCAAGCCATTGAGACTTGCCCTTCACTTTTATAAATGTTTACATCTCAGAGTCAGTCTATCAGCCTTTAATTTGTGGAAGGATTTTCCACCCAACTAATAATACATTTTTATTTCTTACATTTTCCCTTCCCCATTTCAAGCAGATAGCCAGGGCCTTACTATTTCCTTGGCTCAGATAATTTTGCTGAGAAGAAGGCAGAAAAGAAACTGCTTGATGAAGATGAATTTTTTTGTGGCTTTAGAAAAACTTACTGAAGAGTTAATGTTAAATATTTTAAATGGGTAGAAGAAAGAAATGTAGACCAGGCAGTTTCTTCATAGTGTCAATAGTCTTTACAATTTGGTATGCTTTTGCAGTGGCTGGTACTGGTTTTTCCATCCCATATTTAGTGCTTCCTTCAGGAGCTCTTGTAAGGCAGGCCTGGTGGTGGTAAAAATCTCTCAGCATTTGCTTGTCTGTAAAGGATTTTATTTCTCCTTCATTTATGAAGCTTAGTTTGGCTAGATATGAAATTCTGGGTTGAATATTCTTTTCTTTAAGAATGTTGAATATTGGCCCCCACTCTCTTCTGGCTTGTAGGATTTCCACAGAGAGACCTGCTGTTAGTCTGATGGGCTTCCCTTTGTGGGTAACCTGACCTTTCTCTCTGGTTGCCCTTAACATTGTTTCCTTCATTTCAACCTTGGTGAATCTGATGAATATGTGTCTTGAGGTTGCTTTTCTCGAGGAATATCTTTGTGGTGTTCTCTGTATTTCCTGAATTTGAATGTTGGCCTGTTTTGCTAGGTTGGAGTTCTCCTGGATAACATGCTAAAGAGTGTTTTCCAACTTGGTTCGTTTGTCCCCATCACTTTCAGGTACACCAGTCAAACTAGGTTTGGTCTTTTCACATAGTCCTATATTTCTTGGAGGCTTTGTTCTTTCCTTTTCATGATTTTTTCTCTAATCGTGTCTTCATGCTTTATTTCATTAAGTTGATCTTCAACCTCTGATATCCTTTCTTCCACTTGATCAGTACAGCTATTGATACTTGTATATGCATCACAAAGTTCTCATGCTGTGTTTTTCAGCTCCATCATGTCATTTATGTTCTTCTCTAAACTGGATATTCTAGTTAGCAATTCCTCTATCCTTTTATCCAGGTTCTTAGTTTCCTTGCATTGGGTAAGAATATGCTCCTTTAGCTCAGAGGAGTTTGTTATTACCCACCCTCCGACGCCTACTTATGTCAGTTCGTCAAACTCATTCTCCATCCAGTTTTGTTCCCTTGCTGGCGAGGAGTTGTGATCCTTTGGAGGAGAAGAGGCATTCTGGTTTTTGGAATTTTCAAACTTTTTGTGCTGGTTTTCCACACCTTCATGGATTTATCTACCTTTGGTCTTTGATGTTGGTGACCTTCGAATGCGGTTTCTGTGTGGACATCCTTTTTGTTGATGTTGATGCTATTCCTTTCTGTTTGTTAGTTTTCCTTCTAACAGTCAGGCCCCTCTGCTGCAGGTCTGGTGGAATTTGCTGGAGGTCCACTCCAGACGCTGTTTGCCTCACCCGCAGTGGCTGCAGAACAGCAAAGATTGCTGCCTGTTCCTTCCTCTGGAAGCTTCATTCCAGAGGGGCACCTGCCATATCCCAGCCAGAGCTCTCCTGTATGAAGTGTCTGTCGACCCCAGCTGGGAGTGTCTCCTAGTCAGGAGGCACGGGGGTCAGAGACCAATTGAGGAGGCAGTCTGTCCCTTAGCAGAGCTCGAGAACTGTGCTGGGAGATCCACTGCTGTCCTCAGAGCCAGCAGGCAGGAATATTTAAGTCTGCTGAAGCTGCAACCACAGCTGCCCCTTCCCCCAGGTGCTCTGTCCCAGGGAGATGGGAGTTTTATCTATAAACTCCTGACTGGGGCAGCTGCCTTGCTTTCAGAGATGCCCTGCCCCAAGAGGAGGAATCTAGAGAGGCAGTCTGGCTACTGTGGCTTTGCGGAGCTGCAGTGGGCTTGACTCAGTTCGAACTTCCAGGCAGCTTTGTTTACACTATGAGGGGAAAACCGCCTACTCAACCCTCAATGATGGTGGACTCCCCTCCCCCCACCAAGCTCGAGTGTCCCAGGTCAACTTCAGACTGCTGTGCTGACAGTGAGAATTTCAACCCAATCAATCTTAGCTTGCTGGGCTCTGTGGCAGTGGGATCCGCTGGGCTACACCACTTGGCTCCCTGGCTTCAGCCCCCCTTGTAGGGGAGTGAATGGTTCTATCTTGCTGGTGTTCCAGGAGCCACTGGGGTATGAAGAAAAACTCCTGCAGCTAGCTCGGTGTCTGCCCAAATGGCCGCCCAGTTTTGTGCTTGAAACCCAGGGCCCTGGTGGTACAGGCACCCAAGGGAATCTCCTGGTCTGCGGATTGAGAAGACCTTGGGAAAAGTGTAGGAACTGGGCTGGAATGCACAGTTCCTCATGACACAGTCCTTCACAGCTTCCCTTGGCTAGGGGAGGGAGTTCCCTGAACCCTTGCACTTCCCAGGAGAAACAACGCCCCACCCTGCTTCAGCTCTCCCTCCATGAGCTGCACCCACTGTTTAACCAGTCCCAATGAGATAAGCCTGGTACCTCAGTGGAAATGCAAAATCACCCACCTTCTGCGTTGATCTCACTGGGAGCTAAAGACCAGAGTTTTCCTATTAGGCCACCTTGCCAGCATCAACTAATGGGCAAAATAACCAGCTAGCATCATAATGACAGATCAAATTCACACATACCAATATTAACCTTAAATGTAAATGGGCTAAATTCCCCAATTAAAAGACACAGACTGGCAAATTGGATAAAAAGTCAGGACCCATCCAGGTGCTACATACAAGAGACCCATCTCATGTGCAAAGACACGCATAGGCTCAAAGTAAAGGGATAAAAGAATATTTATGAAGTAAATGGAAAGCAAAAAAAGCAGGGATTAAAATCCTAGTCTCTGATAAAACAGACTTTAAACCAACAAAGATCAAAAAAGACTAAGAAGGGCATCACATAATGGTAAACAGATCAATGCAACAAGAAGACCTAACTATCCTAAATATATACGCACCCAATACAGGAGCACCCAGATTCATAAAGCAAGTTCTTAGAGACCTACAGAGAGACTTAGACTCCCACACAATAATAGTGGGAGACTTTAACACCACACTGTAAGTATTAGACAGATCAATGAGACAGAAAATTAACAAGGATATTCAGGACTTGAACTCACCTCTGGACCAAGCAGACAGACCTAATGGACATCTACAGAACTCTCCACCCCAAATCAACAGAATACATATTCTTCTCAGCACTACATGACACTTATTCTAAAATTGAACACATAATTGGATGTAAAACACTCCTCAGCAAATGCAAAAGAACAGAAATTATAACAAACAGTCTCTTAGACCACAGTGCAATTAAACTGGAACTCAGGACTAAGAAACTCACTCAAAACCACACAACTACATGGAAACCTAACAACCTGCTCCTGAATGACTACTGGGTAAACAATGAAATTAAGGTAGAAATAAATAAGTTCTTTGAAACCAATGAGAACAAAGACACAATGTACCAAAATCTCTGGGACACAGCTAAAACAGTGTTTAGATGGAAATTTATAGCATTAAATGCCCACAGGAGAAAGCAGGAAAGATCTAAAATCGACACCCTAACATCACAATTAAAAGAACTAGAGAATCAAGAGCAAACAAATTGAAAACCTAGCAGAAGACAAGAAATTACTAAGATCAGAGCAGAACTGAAGGAGATAGAGGCACGAAAAACCCTTCAAAAAATCAATGAATCCAGGAGCTGGTTTTTTGAAAAGATTAACAAAATAGATAGACCGATATCCAGACTAATAAAGAAGAAAAGAGAGAAGAATCAAATAGACACAATAAAAAAAGATAAAGAGGATATCACCACTGATCCCACAGAAATACAAAATACCATCAGAGAATACTATAAACACCTCTATGCAAATAAACAAGAAAACCTGGAAGAAATGGATAAATTCCTCGACGTACACACCCTCCCAAGACTAAACCAAGAAGAAGTCAAATCTCTGAATGAAGCAATAACAAGTTCTGAAATTGAGGCAGTAATTAATAGCTTACCAACCCAAAAAAGCCCAGGACCAGACAGATTCACAGCTGAATTCTACCAGAGGTACAAAGAGGAGCTGGTACCATTCCTTCTGAAACTATTCCAAACAATAGAAAAAGAGGGACTCCTCCCTAACTCACTTTATGAGGCCAGCATCACCCTGATACCAAAACCTGGCAGAGACAAACAAAAAAAGAAAAATCAGGCCAATAACCCTGATGAACATTGATGCAAAAATCCTTTTAAAAATACTGGCAAACTGCATCCAGCAGCATATCAAAAAGCTTCTCCTCCACGATCAAGTTGGCTTCATCCCTGGGATGCAAGGCTGGTTCAACATATGCAAATGAATAAACATAATCCATCACATAAACAGAACCAACGACAAAAACCACATGATTATCTCAATAGATGCAGAAAAGGCCTTCAATAAAATTCAACACCCCTTCATGCTAAAAACTCTCAATAAACTAGGTATTGATAGAACGTATCTCAAAATAATAAGAGCTATTTATGACAAACTCACAGCCAATACAATACTGAATGGACAAAAGCTGGAAGCATTGCATTTGAAAACTAGCAGAAGACAAGGATGCCCTCTCTCACCACTCCTATTCATCATAATATTGGAAGATGTGGTCAGGGCAACCAGGCAGAAGAAAGAAATAAAGGGTATTCAAATAGGAAGAGAAGTCAAATTGTTGCTGTTTGCAGATGACATAATTGGATATTTAGAAAACCCCATTGTCTCAGCCCAAAATCTCCTTAAGCTGATAAGCAACTTCAGCAAAGTCTCAGGGTACAAAATAAATGTGCAAAAATCACAAGCATGCCTATATACCAATAATAGACAGAGAGCCAAATCATGAGTGAACTCCCATTCACACTTGCTACAAAGAGAATAAAATATCTAGGAATACAACTTACAAGGGATGTGAAGTACCTCTTCAAGGTGAACTACAAACCACCACTCAAGGAAATAAGAAAGGACACAAACAAATGGAAAAACTTACATGCTCATGGATAGGAAGAATCAATATCATGAAAATGGCCATACTGCCCAAAGTAATTTATAGATTCGATGCTATCCCCGTCAAGCTACCATTGACTTTCTTCACAGAATTAGAAAAAACTACTTTAAATTTCATATGGAATCAAAAAGAGCCCGTATAGCCAAGACAATCCTAAGCAAAAAGAACAAAGCTGGAGGCATCATGCTACCTAACTTCAAACTATACTACAAGGCTACAGTAACCAAAACAGCATGGTATTGGTACCAAAACAGATATATAGACCAATGGAAAAGAACAGAGGCCTCAGAAATAAGGCCACACAGCTCCAACTATCTGATCTTTGACAAACATGACAAAAACAAGCAATGGGGAAAGATTCCCTATTTAATAAGTGGTGTTGGGAAAACTGGATAGCTATATGCAGAAAACTGAAAGTGGACCCCTTCCTTACATCTTATACAAAAATTAACTCAAGATGGATTAAAGACTTAAACATAAGACCTAAAACCATAAATACCCTAGAAGAAATCATAGGCAATACCATTCAGGACATAGGCATGGGCAAAGACTTCATAAGTAAAACACCAAAAGCAATGGCAACAAAAGCCAAAATTGACAAATAGGATCTAATTAAACTAAAGAGCTTCTGCACAGCAAAAGAAACTATCATTGAGTGAACAGGCCTACAGAATGGGAGAAAATGTTTGCATCTATCCATCTGACATAGGTCTAATATCCAGAGTCTACAAAGAACTTAAACAAATTTACAAGAAAAAACAAACAACCCCATCAGAAAGTGGTCAATAGACATGAACAGCCCCTTCTCAAAAGAAGACATTGAGGCAGTCAACAAACATATGAAAAAAATCTCATTATCATTGGTCATTAGAGAAATGCAAATCAAAACCACTATGAGCTAACATCTGACAGCAGTTAGAATGGTGATCATTAAAAAGTCAGGAAACAACAGATGCTGGAGAGGATGTGGAGAAACAGGAAGGCTTTTACATTGTTGGTGGGAGTGTGAATTAGTTCAACCATTGTGGAAGAAAGTGTGGTGATTCCTCAAGGATCTAGAACCAGAAATACCATTTGACCCAGCATTCCCATTACTGGGTATATACCCAAAGGATTATAAATTATTCTACTATAAAGACACGTGCACACATATATTTATTGTGGCACTGTTCACGATAGCAAAGACTTGGAACCAACCCAAATGCCCATCAATGAGAGACTGGATAAAGAAAATGTGTCACATATACACCATGGAATACTATGCAGCCATAAAAAAGGATGAGTTCACGTTCTTTGCAGGGACATGGATGATGCTGGAAACCATCACTCTCAGCACACTAACAAAGGAACAGAAAACCAAACACTGCATGTTCTCACTCATAAGTGGGAATTGAACAATGAGAACACATGGACACAGGGAGGGGAACATCACACACTGGGGCTTGTCAGGATGTGGGGGGCTAGGGAGGGATAGCATTAGGAGAAATACCCAACATACATGACAGTTTGATGAGTGCAGCAAACCACCATGGCACGTGTATACCTGTGTAACAAACCTGCATGTTCTGCACATGTATCCCAGAACTAAAAGTATAATTAAAAAAAAAAAAAAGAAAAGAAAAAAATGTAGGCCAGGCACAATGGCTCCCACCTGTAATCACAACACTTTGGGAGGCCAAGGTGTGTGGATCACTTGAGCCCAGAAATTCAAGGCCATTCTGGGCAACATAGAGAAACCCTCTTTCTACAAAAAATACAAAAATTAGCTAGGCGTGGTGGCGCATGCCTGTATCCCAGCTACTTGGAAGTTTGAGGTGCAAAGATTGCTTGAGCTGGGGAATTCAAGGCTGCAGTGAGCCATAATTGTGTCACTGCACTCCAGCCTGGGCAACAGAGTAAGACTCTGTCTCAAGAAAACAAAAAAGAAGGAGGAAGGGAGGGAGGGAGGGAAGAAAGGAAGGAAGGAAGGAAGGAAGGAAGGAGGGAAGGAAGGAAGGAAAAAAGATAATCAGATGAAAAAGAAAAGAAAAGGGAAAGTAACAGAAAGGAAAGGAAAAGAAAAGAAAAGGAAGGAGAAGAGAAGAGAAAAGAAAAGAAAAAAAGGAAAGGAAAGAAAGAAAAGAAAAAAAGGAAAGAAAAGAAAAGAAGTCCATGGAAAGTAAACTCATCTCAGGTCAGTCTCCCTGGGAGTTCATAAGACCAGAGTGGGTAGCTGTATGGGATACTAAGAAGCCTAGGCCCAGAAACCCCCCGTGCCCAAACTTCCCACACTTCCAGAGTGGTACAGACTGGACACAGCTTCAGAAATGGAAAGGGCCAGTCCAGCTAGAACAAGATTGTCATGGCAGTGAGTGGATGGGAGGTGAGCATAGGAATCAGACTGATCATCCTTCTAGCCTACTGCAGTTGGGGTTCAAAGATGGCCTCAATTTAATTTTTAAAAAATAATTTTATAGGCCAGGCGTGGTGGCTCACGCCTGTAATCCCAGCACTTTGGGAGGCCGAGGTGGGAGGATCACGAGGTCAGGAGATTGAGACCATCCTAGCTAACATGGTGAAAAAATTAAAAATTAAAAAATTAGCCGGCATGGTGGCAGGTGCCTGTAGTCCCAGCTACTCGGGAGGCTGAGGCAGGAGAATGGTGTGAACCTGGGAGGCAGAGCTTGAAGTGAGCCGAGATCGTGCCACTGCACTCCAGCCTGGGTGACAGAGCGAGACGCCATCTCAAATAATAATAATAATAATAATAATAATAATAAAATAATTTTATAAGACATCAATATAAATAAAATATGAACTCTGCCTTTGAGGAATTTTAAGATCAATATGGAAAATAAGACAAGATCATTAATACATTATAAATAAATACGCCAGACATGGTGGTACACACCTGTAATCCTAACACTTTGGGATGGTAAGGCAGGAGTATTGCCCGAGCCCAGGAGGTCGAGGCTGCAGTGAGCTGTAATAGTGCCACTGCACTCCAGCCTGGGTGACAGAGTGGGACCCTGTCTCAAATAAATAAACAAATAAATAATAACATAACATAGCATAGCATAACAACATAATATCTGTGTCATTAAAGATGTAAAAAAAATTACCTCTGATTGGAAGGATCAATAACATCCTCATAGAGAACTGAAAAAAAACTGATAAAACATAGGAAAGAATAGTGAAACCCCATCTATACTAAAAATACAAAAGTTAGCCAGATATGGTGGCACATACCTGTAGTACCAGCTACTCAGGAGGCTGAGGCAGGAGAATCGCTTGAACTAAGGAGGCAGAGGTTGCAGTGAGCCACCGCACTCCAGCTTGGGCGACAGTGAGACTCCCTCTGAAAAACAAACAAACAAAAAAACATAAGAAAGAAAAGGCTGGGTGTGGTGTCTCATGCCTGCAATCCCAGCACTTTGGGAGGCCGAGGCAGGTGGATAACCTGAAGTCAGGAGTTCGAGACCAGCCTGGCTAAAATGGTGAAACTCTGTCTTTACTAAAAATATTAAAAAAAACAAAAACAAAAAATAGCCAGGCGTGGTGGCGCGTGCCTGCGATCCCTGCTACTTAGAAGGATGAGGCGGGAGAATCGCTTGAACCTGGGAATGGAGGCTTCAGTGAGCCGAGATCATGCCACTGCACTCCAGCCTGGGTGACAGTGAGACTCCATCAAAAAAAAAAACAGAAAAAGAGAGAGAGAGAAAGAAAGAAAGAAAGAAAGAAAGAAAGAAAGAAAGAAAGAAAGAAAGAAAGAAAGGAAAGAAAGCAAGCAAAGGAAGGAAGGAAAGAAGAAAGAGGAAGGAAGGAAGGAAGTAAACAGAAAGAAAGAAAGAGAAAGAAGGAAAGAAAGAAAGAAAGAAAGAAAGAAAGAAAGAAAGAAAGAAAGAAAGAAAGAAAGAAAGAGAAAGAAAGACCTCAAGTTGGGAAAGCAACATTCAATAGGCAGTCTATTTGGCTGGAACATACAACGTCTAAAGTGTCCTGGGAAGTGATAAAGTTAGAGATGAAAGAGGACATGTTGACGCTCTGAACAGAGCACCCAAAGGGATCCAAAGAGCTGCCTTAGCAATGTAGGAGACTCACTCCTGATGCAGTGCCATCCTGCAGGGTGTCAAGAATTAGCTAGGACATAAATACAAGCTACCGTCTTTTGTCCCCTTATAACATATGGTAGAATCAGTCAACCTAAAATAAGATTGGCAACAGTTAAAGCGTGAGGTCTTCAATTTTACCTGTGAGCATTAGACTTAGTAAAAATATGGGTCCAAAGGGGGTTAAAAACATAGAAATGAAAGAAGCCATATTTGGCAATACTAGATGTGGAAAAAAGAACTAACTGATGAATCAACTTTCATTACAAAATTTTCACAGGAAAAAAGATCTCAACAAAAGTAAGAAAATAAGAATGAAAATGGAAATATTAGAAGTGGTTTCAACGTACTCTGCAGAAAAGTGATCAGAAATTAAATTGATTTGATGCAATTCACTCCAGAAAAAAAAAAATATTTTTTCAGCAAAAAATGCATTGCTGTGGAATAATTAGGATGAAATTCTCCACACTAGCACTACACCATGAGAATGGAAGCACTGCCCTAAAGCAGGGATTTTGTTTTATTCATTGCTAAATCATCAGTGTCTAACCCAGTACAGGTCTCAGACTGACTTTTCCCATTTTATTTTACTGGGTTTATTCAACAGTTATTTACTGAGTCCTCACTGGGTAGCAAGTCTTCGATAATCGTCATGGATAGAGCTATGAACAAGAGCTATGAACAGCTCACTCCGCCTTTGAGCTCAAATCTGGCAGTGTCTCAGAATCCCCCAGGAAATCTTCCAAGCATGCTTTGCTGTCTAGAGAAGTCCACTAGGATTCTGAATCCACTTTACGTTCCTCTAATTCTCAACATATTAAAGCTGAAGCCACCTTTTCCAACTCAAGCATTACAATGAGCAATGTAGACCAAGGCTTCATAATTGATTTGGTCTTTTCAAAATTCTCCTTTTTTACACTTATTTACCAAAAGAAGAAAAAAAGAAGCTTCAGTCTTTATTAAACAAAGGAAGTAGAAGACAGCTAAGGGAACAGGTCAGGACCGCTCCTTTCCCCTACACATATGCAGACTTACAAACACAGACGCCCCCGAGTGAATGTCAGGGACCACCAGGGGACAGACTGATGGGCAGAGGGAGGCCAAACCCTCCGAGAATGGGCCAGGATCCCAGGGTGGGCTGAGACCTGGGCCAGGGGCAGCCGTTCTGAGGGGTTATGCCTGAGCAGCTTGGAGATGAGGTCCTGGGGCTCTCATGGGCACAGAAGGGGGAATTTTAGGGCCACCTTGACGATTCGCCCATAGGCCTCATTGTGTGTGGGGTTCCCCACCAGCGGCTCATAGCCGAGTGCTCCGATGTACCACAGATCCACCTTCTCGGTGTGCGCGTGCCCCTCAATTGTCTCTGGGGACAGGTAGTCCAGGGTGCCACACATTTGTCTTCCTCCTCAGTGAGGGGGCATGCACAGGGCAGCCGAAGTCGGCAACTTTCAGCTCGCCTTCAAGCCCTGAGAGTGGATTATCTGGCTTCATGTCTGGGAGTCACCTTCTTCCCGTGGCAGTACATCAGAGCATCTGCCACCTCCCCCATGATGGTGGCTGTTGGCTTCTTGTCAAAGGTGCGGCTCTTTCGCAGCTCCTGGTACAGCTCCTCGGGGGTAGGGGTGGCGGGGGCGTACTCTAGAATCCAGTAGATTTTTCTCAGGTCATAAAAATAGTTGTAGAGACTCAATATGTTGGGATGCTGAAAGGGGGCCTGGATTTCCATCTGCCTGCGCATCTGGTGCTCCCCACGCCCTCCTCTATCTGAGACTTGAAGGCCTTGAGGGCCACGATGAAATGGCTTGTCTTCTTTCTAGCCAAGTACACATGTGCAAACTTGTCTTTGCCCAGGGGACGCCCAGTCTCAAGGTCGTCGACCAGGAAGGGCCGCGTTAAGATGCTGCGTGTCCCACAACTGTTCTCTACCACCTCATGGCCGGGGCCGCTGCGGGCTGTGGGTCTGCGCAGCTCGGGAGCTCACGCGCAGCTTCGGTGGGGATCCTCGGGAGGACTCGCGGGAGCAGGGTACTCAGGCCGGCTGGAGCCGTCTGCTTGCCATAGGGCCAGGGATAACTGTTCTCCTTCTGGGCCATCCTTGGAGGGAAAGCAGGAGGAGAGCTGAGGCCCGAGGCACAGCTGCTCTCCTAGCCACCACAAACGATGGAAATCTGCCTTAAAAAACAAAACAAAACAAAAAGAACTGGCAGCATTTTCATCATTTTTTCTCACTCTGGAAGTATTAAGCACAACTGTTTATAAAATTATTCTGACGCCCGACTTAGTAAAAAGCTTGAAAAATGACTTTACAACAGCTAAATTAGAATTCAAGAGTTCAAGCACAGCTCCAGTAAGAATGTACGTAAGCACGCCACACATTCAGAAATCATGATCCTAACTATAATTGTGTATTCTGTCATTTAAAAGCAATTGTATTATTTTTCATAATTAAAATCAAGGCAGTTGGAGCTACAACTAGGAAAAAAATAAAATAAAATGAAGGCAATCCTCTTTCATCATCTCATATATTTCTCAAAAATGTTCTTTTCTTCTTGTCTACTGAAATATAGTTTCTGGGCCCAAGAAATAAGAGGTTTCTCTTCACACCCTTGGGGATAATTCTGAGAAGAGACCTGTCCAGGGACCATTGCTGACCAGTGCTGATTCACATGACTGTGTCACAAAAATAGAAGATGTCATTGGGTTTGGGTTCCTCTTGGAACATCAAAATGAACACAGATTGAAATTCTCCCAAAAATACTCCCCAACCATTTTAGCACAGAGAAAGGCTGTTCTCCATGTGGACATGTTGAACATGTTCTGATTGTTCAAGCCAGGATCTCAAAGGATTTGGCAGGTGGAGACAGCAGAGCAGGTTATGACACCAGCTTTGTCTTCCCACGTGTGGATCACCATTCTTTTCCTCACTCTCTCCCAGCCCTTTGCCCCCATTTCCACTGTTTCCCCAAATCCCAGATCATCCATTTAACATGCATTCACTGGGCACCTACATCAGTAAGAATGTTTGTCACTGAAGGGAAAATACACTTATTCATCTTCTGTTCCCCTTATCCAGGGCATCTGCTGTTTTATGTGTGAGGAGTTAGGGGAGTGTAGGCATGACACAGAGTCTAGCGGGCACCTGTGAGCTTGTCCATCATTGTGCATCAGGAGAGTGCTAAAAGGCCACAAGAAAAGTAAAGCAACTTAACAAACTGTCCCTTCTCTATTCTTCATAAGTTGCCACATCACAGTGCTTTGAGGTGCCAGATCATGCCTTTTATTAATTTCATTAACAAGACTCAATCCCTTCAGAGCAAGAGCTAAATCCCACCCCAGCTGTGACACAATAGAATTCTCAGAAGCTAAAACTTCTTAGGGAAAGAGCAATAAATCAGGATGCAGCACCTCCTCCCTGAATCTTCTCCAGCAAAAGTTATATTTTTCAGGCGAATAGGATCAAGCAGCAAAAAATAAGTGCACTCAGGTTTCTCTGTGATGTGATTACTACCCTGTGGGAGGGAGAGGATGGTAGATGGAGAGAAAATTTGACCCTACCTTGGATTTTTTTTCAAGTTGGCATTTTGGCAGTCTATCTACAAGTGCTTTCAGAATGCCAAGTCCACCGTAGAGCCCAGCCAGAAACAGAGACCTCAGGTGCCTTGTGATAAGCCACTGTTTCACTTGCTCTGCTTTTCTAAGGTGTCAGGTGAACAGAGCCTTGTGCTGCAACCTTAGAACTGGGCGCACAGTGGCTTCGAGGCAACCAAACACCCCCGCCACCACGGTGCCGCACTGCCAGGCTGGGAGAGGAGGAGGCCCAGCTTTCTTCTTTTTAAAGAAAGATCTTGCTACTTTGCCCCTGTTTTTAACCTTCCCTTTTCTGCCACATACTCTACTCAGGCTTATCAGTCAGTGAGCCAAAGTGGACCAGCTCCTGCCACAACTTTGCTGTTGCCACAACAGGCTGTTTTACCCTCAGGGCTTTTCAAGGGTGGAGAGCACCTGGCTTCTCCATCATCCATTCTTCCTTTACGCTTTGCAGAATGTCAGGAGCACTGGCTTGGGAGACCAACAAACAAGGCTTGGACTTCAGCTGTGCATTCTTGGATAACATGCTTAACGTCTCCGAACCTCAGTTTCCTCATCTGTAAAATGAGGATCGTTATATCTGCCCTTTGGTGCCTTGTTAGGGATTAATAAGAGAATACATAAAACACTTACAATAAGGTCTAACATGCACCAAGCACTTGCATAGCGGGTATCAAATGCAGGTATGTGCATAGCAGGTATGCAAAAACACAGATTTTATTTTACCAGGAAGGTGCCTTAAATGCCATTACTTCTTTTGATAATTCCCCCTTGTTCATTTGACCCTCTTACTGAACCATCAGGATTCAACCCAAGTCTCTTTGACCCCAGAAAAATTTTTCCCAACTTTGTAAAGTTCAGTGTGTCTTGGTCCATGTTCTCAAAGCAAATTATTTGAGCATCTTCACTGCAGCGATTCCTGGAATGTTGAATGTAGTCATCTCCTTGTCTGTCAGTCCCTTCCTGCCATACCCTCAACACTTGGAAGGTAAAGGAGAGATTGTTTGGTGTGAGGGTTTAGGTACAGAATTCTGAAGCCAGACTGCCTGGGACCACATCCCATCCTTCTTTTGCCAGTTAACTGTGTGCCTCAGCATTCTCCCTCAAACCAGGAGTGAGAATAACAGTACCTACCTCCCAAAGTTAACTTAGAAGTGTGCCCAGCACATAGTAGTCACCATAGAAGTGTTAGCTTTTATTTATTTATTTAACTCTTCTTTGAGTCTTCAGGTTCTGGGAGATACCAGGTGTTTGATACAGAGGGGTTGGAGAAACCAGGGAACCACTGCAAATTACAAGGAGAATGAGTTTGGCATTTCATTTAGGGCAACACATCATGTAATGGTTCAAAAGTAATGAAACTGGTATCCAAAAGATTTGAAAACAGGATCTCAAAGAGATATTTGCACACCCATGTTCATTGCAACATTGTTCACAATAACCACAATGTATCCATCCAAAGATAAATGGGTACACAAAATACGGTATATACATATAATGGGACATTATTCAGCTTTAAGAAAGAAGGAAATCCTGTCATTTGCTACAGCATTATGAACCTTGACGACATTGTGCTAAGCCAATCACAAAATGACAAATACTGCTTGATTCCGCTCATATGAGGTTGCTAAAGTAATCAAACTCATACAAACAGTGAGTAGAATGGTGGTTTCCAGGGGCTGGGGGTAGGGGAAAAGAGAAAATTGTTATTCAATGGGCAAGAGTTGTGTCATGCAAGGGGGAAAATGTTCTTGAGCTCTGCTGTATCACAATGGGCATATACTTAACAATTCCGTAATATACACATAAAAACTGTTAAGTAAGTAAATCTATGGTATGTGTTTTTAACCACAATTTAAAATTTTTTTAATTTAAAAATTTAAAGCCAAAAATAACTACATCAGGTGTGTCAAGCTCAACACCATAAACTTATTTCTGTTCACTCCCACCTCAGGTGACTGCTGGTCTGCATGAGACAGTCAGTTCTTAGTAAAAACTAAAAGTGGGTCATGGTTCTTTTTTTTATGACATATACCTATGTCTCCATGTCTGCGCCAATGTGTTTATTTTTACTGAACACACATTGACATCATTTGAAAGTCCTGAGGCAATTAGGGAAAAACTGTATGGAATGAATGTTACCTGACATTTTTTTTTTTTTTTAACTTTTTTTTTTTTTAATTATACTTTAAGTTTTAGGGTACATGTGCACATTGTGCAGGTTAGTTACATATGTATACATGTGCCATGCTGGTGCGCTGCACCCACTAACTCGTCATCTAGCATTGGGTGTATCTCCCAATGCTATCCCTCCCCCCTCCCCCCTCCCCACCAATTACCTGACATTTTAATGCTTTACTTTCTCTCTACCCAAGGAGTAGTTTGCTTTCCAAACAAGTCTTCTACTAGATAGCCTGTTTTATTTTTCTTCATAGTACTTATTTCACTGGCACTATACAATACAGTGGGCTATTGATCTACTGCATGATAGTATAATTTAATTGCATGAGAGCACAAATTTGTTTTTTTTACTACTATATCCTCAGCACGTGGAAGAGTTTCCAGCACATAGTAGGTGCTCAATTAACACTTGTTGAATTAATGAATAATTCCTCTGATAGTGGGAAGGACAAGAAAAAAATAGATTGTCCCAAGCTTAGCCATCAAAGTAAATGTGCTTACATTGAATAGAAATTGTCTTTGGAAGGATAGAATTCTTTGATCTTTTTGCTTGCATTATTTTATGCCTTTGAGTCAGAGGATGAAAGCCTCAGTGCAGCTCTGCAATCCAGCAAATATGAATGTAGTTATGATTCTTTAACTAGATGTGTCTAGAGCACAGTGAACTTTATAGACTTCTTAACCACCAGATAATTCCAGGAATTGAATTTAGTGACAAAAATTCTTTAGATGTAGGAAGAGATAGTGAATCACTCAGGTGGGACCAAGAAGACAAGTATAATTATATCCTGAGCCATTTTAATACACTCCCAGATAACATTGCTTGAAACTCCTTAGGAGCAAAAAGAGGGAGGTATCGGAAACACACAGACTTAGAGTATTACCCAGGCATTCATTTAATCAGCCTTCAAACTTGAGTCCTCACCCAGAGTTAAAGTTTTCCTCTTTATTTCTTTTTGAAGCTAGCAAAATTTTCTACCAAAGATGTCTGCCAGCTTTTTATGGCTTAGGATCCTCAATTGCAGAGTCATTCTTTAGGTACCTGATGCCTTCTTCACATGCTTTTTAAGAGGATAAACCACATTTTTCTTATTCTGACCAGAGAAGATCCTGTGTCTATAATCGTCAAAGAGGTACTGCTCAAATCAAAGCTTCAATTCCTTTGAGTCAGCATTCAGTTTGTAGCATCTATGTCATTCCTTCTGTTGGCCCACAGAAGATTATTTTTATATCTTCATTTGGGTTTTCTTATGGAATCTTGAGTCAGAACTCTCTCCAGAATGATCGTTGGGGAAGCTACCATAGCTTCAGAGGGAGAAGGTACAAGCAACATTTTCTCTCTCTCTTTTTTTTTCTTTGAAACAATCCCAGAGAAGAAGTTTGAGGGAAACTTGGTTGGATTTATAATCCTCCTGCATCAGAAAACAGCAACAAAAACTTCCAGTAGCTGACTTCACACAGCAGTTTCAAAACCAGAAACCAAAATAAACTGCCAATAGGAGCATCGATGGCAAGATTTCATGCACTTTTTCCTGTTGTGTAACCTAGCCTCCATTTCACCTTCCCTCCCAGAGATCATTCAATGTGGAGGGATCAGTTCTCCTTTCCTGCCCCAAGCAAGTGGCCAATGAATGTATCTGCAGTTTATAAGATTCCTCAGTCAGATTGGATGTGACAGAACAAGACTTTGGCAGGATCTGGGGTGTTTGGGTGACAAGGATCTGAGACTGTGATTTCTCTGCCACCTTTACTCCTGATTAGGGAGGGTGGCTCAAAGAGAGCACAGAGTTCAGGGAACGTATATGTAAAAAAGTGAGCACTTGGTTACAAGTAAAATCTAGGTTAGAAGTGAAATTGTTCGCAGCATTCAAGAGTGAGTGGAGTCAAGAAAGGTCAGCAGGTTGCTGCCAACAGATATGAGCGAAAAAGGAATGATTTAGTCTTAGCGGTGGCAGTGGGACCCACTGAATAGTAGTATGCATGTGACTTTAACGTTTATAATAACAAGAGTAGAATAAAAATAGCTACCATTGACCAAGCACCTGCCATGCCCCGCTGTAGCAAGTTTTCCCCATCTATTAACTCAGGCACAATACCATGTATTCAATCCTTTTAACTCCATCTCTCAGATGAGGGCCTCAAGAAGCAGGAAGGTTAATAGATTGAGCATGGTCATTTAGTTGCAAAAGAAAGAAGAGCTGGAATTTCAACTAAGGCCTATCTGACTCCAACTTAGCCATCCCTGCCTCCTGTGCAAGGCTGCTGTGATGGGAGCTTTGGAATGGCCTCTGGATGGAGGGTTCAAGCTTTGACTTGTGTCCTCCTTCCCAGCTATTTGCCAGTCACGCTATTGCATAAGGGGAAAGGAAGGGAAAGTGGGGAGGTGATTCCTACTTTATTCCTCTCTTGGGAGTGGCTTCGCTCTATTCCTAGAAATGGGGCAAATGGATCTTTTCTATGGGTTGATGAATAGCAAAGAGAAGCCCATAGACGGGCATCTTGCCACACCCTCCACCACCATATATCTACCCCAGGGCCCCTGGATCCACAGGGTACCCACCTAGACCTGATCTTGATTGCTTTATTTTCCTGTCGGAAAACTCAACTCGTTAGTAATTCCTCTGTTTCTAATAACGCTTCATCCAGGCTTAGCATTTGATGACTCTTCACACGCCTCCCCGTGAGTATGGCTTCCTTCAGCTGCCAGCGTGGAGAGAAGCTACAGGGACACCAGGAAGCCCCAGGGCCACGGCTTCCTTGGCAGAATCTCCAAAGAACACAAATATTCCCATTTTTCTTTTTGGCAGAAGTGGTGGATAAGTGCATTAACAAAAACAGGAATATGATGAAGGGAGGCTGAGAAGAAAGGGGTGAAGAGGAGAAACTCCTGATCAAATAAGAATTCCACAGGGAGCTCATCCCCTGTGCTGGTGGGTGGTCTAGATTGTGTGTTTTAGACTCATGCAGATGGGAGTCTTATCTCCTGTGTTCTCAGCAGTTACTACCACATTGTCAGAGCTCCACACATTTTGGTTTTCCGTGGCGGTGACAAAAACACTTCTCTTCCCCACAGCTAACTATAAAAATAATAATGATGCCTGTGATGATAGCTATCATGTATATGACCCTGTGCACAACACTTTACAGGATGGTGATGATAATTCACACTTTTATAGTTTACCATGTACCAGCAATGTTCTAAGTGATCAACAGACAGACAGGTTAACTTATATGTCAATATATGAATTAACATATTAATCCTTACTGCAAAACTATGAAGTTGGTACTATTATCCTATTTTACAGAATAGAAACTGAAGAACAAAGAGTTAAGTGACTTGCCCAAGGTCATGAATATGAAAAGTGGCTATTTATCCCCCAGGAAACTAAGGTTCAGAGGGGCTAAGTCACCTGCTCAAGGTCACATAGTGAGAAAGTGGTAAAACTGAGTCTCAAACCAAATCTGCAGGAATCCAAAGTAAATACTATTAACTGCTAGGCTAGATTAACTCTCTCTATACACACAACTACATACACACATATATATGTAGATACACATATGCACATACATCCTAGAAAACTAGAAGTTTTTACCCAAAAATTTGGGACTCCTGGATTCTAAGACAGTATTTTTTATTGCCTCCAAAAATTGTACATCTTGGTATACATAGAAAAGCATTACATTTGAAGGTGACTTGGGCTACATAGAAAAGGCACCTCGAGGCTCTTTTTGACCCTGACCTGTGAGCTGAAAGATCAGTATTTTGGCACACCTGAAATCCACTTTGTTCAGAAAGTTCTGGCTTAGAGAAATGTTCCAGGCATGAAAGCAAGAAGTGAGTTGAGAACCTACCCCATCATCCCCTTCTCACCTCTCCCATTTCTCTGCTCCTTCACTTGCTCTGCATTTCACTGTACCCAGGAATAAGAAGAAATATATTGAATAAAGTCAGTTTCACTAAAAACAAACAAATATGCTCTGCCACCTGAAAGATTCCCATTTCAAGTCTCCTTTTCCTTTCTTATTCCTCCAGGAAAGCAGAATGATAGTAATTAAAATGGAAGCATGAAGAGGCCCTGGGCATATTGCAAACACCATTTGCCTAAAAGACTTCCAAGCTGCAGAATCCACTTTTTTCCCCCGTGAATGAGCAGCAACTACTGTCCTGCCATGCCATCATCAAAACCTGCCTGCTGGATGTGCAGCGCAGGCGCGTGAAGGCGCTGGGTTTCCCTCTGAGCCAAAGCAGCGGGAGCTGCCCCGAATTGGGGCTTTTTTTTTTTTTTTTTTTTTTGCCAGAAAGAATAAACATTAACACACATATCACTGGGGGCAGGCGTGCCCTGGCAGAAGGGCACATTGTTTGACTGGCAGCCTGCCCTCTCTGGCTTTCAGTTTTATATTTCTCAATTTCTAATTGACTTGCAGCAGCACTGGGAGGAGTTTTGCTTCATTTCTATATTACATAAGATTGGACGGCCTGAGGGCATATGGGCTGTGGAGTTCTCTGGAGCCCAGGCTTGGAGTGAGTAGAGCTATTCCCAAAGCTGCCTTTATGCATGAGGAGGGGAGAAAAGAGGACAGCAACTGTAAGCTTTCTCCTCTTCTCTGCCATTTTCCCTCAGAGGCCGTGCAGTGAAAGATGCTCCATAGACCCTGTTCCTCCTAATGCCAGATGCAAAGCACATGTGTTGTCAAACTAGGATTAGTTTGTTATTTCTCCTTTAAGTAGGTTAAGCTTTTTAAAGCAGGGGTAATTAAGATTATGACCAGACAATGAATGAAAGAAATCATGCGGCTTAATGAGGGTACTGTAGTTACCCTAGAATGGAAAGGATAACAAGTTTGCTTTTATTGGTATGAGAAAAGGAAAAGGAAAAAAGAGATGGCAATAAAAGATACATATATATATATAAGGCTTCATCCACACTAACACCTGGTAGAATTGGGAGCACACCTGACCATTAATATAACCCACTGCTCACTTTGGGAACTGTTTTTATAAGAAAAAAGGGTTTTCTCTGCACATATTCCCACTGCTTATTGGTTCCTTAACTTTTCTGTGGTTACTAATTTCAAAATATTAAAAACACATTCTAACCCTGAAAGACAAAGGTGGTCATGATGTCAGCACACATCCTTTCTGATCATAGGCTCTAGGTATCTCCCAAAAACAGCATAGTGGAAAACAGAAAGGCATGGGAGAAGAAACAAGAGCAGTCAGAAAGGCTGTGCAAATCCTTTCTCAGTTGATTATATTTGTAAACTCTTCTTCTACTCTGTCTTCTGCTCCCAGTGCACATTGCTGGTACTTTCAGCAGCTTTCACTGTCTCTCTCCTGAATAAATCAAGAGACTCTTGACCAGTCTCTTGCTTCTAATTGCTCCTTCCTCTGCTCCGTTATTCACACAGCTGCCAGATTCATAGCTCTAAAAGGCCAGCTTGTTCATGCCTTTCCTCTCTTTCAATTATTTCCTAGAGGCACAAAAATTCCACTTGGGGAAGGATCTCCTGTAATATCTACATGTTTTGAAGACAAAAATATTCAAATCAGCATTGTTTATTCACTATAACATATTTAATGTCTATCATTAGTTAACTGGTTAAATAAGACATGGTTCAACTACATAATTTGAAAACATGGAGCTGTCGAAAAGAATAAGATAGATCTAAATGTGCTGATATGGACCAACCTCAAGATACAAAGCAAGATTTGTATAGTATCCTCCTTTGCATGCAACAAAGGATAAATAAAGAAGATGCTTATACCTACACTATTTCCGCAAAGATACATAAGTAGTTAATGATGGTGGGTGTTTCCTGGGAGGGAAGCTATGGAACTGAATATCTGGCATGGCTTTTTTTATTGTATGCTCTTTGTAGATTTTAAAATCACACATAGGTGCTACTTTCGTAATAAGAAACACTAATTTAAAAAACAAAAACAAAGCCTTCCATGTAATAAAAGCACTTACCACCTGGCTAAGTGATGAGGGCACTTCATCACCTGGATCCAACCTACCTTTGATGCCTCCGATGTTGACTCGAGGTCACATCACGCCATTTGCCATTGCCTGACCTGCTCATGCTACCCAAGAGTATTCCACACATGTGCACGCAGCTGGGTTTCTTCATCTATGTACTGAGGATTATAACAGCACCCATTACACAGAGTTTTTTAGAGCGAGAATTAAATGAGATAAAACATAACAGGTGCTTATAACAATGCCTAGCAAATAAGTTCTCAATAAATGTCAGTCGCTATTATTATTTTATATGAAGGTGGCACCTCTTTATAGAAAGGCCTTTGCTGCATTCTCTGCCTGGTGAAAGGCTACTTACACACTAAGGCTTAGCTCAAATATCATCCTTTCTGTGTTCTTCACAACCTCCGAGCTCTGAGCACTTTGTTCATACGATTGTTTGGTGCCTTTCATATTCTATCATAATAAATATCATACCAGTCTACTTCTAGCTACCCCTTATAAGGTACATTGAGTAAGGACCATGATATGTATCTTTTTTGAGTCTAATATAGTTTTTCAGTAATTATTTAGAGAATTTAGTGCAATTAAGGCAGTTAAAAAAAAATCCCCAGGAAATGTAGCATGTATGCATTGCAGCAATCAAAATCTTCTCGCAGTGTGTCTGCTAATGGTTTCCCCACTGTGTGACACTAAAGGAACCTTCTGGGAAATAGAGATTAGCATTAGTGCCAAGATTCCCCCAAAGGTGATCTAAGCACTTCACACCATTTTGGTTGTCAAGCCTCACTCTTCACAGCTCATCTTTCTTGCCAGAATGCTGGGCCAGCTTTTAGTACTTAGCAATATAGATTGTGAGCTAACGCTTGGCTGATGTCTAATTTAAAAGATTGACTGTGCATTAAAAGCCCTAGCAGGCTTTAAAAAAAAAAAAGATTTAAACCATTGCAAAAGGAATATCTTGGCTGATTGTTGCTTTGGATTTGATATTGGATTTAATATTAACACAATAGCATATTCGATTTTCCTCTGTGCTCGTGAGAAATAATATATTATTCATAGGTTTAAAACACAATTCCAGAGTTTAAATATCTGAGGGGGAAAAGGTTATTCAGACTGATATTTCTCCATGGATCATGTGTTATCAGCATCAACTGGAGATACTTAAGACTCAGGTTCTCAAAGTCTACCTAAGGCAATGAGGACCCTAGAGTCTGCTTTTGCATATAGGATGCCTTGGTGATTCTTAAATACATGAAACTTGGGAGCCACTGATTTATAATGGCATTCAGATAAGATTCTTGAGGCTGGGAGCAGTGGATCCCTCCTATAATCGCAGCGTTTTGGGAGGCTGAGGCGGGAGGATTGCTTGAAGCCAGAATGTAAAGATTAGCCTGGCAACATAGCAAGACCCCATCTACACACATACACACACACACACACACACACACACACACACACACAGATTAGCTAAGCATGGTGGTGTACCTGTAGTCCCAGCTACTCTGGAGGCTGAAGCAGGAGGATCCCTTTAGCTCAGGAGTTCAAGGCTACAGTGAGCTGTGATCACACCACCACACTCCAGCCTGGGTGATGGAGTGACAGCCTGTCTCCAAAAAAAGAAAGAAAGAAAAGAAAGAGAAAAATCAGCTTGAATAAGAAAGTATAGCAAATGTAAAAATCTCATGAAACAAGCTTCACCAAGTCACAAAATACCTGCTTTGTGCTGCTGCCCACCTTATGTACCTTTTAAGCATGGATTCTGTATCCTTGGTTGCCTATAGGACACCATGCTTGGAAAGAAATCAAGGATATAGTGTGGTTTGGATGACGGTGGAGATTTGAAATGTGGTTACTTAGTGATTGATTCTCTTTCTTCTTAGGCTCCACCTTGAGTTTCTCAATTCTAATCAGAGCTATACTTTCCTAGGTTTAAGGCCTGACCAGGGACAATGGTCATGAGGAGGAGGAGAAAAGCATCAGTAGTGTTCAGGGTGATCTTAGCAAATTGCTAAGTAGTGTTCAGGGTGATCTCAGCAAATTGCTTTGAATTATTCCTTCTCATTTGTCTATTGCATTTTTTAGTTATATCCTTACTCTAGCAATTGATCACATACTGCCTCATGTAGTGTTCAGGGTGATCTTAGCAAAAAACATGGTGTGCCTTTGGTCTCAAGTAATTGGGAACACAATGAAAATGAATCAAAATCCTTCTTTACCCTTTGTGACCCCTTGCTTTGCATTTTTAAGTACCTTCTCAGTGCAGTCAGTTCCCTTTCCAATCCTTCTTTACACCAAGCACAGGACACAAAGGTAATCATCAAAAGCAACATACTCCACTAAGCATGTTCTTTTTCCCCCACAGTACACAAGTCAGCTCAGTGTGGTTTGGGAGTCATTGAGCTTTATAAGTGAATCTATATGTTAACAGAGATGTATGGTAAAGCTATGGTGTCTAGTAGAAAGAGCATTTGTTTTCCAGTCAGTATCTAGGTTTAAGACCCATTTTACCTTTACTTGCGTGTACAACCCTAATTAAGCAAGTCACTCCTTGCTCAACCATAGTTTTCTTGTCCACAAAATGAAAATGAGAATTCCTACTTCAGATTGCTGTTAAAAGGATAAGAGAGCTGGGAGGCGTAGGTTGCAGTGAGCTGAGATCACGCCACTGCACTCCAGCCTGGTGACAGAGTGAGATTCTGACTCAAAAAAAAAAAGCTGATATTCAGAGAAGGACTGTGTGGTAGATAGAGCTCCCTCTCCCCTCTCCCCTCTCCCCTCTCCCCTCTCCCCTCCCCCCTCTCCCCTCTCCCCTCCCCCCTCTCCCCTCTTTCCACGGTCTCCCTCTGATGCCGAGCCGAAGCTGGACGGCACTGCTGCCATCTCAGCTCACTGCAACCTCCCTGCCCGATTCTCCTGCCTCAGCCTGCCGAGTGCCTGCGATTGCAGGCGTGCGCCGCCACGCCTGACTGGTTTTCGTATTTTTTTGGTGGAGACGGGGTTTCGATGTGTCGGCTGGGCTGGTCTCCAGCTCCTAACCGCGAGTGATCCGCCAGCCTCGGCCTCCCAAGGTGCCGGGATTGCAGACGGAGTCTCGTTAACTCAGTGCTCAATGGCGCCCAGGCTAGAGTGCAGTGGCGTGATCTCGGCTCGCTACAACCACCTCCCAGCCGCCTGCCTTGGCCTCCCTAAGTGCCGAGATTGCAGCCTCTGCCTGGCAGCCACCCCGTCTGGGAAGTGAGGAGCGTCTCCGCCTGACTGCCCATCGTCTGGGATGTGAGGAGCCCCTCTGCCTGGCTGCCCAGTCTGGAAAGTGAGGAGCATCTCTGCCCGGCCGCCAATCCCATCTAGGAAGTGAGGAGCGCCTCTTCCCGGCCGCCATCACATCTGGGAAGTGAGGAGCGTCTCTGCCCGGCCGCCCATCGTCTGAGATGTGGGGAGCACCTCTGCCCTGCCGCCCCGTCCGGGATGTGAGGAGTGTCTCTGCCCGGCCGCCCTGTCTGAGAAGTGAGGAGACCCTCTGCCTGGCAACCGCCCCGTCTGAGAAGTGAGGAGCCCCTCCGCCCGGCAGCCACCCCGTCTGAGAAGTGAGGAGCGTCCTCCCTCCTCGTCTGGGAGGGAGGTGGGGGGGTCAGCCCCCCACCCGGCCAGCCGCCCCGTCCGGGAGGTGAGGGGCACCTCTGCCCGGCCGCCCCTACCGGGAAGTGAGGAGCCCCTCTGCCTGGCCAGCCGCCTCGTCCGGGAGGGAGGTGGGGGGGTCAGCCCCCCGCCTGGCCAGCCGCCCCATCCGGGAGGCGAGGGGTGCCTCTGCCCGGCCACCCCTACTGGGAAGTGAGGAGCCCCTCTGCCCGGCCAGCCGCCCCATCCGGGAGGGAGGTGGGGGGGTCAGCCCCCCGCCCGGCCAGCCGCCCCGTCCGGGAGGGAGGTGGGGGGATCAGCCCCCCGCCTGGCCAGCCGCCCCGTCCGGGAGGGAGGTGGGGGGATCAGCCCCCTGCCCGGCCAGCCGCCCTGTCCAGGAGGTGGGGGGGGCGCCTCTGCCCAGCCGCCCCTACTGGGAAGTGAGGAGCCCCTCTTCCTGGCCAGCCGCTCTGTCTGGGAGGGAGGTGGGGGGGTCAGCCCCCGGCCCGGCCAGCCGCCCCGTCCGGGAGGGAGGTGGGGGGGTTAGCCCCCTGCCTGGCCAGCCGCCCCATCCGGGAGGTGAGGGGCGCCTCTGCCCGGCCGCCCCTTCTGGGAAGTGAGGAGCCCCTCTGCCCGGCCAGCCGCCCCATCCGGGAGGGAGGTGGGGGGGTCAGCCCCCCGCCCGGCCAGCCGCCCCGTCCGGGAGGGAGGTGGGGGGGTCAGCCCCCTGCCCGGCCAGCCGCCCCGTCCGGGAGGGAGGTGGGGGGTCAGCCCCCCGCCCGGCCAGCCGCCCCGTCCGGGAGGGAGGTGGGGGGGTCAGCCCCCCGCCCGGCCAGCCGCCCCGTCCGGGAGGGAGGTGGGGGGGTCAGCCCCCCGCCCGGCCAGCCGCCCCGTCCGGGAGGGAGGTGGGGGGGTCAGCCCCCCGCCCGGCCAGCCGCCCCGTCCGGGAGGGAGGTGGGGGGATCAGCCCCCCGCCCGGCCAGCCGCCCTGTCCGGGAGGTGAGGGGTGCCTCTGCCCGGCCGCCCCTACCGGGAAGTGAGGAGCCCCTCTGCCCGGCCAGCCGCCCTGTCCGGGAGGGAGGTGGGGGGGGGTCAGCCCCCCGCCCGGCCAGCCGCCCCGTCCGGGAGGTGAGGGGCGCTTCTGCCCGGCCGCCCCTACTGGGAAGTGAGGAGCTCCTCTGCCCGGCCACCACCCCATCTGGGAGGTGTACTCAACAGCTCATTGAGAACGGGCCATGAAGACAATGGCGGTTTTGTGGAATAGAAAGGGGGGAACGGTGGGGAAAAGATTGAGAAATCGGATGGTTGCTGTGTCTGTGTAGAAAGAGGTAGACATGGGAGACTTTTCATTTTGTTCTGTACTAAGAAAAATTCTTCTGCCTTGGGATCCTGTTGATCTGTGACCTTACCCCCAACCCTGTGCTCTCTGAAACATGTGCTGTATCCACTCAGGGTTGAATGGATTAAGGGCGGTGCAAGATGTGCTTTGTTAAACAGATGCTTGAAGGCAGCATGTTCGTTAAGAGTCATCACCACTCCTTAATCTCAAGTACCCAGGGACACAAACACTGCGGAAGGCCGCAGGGTCCTCTGCCTAGGAAAACCAGAGAACTTTGTTCACTTGTTTATCTGCTGACCTTCCCTCCACTATTGTCCTGTGACCCTGCCAAATCCCCCTCTGCGAGAAACACCCAAGAATGATCAATAAAAAAGAAAAAAAAAAAAAAAGACTACTTTAAAAAAAAAAAAAAAGCTGAAAAGACAGTTAATTAACAAGTTTTTCTGAGAATGTGGAGAGACTGGAACCCTCACACATGGCTGGTTGGAACGTAAAATCATTCATTAACTTTGGAAAATGGTCTGGCAGTTCCTCAGATGTTTAAACATAGAGTTATATGATCCAGCAATTTCCCTTCTAGATATGTAACCAAAAGAAATAAAAGCATATTCCACAAAAACCTTGAAAAAAAAAAAAAGGATAAGAGAAATAATATCAAAACAGCACTTAGAATACTGTCTTGCACATAGTAGGTATTTAATAATATTTCATTAGTTTAATCATCAAATATCAAAGTGGCTATAGATTTCTGCTATGGGGTATCACAAGAACTGTGTTGCTATGGGAAATACTAAGAGTAGTACAGATCATGCTTAAGTTACTGTGATGCTTGTCAATGAGATAAAAAACAGAAACACACAAATGATAACAATATTGTATAAAAGTTATTTAAGCAATATAAATATATATCATGAGACAGTATGTGACCAACTGCTAGAGTAAGGATATAACTAAAAAATGCAGTAGACAAATGAGAAGGAATAATTCAAAGACCAAATGAGCAATTTGCTAAGATCACCCTGAACACTACTGAAGCATTTGTGAAAGTATATCTTTATTCATTTGACAAATGTCTCCTGAGTGCCTACTCCAACCAGGCACTGTTCTAGACCCTGAGATACAGTGACAGACAAGACAGAAAAGATCCCTCTGTCTATGGAGCCTATATTTAAGTAGCAGAAGACAGAGAAAAAGAGACTAAGTTCATGTTAAGACTACTATAATTTCAGGTAGTTTGTCATACGTTCTATGAAGTAGAATGAATGGGGTAAGGGATTAGAGTGGGACTAGCTGACAGTTATTTGAGAAATAGAAAATCAAGGGAGCCCTCTCTTAAGAGGGAATAGTGATCAAAGGTCTGAATGAAGTAAGAGAGTTAACCAAGGAAAGATCAGAGGGAAGACAAGGGAGAAGCAAGTGCAAAAGCAGGAATGAACTTGGTGTCCAAGATCCTGCAGGAGGACCAGTGTGGCTGCAGTGAGGTGAACCTGCAGGGCAGTGGCAGGAGACAAGAGGAGAGAGAAAAGTGAGGGCCAGATCATGCAGGACCCTCTTGGCCATCAAAAGAGGGAATTTTACTCTAAGTTGTGACGTAAGCCTATTGCAGGATTTTGAGCAAGAGAGTAGCATAATTTATTTCCTTAACAATGATCATGGGGGGAGAACAAAGAATAAATATGAGGCCAATTATGGGTTAATACACTGGTAAAGAAAAGACGACAATGGCTTAAGCTATTAGAGACCAGGAAGGAAATCAGAAATATAGTTATTTTAAAGAGTAATTAAAGAGATTCTCAAAAGGAAAAATAATGAAGAAATATGAAAAGATGGCAGATGATATAAAATGGCAAGGTAAAGAAGATAAAGAAAAACAGAAAGTTCAGAAAAAGATTATTTAGGTTACAAAGTATAAAGACCTGGTATCTGGAGCCAGCACACTTGGATTTGAATCTCAAGTTTATGACTTACTACTCATGTGCCTTTAGAAGTGTTACTTAACCTTTCTCAGTTTCCTCATTTATAAAATAAGAATAATGACATCTGCATCATAGAGTTGTGAGTCAGATAAGAAAACATAACAACTTTCTGACAGGTAGTAAGTTCTCCAAAAATATTTGTTCTTTGCCTTCTACCCCTGGTTGAATTTATACTTTTTTCACCAGCTTATGGTAACAAAAAACTTATAAATTTCATCTTCATCATTTAGAAGCATGTGTAACTTCCTCATGGAGACTTTGTTTCATCGGATTAATTATTACAGTTTATTTTTGTTAATTATTGTATTCTCCAATAATATGAGTTCTGAAAACTGGCCCAGCATTATGGCAAGAAGAGAGAAGATTTCCAGGCAAAAGATGTGGTGTGGTCAGATCACCTTAAGGAAAGAAGCCCTGTGCCAAACGCTATTTACCAGATGGCTCGATCTTGGGCCCACTGCAACTGAACTGTTAGCAGGCACATTGTGGGGCGATTTTGATTGTCTGGGACAAGTATAGCGGGAGGCAGGCTTTAAGGTAATCAAAGCATAAACTGTATAGGGCTTTATGGATTAAGGTCACAGCCCCTCAATGAATACATAATGCCCTAAAGATGATTCCCATTTGCTCATGCAAAAGGAGAAACGGCACAATAGAAGGGAGATGACTTTTATTTCCATTGTTTTGTATTAAGTGACTCCAGGACTCACTGCAATTCCCACTTAGGACCTCCCTTGTAGGAGAGATTCCTATTCATCCTGTGGCATGCAGGAAAATTGAACGGTTTTCTAAAAATTAGAATGTACTCCATCAAGCAATTGAAGATGAAATGTTGAGTTAGAGTCTCCAGGTATGAAATACAGCTCAAGGCTTGGGTTTTAATATCGTCGGAAGTACTTTATGGACTTCCTAGGTACTGATGTGTACTATTTGGTCCTAGGGGACAATTCCTCAGAGCAAAAGGAAGGGGTTCTAGGGGGAGTTTCCTGCAAGGAGGAAAGCAGAGTCCCCATTCAATGTGTCAGCAAACTCGTCAAGGTGCTAGTTGGTGCTCAGAACCATGCAGAGTGCCAGGGTTACAGAGCACTGTGTTTTACTATATGACCTCAGTGGTTTAGAGTCTGATGCATGGGTTTAAATGCTGGAGGGTTTTACCTGCGGTTTGCATGCTGGAAACTGACTGTACATGTAACAAGAAGGTAAGTGTCCTTTCCTACCTTGTCCTGTCTGGCTGCCTTCCTCTTACCCCTTGCGCTCCCATATCTCACTGTCCAGATGACCCCATGTGCCTTCCTGTCTTTCCTTCCTCTCCCAACCCATCAAATGTATTTTTTCATCATTACATTTTATGTGTCTTGCTCTTCTAGAATTCAGCTGAACTCTGTTATTTACCTAATGTGTGCTTTCTCCCTACAGGTAACAAGTGGTCTTACCTCCCTTAAAAATGTACATGGTATACGCAGTTACTGTCTAGTCATCTGTAACAGTGGACTAAATTTTCCATTGTTCTGCAGAGTCTGAATTTATAGTATTATTCAGTATAGTTCCTTTCTTCAGGCACTTTTGGAAGTATCAAGAGTAGAATAAAATTTAGGTTTTCAGTTAACAAATAAATTAATAAATATTTTCTTTTCCTCTGTACTAACATTTCAAATACTTTTATATTGTTTTACAATCCATACGAAAGCATCTGTAGACTACACAAACTTTACTTATTGAATAAATATTCATAAGCTTCTATTATATGATTAGGTGATAGAAATACAAAGATAAACGAATATCATGCATGTCCTCAAGGACCCTAACTTATAGTAGATAGAAATTAAATTGGTTTTAGGGAAACTGCCAGATAAAGATCCATAAAGGCAAGAACCACCGAATCACCACACAGCAGATTTGTTTTTCTGTTTATTTGTTTGTTTGTTTTGAGACAGATGCTCACTCTGTCACCCAGGCCAGAGTGCAATGGCACGATCTCAGTGCCAACCTCAATCTCAGTGGTGCAATCTCCAACTCCCAGGTTCAAGTGATTCTCATGCCTCAGCCTCCTGAGTAGCTGGGACTACAGGCATGCACCATCATGTCCAGTTAATTTTTGTATTTATAGTAGAGATTTGAGCTTTTCCATGTTGGCCAAGCTGGTCTCAAACTCCTGGCCTCAAGTGATCCACCCACCTTGGCCTCCCAAAGTGCTGGGATTACAGGCATGCACCACTGTGCCTGGCCCCAGATTTCTTTTTAAACTGAAGAATCATTTGAGTATAATGACTTAATTATAAAAATATAGATCTGGGAAGAAGCCATTGCCCTAAACCAAGGGCAATGGAGAGTACTGTGGTCGCCAAGGTAGAGATTCTTTACGTTGTCCATTAAGAGGCAGAGCTCCTTGCTAACTAGTAGACACCAATGGTCACAAAGAACCCAGAACTTTCTGGGAGGGAAGGAACCAACATGCCAACATCAGCACCAAAGATACAAAGGTAGGAAGTGCCGGTCCTGGGTGTCTCTGACTAAGGGTCACAAATGGAGTACCTCTGGAGGGCAGTAAGAAACACAGTTTCAGCACAAGGGCCTAAACCTTCATGGGGAGAAATACAACCTGGAAAACCATCTTACTGAAGTCCCCTAGAGTACATCAGTGACAAAGGAGCAAGACAGTTGAGGAGAAAGTACAAAATTCATACAGCAGCCCAAAAACTAGGGTCTGAAAGCAACACTGCTTTTAGCGCCAAATGCAGACAGTAGAGATTATTTATCTTCGTTAATCACTGTCAGCATTCTCTCCCCCAACCACTGATGTTGGCAATCATAATTTGAGGTTCTCAGATAATCTGTAGTCATATCACTCCAAGAGGTGCTACTTAAGTATGGGACCTAAGTGGGTTGTAATCATGAGTGATAACACTCTTTCTTCAACTTTGTGGATTAACTGTTGTGCTTTGTATCAAGATAGTGCTAATTTAATTTTTAACACTGTGAATACTGTGACTATATTTTCTAAGAGTGTTGCAGAAAATCCATATGGGTCTGCAGCAACCTCAATTCTTGTTTCCTCACAAGAAAGAGTTCAGCTGAGGGTCATAAGGCAGAAGATGAGACCGAGGCAAGTTTTAGAGCAGGAGTGAAAGTTTATTAAAAAGCTTTAGAGCAGGAAGGCAAAGAAAGTAAAATACACTTGGGAGAGGAACAAGTGGACATCTTGTTCAAGGTCCATTTGACCTTAGACTTAGGGTTTTATATGTGGGCCTGCTTCCAGCGTCTTGAATCCAGTTTCCCTTGATTATTCCCTTAGGGTGAGCCGCCTGCATGCACAGTGGCCTGCTAGCACCTGGGAGGTGAGCATGCTCAGTGTTACTGGAGTTGTCTGTATGCTCACCTGAGGTGTACTTCCCTGTCCTGGTGGAATGCCCCCAGAAGGTCATATACCAGTTAAACCCCACCATTTTGCCTCTTAATGTGCATGCTCAAGCCCACTCACCCAGTTCTTGAGATCTTCTTGGGAAGCTGCTGATTAGCAGTTTCAGGTGTTTGTACCTATTGAGAAACTGCCTTTCCCTGGTGCTGGCTATGACCTATTACTATTTTAGAGAGACATTTAACATCTGCCTGACTATCAGCTGATGGTTATCTGACTTTCCTGGTGGGGTGTCAGAGAGCCCTCTCCTGCCCTGCTCATGCCTGACTAGCTACCTACTGTAACAAGAGGTCAGATAGTGGAAATGAGATTGATTACATTATCTCCAGCGTAATCCAGACATCACTGAAAAAAATAAGGCTAAGAGACTATGTTATTTAAATGACAGATGAAAGCATACAGGCAAGTGGTTTGGGGAGGTAAATAACCAAAACAGCATACTGTTGGTACAGTATCAGTATAACATGCAGAAAAGGATTTGAGACTGGATATGGTAGAGAAAGAGAAGTGAAAGCACATATGGAGGCTAAATCTCACAAGTCCAGAAAGAAACAGCCAAGTACCTCTAAATCAATTAAAAGTTTTTTCATCTCCCCAAAGACACCAATACTCAGTGGAAAACAGTGGCTATTGGTACTGAGCCCCTGGCGGGAGGAGCAGCCATGGTCTCTATAGATCAGCAGACTTAGTCTTTCCCCTTACTGGCTCTGAGGAATTTGGGAAGTCCAGATGAGTGGGATTCCTCCCAGCACAGTGCACCCCCTCCACCAAGGGCAGCCAGTATTTCATTAAGCAGGTTCCAGATCTCATGCCTCCTGACTGGGCAAGACCCCCTAACAGGGGTTGCCAGACACCTTATGCAGGAGCATTCCTGCTGGCATCAGGTCAGTGCTCCTCTGGGACAAAGATCCCAGAGGAAGGAGCAGGCAGCTACGTTTGCTGTTCTGCAGCCTCCACTGGTGAAACCTCCAGGTGTGGGAGCGACCCAGGCGAATAGGGTCTGGAGTGGACCCCCAGAAAACCACAGCATTCCTACAGAAGAGGGGCTTGACTGTTAAAAGAAAAACAAGCAAACAGAAAGCAACAACAACAGCACCAACAAAAATGTCCCCACAAAAAACCCAACCAAACGTCAGCAGCCTCAAAGATCGAAGCTAGACAAACTCAAAAAAATGAGAAAGAATCAGCAAAAAAACACTGAAAACTCAAAAAGCAAGAGTGCCTCTTCTCCTCCAAATGGTTTCAACACATCTCCAGCAAGGGCAAAGAACTAGGTGGAGGCTGAAATTGATGAATTGACAGACGTAGGCTTCAGAAGGTGGGTAATAACAAACTTCGTTAAGCTAAAGGATCATGTTCTAACCCAATCCAAAGAAGCTAAGAACCATGATAAAACATTACAGGAGCTGTTAACTAGAATAACCAGTTTAGAGAGGAATATAAATGACCTGATGGAGCTGAAAAACAGAACACAAGAACTTCACAATGCAACCACAAGTATCAGTAACCAAATAGACCAAGCAGAGGAAAGAATTTCGGAGCTTGAAGACTATCTTGCTGAAATAAGACAGGCAGACAAGATTAGAGGAAAGAGAATGAAAAGGAATGAACAAAACCTCCAAGAACTATGGGATTATGTAAAAAGACTGAACCTACAACTGATTGGGGTACCAGAAAGAGATGGGGAGAACAGAACCAAGTTGAAAAACAAACTTCAGAATATCATCCAGGAGACCTTCCTCAACCTAACAAGACAGGCCAACATTCAAATTCAGGAAATCTAGAGAACCCTAGTAAGATACTCCATGAGAAGATCAACTCAAAGACACATAATTATCAGATTCTCCAAGGTTGAAATGAAGGAAAAAATGTTAAGGGCAGCCAGAAAGAAAGGCCAGGTCACCTACAAAGGGAAGCCCATCAGACTAACAGCGGACCTCTCAGATGAAACTCTATAAGCCAGAAGAGACAGAGGGCCAATATTCAACATTCTTAAAGAATTTCCAACCCAGAATTTCATATCTGGCCAAACTAGGTTTCATAAGCAAAGGAGAAACAAAATCCTTTTCAAACAAATGCTGAGGGAATTTGTCACCACCAGTCCTGCCTTGCAAGAGCTCCTGAAGGAAGCACTAACTATGGAAAGGAAAAACTGTTACCAGCCACTGCAAAAACACACTGAAGTATAAAGAACAATGACACCATGAAGCAACCACATCAACAAGTCTGCAAAGTAACCCACCAGCACCATGATGACAGGAGCAAATTCACACATAACTATATTAACCTTAAATGTAAATGGGCTAAATGTCCCAATTAAAAGACACAGAATGGCAAGATGGATAAAGAGTCAAGGCCCATCGGTGTGCTGTATTCAAGAGACCCATCTCACGTGCAAAGAGACATAGGCTTAAAATAAAGGGATGGAGGAAAATTTACCAAGCAAATAGAAAGCAGAAAAAAATCAGGGTAACAATTCTAGTTTCCAATGAAAAAGACTTTAAACCAACAAAGGTCATAAAACACAAAGAAGGGCATTACATAATGGTAAAGGGATCAATTCAACGAGAGCTAACTATCCTAAATATATATGCACCCAATACAGGAGCACCCAGATTCATAAAACAAGTTCTTAGAGACCTACAAAGAAACTTAGACTCCCACAAATTAATAGTGGGAGACTTTAACAGCCTAGTGTCACTATCAGACAGAAAATTAACAAGGATATCCAGGACTTGAACTCAGCTCTGGACCAAGTGAACCTGATAGATATCTACAGAACTCTCCACCCAAAAACAACAGAATATACATTCTTCTTGGTGCTACTTGGCACTAACTCTAAAATCAACCACATAATTGGAAGTAAAACACTCCTCAGCAAATGCAAAACAACAGAAATCATAACAAACAGTTTCTCAGACCACAGTGCAATCAAATTAGAACTTAGGAGTAAGAAACTCACTCAAAACCACACCACTATATGGAAATTGAACAACTTGTTCCTTAATGATGCCTGGGTTAATAATAAAATTAAGGAAGAAATCAATTAGTTCTTTGAAACCAATGAGAACAAAGACACAATGTACCAGAATCTCTGGGGCATAGCTAAAGTAGTGTTAAAAGGGAAATTTATAGCACTAATTGCCCACGTCAAAAAGCTAGAAAGATCTCAAATAAACACCCTCATATCACAAACTAAAAGAACTAGGGCACCAAGAGCAAACAAACCTCAAAGCTAGCAGAAGACAAGAAATAACCAAGATCAGAGTGGAACTGAATGAGATAGAGACATGAAAACTCCTTCAAAAAAAAAATCAGTAAATCCAGGAGCTGTTTTTTGGAAAGAAAAATAATCAAATACACAGCTAGCTAGACTAATGAAGAAGAAAAGATATAAGAATCAAATAGATAAATGATTTGACAAAAATGATAAAGAGGATATCACCACTGACCCCACAGAAATGCAAACAACCACCAGAGAATATGATAAACACCTCTATGCAAATAAACAAAAAAATCTAGAAGAAATGGATAAATTCCTGGACAAATACACCCTCCCAAGACTGAACCAGGAAGAAGTTGAATCCCTGAGTAGACCAATAACAAGTTCTGAAATTGAGGCAGCAATAACTAGCAGACCAACCAAAAAAAGCCTAGGAACAGACAGATTTACATCTGAATTCTGCCAGAGGTACAAAGAAGAGTTGGTACCATTTCTTCTGAAACCATTCCAAGCAATTGAAAAGGAGGAACTTCTCCCTAACTCATTTTCTCCCTCACCAGCATCATCCTGATACCAAAACCTAGCAGACATACAACAACAAAAAAACTTCAGGCCAATATCCCTGATGAACATCGATGCAAAAGTCCTTACTAAACTATTGGCAAACCAAATCCAGCAGTACATCAAAAAGTTTATCCACTACGATTAAGTCAGCTTCATCCCTGGGATGCAAGGCTGTTTCCACATATACAAATCAATAAATGTAATTCATCACATAAACAGAATTACACACAAAAACCACATGCTTATCTCAATAGACACAGAAACGGCCTTTGATAAAATTCAACATCCCTTCATGTTAAAAACTCTCAATTAACTAGGTATTAATGGAACATACCTCAAAGTAATAAGAGCCATTTATGACAAACCCACAGCCAATATCATACTGAATGGGCAAAAGCTGGAAGCATTCCCCTTGAAAACTAGCACAAGACAAGGATGCCCTCTCTCACCACTCCTATTCAACATAGTAGTAGAAGTTCTGGACAGGGCAATCAGGCAAGAGAAATAAATAAACGGTATTCAAATAGAAAGACAGGAAGTTAGACTGTCTCTGTTTGCAGATGACATGATCCTATATCTAGAAAACCTCATTGTCTCAGCCCAAAAGCTTCTTAAGCTGATAAGCAACTTCAGCAAAGTCTCAGGATTCAAAAGTCAACATGCAAAAATCACAAGCATTCCTATATGCCAAAAAGCAGAGAGCAAAATCATGAATGAACTCCAATTACAATGGGAACTACAAGAGAATAAAATACCTAGGAATACAAATTACAAGGGATGAGCCAAGATGGCCGAATAGGAACAGCTCTGGTCTACAGCTCCCAGCGTGAGCGACGCAGAAGACGGGTGATTTCTGCATTTCCATCTGAGGTACCGGGTTCATCTCACTAGGGAGTGCCAGACAGTGGGCGCAGGTCAGTGGGTGCGTGCACCGTGCGCGAGCTGAAGCAGGGCGAGGCATTGCCTCACTTGGGAAGCACAAGGGGTCAGGGAGTTCCCTTTCCAAGTCAAAGAAAGGGGTGACGGACACACCTGGAAAATCGGGTCACTCCCACCCGAATATTGTGCTTTTCGGACCAGCTTAAAAAACGGCGCACCACGAGATTATATCCCGCACCTGGCTCGGAGGGTCCTACGCCCACGGAGTCTCGCTGATTGCTAGCACAGCAGTCTGAGATCAAACTGCAAGGCTGCAGTGAGGCTGGGGGAGGGGCGCCCACCATTGCCCAGGCTTGCTTAGGTAAACAAAGCAGCTGGGAAGCTCGAACTGGGTGGAGCCCACCACAGCTCAAGGAGGCCTGCCTGCCTCTGTAGGCTCCACTTCTGGGGGCAGGGCACAGACAAACAAAAAGACAGCAGTAACCTCTGCAAACTTAAATGTCCCTCTCTGACAGCTTTGAAGAGAGCAGTGGTTCTCCCAGCATGCAGCTGGAGATCTGAGAACGGGCAGACTGCCTCCTCAAGTGGGTCCCTGACCCCTGACCCCCGAGCAGCCTAACTGGGAGGCACCCCCCAGCAGGGGCACACTGACACCTCACGCGGCAGGGTATTCCAACAGACCTGCAGCTGTGGGTCCTGTCTGTTAGAAGGAAAACTAACAAACAGAAAGGACATCCACACCAAAAACCCATCTGTACATCACCATCATCAAAGACCAAAAGTAGATAAAACCACAAAGATGGGGAAAAAACAGAACAGAAAAACTGGAAACTCTAAAACACAGAGCACCTCTCCTCCTCCAAAGGAACGCAGTTCCTCACCAGCAATGGAACAAAGCTGGATGGAGAATGACTTTGACAAGCTGAGAGAAGAAGGCTTCAGATGATCAAATTACTCTGAGCTACGGGAGGACACTCAAACCAAAGGCAAAGAAGTTGAAAACTTTGAAAAAAATTTAGAAGAATGTATAACTAGAAAAACCAATACAGAGAAGTGCTTAAAGGAGCTGATGGAGCTGAAAACCAAGGCTCGAGAACTACGTGAAGAATGCAGAAGCCTCAGGAGCTGATGCGATCAACTGGAAGAAAGGGTATCAGCAATGGAAGATGAAATGAATGAAATGAAGCCAGAAGGGAAGTTTAGAGAAAAAAGAATAAAAAGAAATGAAAAAAGCCTCCAAGAAATATGGGACTATGTGAAAAGACCAAATCTACGTCTGATTGGTGTACCTGAAAGTGATGGGGAGAATGGAACCAAGTTGGAAAACACTCTGCAGGATATTATCCAGGAGAACTTCCCCAATCTAGCAAGGCAGGCCTACGTTCAGATTCAGGAAATACAGAGAACGCCACAAAGATACTCCTCGAGAAGAGCAACTCCAAGACATATAATTGTCAGATTCACCAAAGTTGAAATGAAGGAAAAAATGTTAAGGGCAGCCAGAGAGAAAGGTCGGGTTACCCTCAAAGGG